>NW_008794911.1:4912347-4917860 GCF_000699145.1 Aptenodytes forsteri
CAGCTTTCCCCAGTTTATGTACTGAGCATGACGTCACATGGTATGCAATACCCCTTTGGCCAGTTTGGGTCAGCTGTCCTGGCTGTGCCCCCTCCCAGCTTCTTGTGCACCTCCAGCCTTCTCAGTCGGTAGAGCATGGGAAGCTGAAAAGTCCTTGACTAGCGTAAGCATTACGTAGCAACAACTAAAACATCAGTGTGTTATCAACATTATTCTCATTCTAAATCCAAAACACAGCACTGTACCAGCTACTAGGAAGGAAATTAACTCTGTCCCTGCCGAAACCAGGACATATATCCAACTTCCCATCAAAATAGAACATTTAGTCTTTCACTGGTGAGCAATGCACAACCTGTATGTTTTTAACAACTTTGACAAAGCCAGATTAATTCAGTATGTCCTTGTGTTTTTTTTTTTTTTCCACAAAAGTTATGGCTTGTGAAAACTGTTTTTTTTCAGGTACTTGTTTTGGACTCCACCATAGCCTTTTAGCATTTGGATTTCAGTGAAACTATGGGTGTTCATCAAGTATGGAGTATGGGCAACTGTCATCCAGATACTTTAGTTTTCACTTGGATAACATACTTAGCAAACTTAGTCTATGGTGTACAAAGGTTTTCCCTTTGCTTTTCTTGGCCACTGCTCTGCTCCACAGATGCCTCACTGTTTTTATTTTGTGCATTTTTTCTTGTGTTAAAAGCTATTTGTGGAAGGAACTCTATGCTCCTGTCTGGTAGTAGACTTCTATCAGAGAGTAAACATACATATGAAGCCCCCAGGAGTAATCTCAATACAAGTAAGGAAATGTAATTATATATCCAAGAGCCATTTGCAGCGCAGTTCAGTTTTGGCAGAAGACTTACGGCTTGTTAAGCTTTAAAATACTATTTTTGTTTCTGAAATATACAGAAAATACAGTTTTTGGAATAAAAAAGATTTTTTTAGTGTAAAAATAGAGGAAGCCATGTGCTTTACCAGTGATGTGACGCGAGTTGACTGGCACTCAGGTGATTTTAGTCACTAAACTGCTTCAGAGGCTTCAGGCTTCTTCCTCACTAAGTTGCAAGAAATTGCTGGAAACGTACTTCTCATTTCTATGAACAGACAGGGTTCGCTGGCTCATTGTGTGCACAGATTATCAGTAAATCTGTAGGAAACAAAAATAATCTAACTCCCAATAGAAAAGTTAGTGATTCTGTGGAAATTATTTTATAAAAATGAAGGAAAAAGCAATCAGGAAATAAGTATTTTATTTTTGTTTTTGTGAATGGTTTTGTCAGTAATAATCTGTGTGTAATTGGAACAAAATTTGGCGAGAAAGTCATTAGCACTGTAGTGAGATAACAGGACAAAAAACGTTTTTGTCAAAAAATAATTCACCAGCTGAAATAAACTCCATCAGTTTAAAGGAATCTCTGTGGTCTGCAACTTCGATTTATTAACTTTTTAAGATGATCATTTTATGGTTTAACTTTCTTTTATGCTAGGAGGGAAAAGAGGTGGTACTGATCATGCACTTACAGTACAAATAATAGTTGTTCAACCATGAGACTAGTTCTAGGTGTTCATGTGCAAGCTTCAGCTATGAACATATTTCCTGCAAGTCGTTGTAAACTTCAGTACAGCCGCTACAAATAGTTTGCTTTGC
This sequence comes from Aptenodytes forsteri, assembly GCF_000699145.1. NCBI lineage: Eukaryota > Metazoa > Chordata > Aves > Sphenisciformes > Spheniscidae > Aptenodytes > Aptenodytes forsteri. The sequence goes on from NW_008794911.1 coordinate 4,913,996, forward strand.
ATTGCCTATCATCTCTCTCTTTATCTCTTACTCAAAGACTCTTATTCAGTTTTATTCTGAATGGATTCAGTTGTCCTCTGAGGGCTCTGGCCATAGAGGATCTAGCTGATGCGTTTGCGGGAATGTAGTGATAGGTGTAGAAGGGGCTCAGACAGTGACATCTGACAGACTTGTGGCCTGCAGCATTTAGGAATAAGGAGGAGAGTTAGGAGATGTTTCACTTTCTTTCTTTTTTTCATGATTGTGAATACCCTCCCAGGTCTTCTGTGTTCCTGTGGTGTAAATGCTATTTAATGGCTAAGCTGTGTGATTTCAAGCACAAGCTTTTCCTTTCATCTTACACATATATCATGTGTCTTTTCACGATTGGTTCAGTGACTTCCTTTCTTCTCCATCTATCCCATAATTCACCTTTTTGCACTTGATCTAACAGTGTGACATTGCATCTGCTCTTATAGGCTGAAATTTTACATAGCTCATGGAAATTACTTTTTCTTCTGCATTTTGTTGTAGTTAAAATAATTGGTTTATGCTTTTGGGAAGCCTGTCTTTGTGAATTAGCTTAGGAATAGTTTGCATTCCTCTTATATGTTATTCAACTAACATGGTTTTGTTTGTGACTATTTTACATCTTAAAAGATTCATTGGTTAGGACATCAGCAGCCATTCAGCAGCTGCCCTCCTCTGTCCAAGGGGGGAGATGGAAAAGGATTCTTTGCCTTTTGATCTGAAGTTGTTGAGAGAGGCAGATCAACAGTGAGGTCTTCAGGCTAAAGGAATGAAATGCTCAGGAGATGTCGTCGAGTTCTGCTTGTTTGAGTAACTTTCTTTGTGGAAACTTGTGGAAGTCACCTTGGATGACATCCAGTGCAGTTGCTTTGGTCTCTGAAACAGTATTTGGGTAGAATTTAGGGTCTGCGTCCAAGAAAGTGATGAGAAAGTCCATGTTCTATCAGTTACCTAAAACTTACTCATTTGCCTGAGTCTTTATTGAAAATACTAAGAGCTGTGACACCAACCCCTGTACTTCAATGGGAAGATACATGGTGGTACAGTTTCAAGCAGGGAGAAAAGAGAGAAAGCAAAGAGGGGGGAGTGCAGCCTTTGTAGCAATACTGATGGAGCATTTCGTTAGCAATGGCAACTGCATCTGATTCTACTCAAAATAATTAACAGTCCATGAGGAGCAGAGAGCGTAATGTATGCAGAAATTCTGGAGGTGTTTGCAGGGTATTAGTGAAAATATGTTACCTGTTGTTGCTTTTTCATGGTAAATTAAAAAAAAAAAAAAAAAAATCTGTGGTTTGGTCTGATTACACAGGCTTTAGAATTTGGTACTTATAGACCGGATCTTCTGTGAAGTATGACATCCTGCGCCACAGCTGTCAGTCATCGTGAGGGGCCTATGAAGTGTTACATGAAACTGTATTAAATTATTTTAATAATACATTGTCTTTTGCCAAGGATTTACATTAAAAATTACAGTGTTTGCTTTTAGATTCTCTTACCCTTTCAGCAGAATAGGCCAAAGCAGGCTTTACTGAGAGTATTCTTCATTTGCAAGCAAAAGCTGGATGTATTATCCAATAATTTTGTGTAGGTAAATGTGCTGTAATGTGAAATCTTATATGCTATACTAGCATAAACTCTCTTTTATAAAATGCTTGCATGGTATAACTTTTTTTTCTTGTTCTATTAATACTAATCTTATACAAGTGGATACATTAAAGGAGAGACAGTTCATAAAGCTCTACAGATAACAGCTGCTTAAAATTTACAATATGTGAACAAGCAACTAGTAAATTTTTGAATTATTAGAAATACTGTATTTCATGTAAAAATACAAATCCATGCTTTGTCAAGGTATTTCTTTGCAGTATTAACTGATTTGAAATTTGTGCTATATTAAAAAACCCTGGAAACCCTTCCGAAGAGGAAATGATTTCTAAATAAATAAAATGTAAAAATGGTACTAATAACAGGTTAAGTTCTTTATTTTTGAGGCTGAAAAAAGGAAATACTGAATATTTTTTATCAACCTTGAGTTTGTATAGACTTATTTGCCAACCCTGTTAGAAATGTAAAAGCAGAATGGCGTCTCTGCCCTACTAATTTTGTCATTTTCCACTTGGCAAAAGCCCAGCTTTTCCTTTTTTTTCCTCTAGCACACTTGTAAACATAACTCTGTTTAATTTACTTTTTTTTTTTGCTGCTAGCTTGGAGTTGCTAATGTTGGCACAGTTTTAGAGGACAAATGCTTAACATACTGCAATTACAGTTAAAGAGATAGCAATGTTAAGACGTTGGAGACAAGTTGTTTCCATCTCTCTTCTGGTCTCCTCCCCCAATTTTTTAATAGTGTCCAAATTACTTAAGTTACAATATCTGAGGTCCGCTTCTGTAAGTATTTGCAGAAACAGTACCTCTAAGGGGAGTAGTGCATAATGTAGATGGCTAAGCTCTCCAGGGTGACACCCGTAGCTCCCGAGGAGGTCAGTCAGTTATGACTCAAGCTCAGTAGACTGATGACCTGGCAAATGCCTTTTGGCTTTTAGGGGTCTTAGATTTCCCACCCTCTGGATAGCCATCTAAATAGTAGTTTTTGTGAGGTCAAAAGAACCTATAATGTCTTTCTAGCACTTGTTTCTCTTCTGTCTTCCAGGTGGCTTTTTAGTGTCCTCTTGGTCCTATTTGCCATGTCTTTGAATGATAACTTTGGAATTCAGAAGCACCAATGAATTGTCTAATATAGTTTGGCTTTATAGCTTTGCAAAAGAAACAAAGAAAAGCATAAAGATTCAAAGCCAGTAAGCTTACACAGAAGAGTTAAGAGGTAGAAAACATGGAAGCTGGGAGCTAGAAGAAAATCTAGTCCCTATTCAGTTTCTCAGGTTGTGGGCTTGTAACTAGTTTTCTTCCTTCAGTTTTAGAAGAGTGCGACAGCTGCACTCCAGTTCTGTTACAACTGTGATCTACTGATACATGGCCTAACAGTTTTTCAATACATGAATGAAAGTTTCAGTTTTTAGTAGCAAATATTCTTTCCGCCGATACTTTCTCGGAAGAAGGCGGCTTAATACAAGCAGTAAGTAGTAGATAATCACTCTTTCTGGATCTCTGAGGTTATTGTCATAGATTTTTTGACATTAAAAATTTTAGAATGAAAGTTCTATTGTATTTCCTGCATTTGAAAAGCTGGCGGAGAAAAAGATGTTATTAGCATAAATTCAAGTTTTACTTATTTTCTGCTTGTGGATGGACTTAGTATCAGAAAGCCTTACATTTAGATGTCTGTTTAGATGTTGCATTTAAATCCCTATACTGAGTGCTTCCGATTGCCTAGGAGCTTTTGAAGTTGCCTGATCTTAAGTATGTGTTTATAAGATGTGGTTACTGGCAAGATTTCCTCAGCATGACAAAATGAACAGCTGAAATTGGAGTGTTTCTTGAGTACGGTGTTTTGACTTTGTCTTGAATGCCAACCATTGGTGTGCTGCAGAGAACATTAATAACAATGCATAGAAAAAAATAATAATTCAGGGGTGAAAGCATTTTCTTTATGATCATCAGTTAAGTGGGACTCTCAGTTCCAGGGAGGAATGCAAAGACTGTTGGATATTCACAAAGTAGCTTTAATTTCTGCTAATAGAAGGAGTTTAGACAATGTTACCCGACTGGATAGATGTTTCAGCACAGAGAAGATGAGAAGTAGATGTAGAGCCTGTAACTGAGCTTGATTTATGATCTGCTTGTCAGGATTTGCAGTTACATAGGGCTCTATAAAATCTTATACCAGATGGGTGTCGTGGTTTAACCTCAGCCGGCAACTAAGCACCACACAGCCGCTCGCTCACTCCCCCCCGGT
>NW_008794911.1:4918063-4925505 GCF_000699145.1 Aptenodytes forsteri
CCTTTTGGCCAGTTTGGGTCAGCTGTTCTGGCTGTGCCCCCTCCCAGCTTCTTGTGCACCCCCAGCATTCTCAGTTGGCAGAGCATGGGAAGCTGACAAGTCCTTGACTAGTGTAAGCACTACCTAGCAACAACTAAAACATTGGTGTGTTATCAACATTGTTCTCACCCTAAATCCAAAACACAGCACTGTACCAGCTACAAGGAAGGAAATTAACTCTATCCCTGCTGAAACCAGGACAATGGGTTATGGTGTTTACTGTCCCTACACTTTTCCTTTGTAAATACGCTATCACAGTACTGAAACAGTATTTTTCCAATATTCATATGATGAATGTAGTTTTTCTCTTATGCCATTTCTTTGTTATGCCATGATATTTAATGTGAATTAATCTTTTGAAATCCTCCTTGATTAACATTTAAGGGAGGTCACCTTATCATATCTTAAATTGCTGCTTGGGGGGGTCTTTCGTGTCTTCATCAGTCACGGGAAAGCTTGACTATACAAACACAGAAAGAGTTGTTCATTGCAGATGTGGCAGGCGGGGGGATAAAGCTGCTCTGATGTAATGATGACTTGCTATTAAAGTACCTTACTGTGTATGAAGGATAGGAATAGGCTAGATGTGCTATTGGAACATCAGGGAAATAATGTTGGTTAAGCTACATTACTTGTAAAGGTGCAGTTTAATGTAACATGGTGTTCCTTTTAGTAATGAAATGATTATAAATTACCTATCTAGTCTTTGACACATTTCATTGAATACAAATAGTTTTTTTTACCTGGGGAAGACTTACATAAATGATTTAAGTGTACATACCTGTGATTAGAAATCAGATGATGAAATGACAATATTTGGAAGAAAGGAAACTACAAAACTTTCAATTGTAAACCCGGCAAGATTTGGTAGTCTTGATATGTAAGACGGGAACCCCTGGAGTTAGTCATGTACAGAAATACTGCCTTGTGGTAAGCAGAGAAAGCATTTACATAAGTAATTTTTTTTGCATAAAAGTTCTTGTTACTTGAAAATATTCCAGAATTGGCGGGGGGAGGGAGGGAGGAAGAGCACATTTATCATAAGTAAGAGCAGAATTTAGAAACTACTTGCATAATTCAGTGTCCTGCTGGTTGAGATACTGATTCATTGCTGGTAGAATAATTAATAGGAAAATTTAGGAAATTTGTAAGAAAATTTGCCACTGCTGTATGCATGAATTATACACCAGTCAAGCCTAGAACTTGAACAAACCTGCACTGTAGAGGTTTGATAAATATCTATATATGTAACATGTCAGGACTACACTGAAGTAGGCAGACCAAGCATTTAGACCTGTGCAAAACATACTGCTTTTATGGTGTATCTTTGTGTACTCTTACTGACATTCTTAAAAGAGGACAGCAAGATGTTGAAGGGATAAAAAAACATAGGCCATAGCAGCTATGGATCATACTGTGTGGTTTTTTACTCTGCTAGATCTGCTGCTATAAATCAGCAAGTGAAGTTAGTGAGAAACTCAGCTTCAGTCTGTGTTTTTTGCTGCTCATATTCATGGACTTTTGTCCTGGATATTTTGAAAGAAATAATAATAATTACACCATCTGGAAGAAAAGAATTTGGAAATATTGAGGCATCAGCCTTTTGATGTGCCACTGATGATCACTTTAAATATTTAAAAGCAAAGTTTTCTTAAACATCTGTGGGGTTTTCTGTGTATAGCTAATGTATAAATCCAGGTGAGCTCTGGGTGAACTCACTGCGTGATATCCTGGGAGCAGTCTAACAGTGGCAAATGTTAAGATATGTGTGCATCTTCTTCCTTCTTGACCGATTTCCTGTGCTCTTTGACAGATTTTGCTGTTGCAGTCAGATTTTTGTTTATTGATTTGTATTGCCACAGTTGCCTCCACCTTCCAAGTCTCCCTGAACTTTCTGTGCATCTTTTGTGGATCCTCCTCCAGCGCTGGCTCTCACTTTTTGATCTGTTGTCAATGCCAATTAGTGTGCTGCCGAGGGGTTCCTGCACAGCTCCAGGCTACCCTGTAGTTCTCAGTGTGCTGCCGATTCATTTTCTTTCCTCAAGCATTGGCATCCCATAGCTGAGGAGTAGGTAAATTATTGAAAGGGTGAGCGCCTGGCTCCACTGAAAATTCTGGCAGTTCTACTTTTGACATCCATGGTGCTTGGATTTTACTCTTTTTGATCTTTTTGCTAAATCTGGATGCCACTTGGCTGAGATCTGTATTGTAACAATTCTTTTTATTATATGATAAGTTTCTTAAATATGAACTGTGTCCTTCCTGCTGTATTTTTTCAAATCTTTAAAATGAAAAGGTTTTGACCTGAATTTGTCAAGAAGCAAGACTCACCTGTCTCCTTAACAATGTTTCTTTCTATGTATAATAAATATGAAATTGAGAAAGAGAGTTAAAAGAAAAATACAAGAAATGGGAAATATACAAGTATCACCTAAGAGCTGGAGGATTTTTTGATTCTGAAGCAATTTTGGGGAGGAAGTGGGAAGACAGCAGTCCTCGGTCCTTGTGTCGACTGCTAGAGCATGCGCCCAGCTGCCTGCGTGACACAGTGCCAGTGGCCTGGCGGCACTTGTCCTTCTGTCTTTAGCGACCCTGCTCAGAGCCGTTTTCAGGGGAGCTGGTTGAAATAAAAGTCTCAGCATGGGAACATTGTGAATTCACATGGCCCATTTATCTGCTGACCGATATCTGAAAATGTATTTGGAGTAGGTTTCTTGGTCATCTTTGATATTGTAAGTGCAAAGTAATTTAATGCAGTTACCTCTGTGCTTTTTTCCTAAAACTTGGCCAATACTGGCCACTTGAGGAATGTTAATGCTTTTGGATATAGGCTGTGAAAATGTTGGAAATTTAAAAGATTTTACTTCTTTTTCAAAATAAATTGGCTTTTAAAATGCTTAAATAAGCTACTGTAGCTTCCAGATCTTCTATCTAGACCTGTTTTCCACAACTGCCCCTTCTGCCAGTGATTATAAGATTAGTATGTAGTCCACTTCTCTGTGGTTTCTGATATTCTTCATCATATGACATCAGGTGCAGAGATAACCACTCCACTATTTTGATACAGTAGAATTTCTGTATGGAATTTCTAATGGTAAGAGTAATGAAATTTGATATTAGCACTGGCTACTCAATTTTTACTCTGTTTTCTCTGAAATGTAAACAGCATTTTCTGCCTTGCTATTTTTCAGTAAATGGCTCATTTCTTCAGCCCCTAGCAGAGGACACTAAGGCAGTAACCTGTGTCTTGGGGCCAGATACAGTCAGAATATTTAATGTGGTCCCTAACCTTAGCTTTTGAAGGGAGCCTCATATATGGGTCTCTGTAGACAGGTATCAAGTGCAAGTCCGGTAGCACAATGATGTGCAAAATATGTCTGGTTGTATGATAGTGTGATATGTGGCCTTTCATTCTCTCCAGGAGTAAGGATTTCATGGCTTACCCCAACAAGCAGGTGGAATATCCTTGCTTGTAACATTTTTTTTTTCATGGATCTTACTGTTTGCTAAATCTCCTGCAAACCAATACAAACTCATCTCTCTAGGGGAATTTTCTCATAAACAGGAACTTGTATTTAGCTGGCATACTGGAGCAACTTTCTCTTTTAGTTCAAATAAGAAGTACAGATGCACAAATTAAATATCTGAAAAAGTAAGTCCCTTGAACAATAGAAGACAAAGATGGGAAAATATTTACCAGAGCAAACTAATTGCAGCCAGAGTATCTGTTCTTCATACAGTGGGGTAGATACCAGTAGCCAAAGAGAATGCCATCTTCAGAGTTGCTTGTGGGGAATTATGAAATCTTCCTTGTCCGCTTCATTGCCTGAGTTCTGCCGTACCGAAGCTGTATTATCCACTAGTTACATTATTGCTCCTCCAAAAGCCTTTAAAATCGCATGCAGATATGAGATATTGTACAGAAAGTTCAAAACAAAACAGAAAACCCAGAGAAATCCCTCCTAGAGCTTCAGAGCAGAAAGTGCAAATGAGCAAGAATTTCAAAGCAAGAAGTTAGCTGTGGGCAAGACTTCCCTCCTGCTGCTTCTTTCTCTGCTGTCGCGCATCTTGCATGTCTTTCTGTGGATGGCACAGTTTCAAGGTAAGGGGTGGAAAACAGACCCATGCCTCTTCAAACCTGGTGGTAAACTGCCAGTTTAAACACTCCCTGGTTGAGCACAACTTAATAACTTGTCTCCTTTTTCCTGAGTAAATTATTTTGTCTCATGTCTTTCATACAAGAGTTAATTGGAGATCTCCTGTGTTTCTCCTCTGTGTTTTTGTGCTGAATTCAGTGCTGTTTGTGGATGTGGGCTCAGATCACGATTAGCAGATTGGGCCCTTGCAGGTCTGAGATGGAGCTTCCCTACCTGTCCATCAGTTGTTACGAACTTGGGTTGCATCCAAACTGCTACATCATTATACACTATTTAATTGCAGTTTGACTCTCTTGTGTACACTATACGGAAGTGCTAGTTATAAAAGCAGGCCATGTGCTTTTCATAATTCTTGTAAGATTGGTTTAATTTTATTTTGTTAATTTTCAGATTTTTTTGTTCCCCTCTGTATTACTACAACTGTAAATAAGCGTATTCTTGTGTATTCTTTTTTTTTAAACCTCCTTATCTTCTAGAGCTGGTTTTAATTAGAAGAACAGTTATTACAAACAAAAATTAGGAGAGGACAGATAAAGCCTGATGTGGCAGCAAGTGATGGTAATTGGTATTAGGAAAAGATTTGATGGAGCTGACCATCTGCTTAGGAGAAGGGAATTAATTTTGTGGCGGTTCTCTGTTTAAAAGATATCACAAATTGTATGTTGTGGGTAATTTACTGAATAGAATCATAGAATCATTAAGGTTGGAAAAGATTTCTAAGATCATCGAGTCCAACCGTCAACCCAACACCACCATGAATAGGTATTCTAGGGGAGAGATAACCTGACAGAAATCTAGTAATTCTGGCAAGGGTTGTAATTCTGTAACTGTGAAGAGCTAATGTTACAGTTAGTTAGAAAATATACACACAAAAAAAAATCTCTTAATCATATCTTGAGTGTTGGATAAGTCAGAATGAGCAAGCATGAGGTATGAACAAGTTAATTTCAGTACACACTTGAATTTATCTCAGGCTTTGAGTCTGACCTTTTTCAAAATGAGGAAAGCTGAATCTTCATCCCATTATCTCTCAGAACATGTTTTTTATTCCTTTTGTTGGTTTGAAAGCGTGGAAAGGTTGATGAAAACCTTACAACTAAACAAGTAGTTGGGAAAATTTCTGTGTTTAATCATTGGAAAAGCTAGGAAACTTTCAGCTACTTTCCTGAACTCCTGGAGGTTTTACTGTTAATGTTTCCAAATATCAAAAGTGAAGGAGTTGTCTCACAAAGAGTCAGAGATTGAGTTGTGATTTATTTATTAATCAAGCTGTGCAGCTGAAGCAGGCAATACAGTAACCCACAGCAGAGACACCATACTGTGTATCCTGATTTGTTCTGGAGCTTCTTGTATAGGTCTTTATACAGGATTAATCCTAATAGCATTAGCGTAGTAAGACATACTGCTAAGTAGACTTAGACTGCTAACAAAGACTTAAAACAAACAAAAAAATTCCTTTGGACATTGCTATTAGCTGACATGACATCAACCTCTTCAACCAATTCCCTGCTTTTTCTCAGACATCATCTTGGACAAAAGGGAAACTGAGCGATGGATTACCAGGGGCCATGATAGCACTGTCAGCCTTTTCAATTAAAGGCTGTTGCCATCCAGTTACTCATCCTTATTCAGAACGTTGTAACAAAAAGCGGTATAGTCTTAAACTGATAGTTAAAAAGCAGATTTGATCATTTTAACACTTGTGTTTAACAAGCCTTCTATTTCAGTCAAAAGTACCCAATAGTATAATGCATCCTAGATAGTTTTCAGATACTTTAATATTTTAAATACTGGTATTTTTAATGATCCTGAAGACATACTATCAGTAAGCTTAAACCAAATGTGAATGCTGAAGATAGGATTTAAATTTAACACTGTCTTTTTAATGGTTTTGAGGCAAGAATTTCCATAAATTGGAAGAGATGTATCTAAAACTATGTCTTTCTGGTTTGATATACCATGTGGGTGGTTTCATAAATCAGCTGCAGTTAAAGTGACAACCCATAGTAGAACGCTCTGCTAATTTAATTTTGCTAAATGATTCTTTTTTTGATCACCGTAATACATTGTGATAAATGGTTAATATGATCAGTTTAAAGGCCGATTTAAATTTCAGCAGTTTTTTTCACTTCTGTCATGTGTATTGTTTACTTCCATGGTCAAGTGTAAATACTTTTCATTGATTTAGTCAGTTTACATAGTAATTTCAAGCATAATAAAGCACCGCTTGTTCAAGGCTAAGCATACCTTTTTCACCTGAAGTATGGAGCTACTGCTTCTAAAATAAGCAGTGATCTTAGATACATTGGTTCTTAAGTGGTTTGCTCTGACTGTTGAAATACCTGTGAACTTCTGAATACTAATTGTGGAAGAAGCCATTTCTTTTGCAAATGATCAGAAGTAAAAGCTGGTGTATGATAGGGACAAGGTATACGTTCCTATGCTTCAAAATAGAGAGGAGGTTTAATTTGGGAACCTGTGTTTACAGAGACATGTTCTCTGCTGCTGCTGCTATCAGGGTCCCCGGGGGCTGTGACTGTGACACCTGCATCAGTGCTGTCCACACGTTTCACAAGGGGACTAGGCCAAAAAACCCGTCTGAGCTGACTCCCACTCTGTGCTCTCCATGTTAAAAGGGATGGGTACAAGTGATTGCTGTGATCATAGTACCAGGGTCATGGTATGTAACCATGGTGAAAGGTAGGGCTATGAAAGCTTATGGGAATGCTTTTGGCATTCAACATGCGTGTAACATCATTTTGGAACTGCATGTGTGGCAGTTGATTTTTTTAGGGGCAGGGATTCTGTCCTCTACATGAGTTATCCATGGATATCTCAGAGCTGCTATCTGAAAGGCTGCCATTCTTTAAGGTGTGCATTATGCACTGTTCATTGCTACCATCTTCCTTGGATGTCAGCAAACCCTGGCTGTGAGGTGGCTTGTTGCCTTCCCATCTGTCCACTGCTGCTTTCCAAACAGGGCTTATGACCCTCCTTGTGGCCAGTCTGGCATTTGTCTTTCTCCTCTATACAGATGAAGGAAGGGTGAGATAGAAGAGGTGAAATAAAGAAAAAAAAGAATCATAGAATCATAGAATCATTGAGGTTGGAAAAGACCTCTAAGATCATCGAGTCCAACCGTCGACCCAACACCACCATGCCCACTAAACCATGTCCCTAAGCGCCTCATCTACACGTCTTTTAAATACCTCCAGGGATGGGGACTCCACCACTTCCCTGGGCAGC
>NW_008794911.1:4925932-4948121 GCF_000699145.1 Aptenodytes forsteri
GACTTGTTCTCCAGACCCCTCACCAGCCTCGTTGCCCTTCTCTGGACACGCTCCAGCACCTCAACGTCCTTCTTGTAGTGAGGGGCCCAAAACTGAACACAGTATTCGAGGTGCGGCCTCACCAGTGCCGAGTACCCTTCTGAAAGTTATCTGCCTGTCCCAAGGTATTACATTGTGCTAATGCCATCTGCTTCATGCAAGAGCTGGTTCCAGTTGATGTCTTCTAAGCAAAGCCTAGTTCTGTCTCCCTGTGTGTTGCTGGAGCTGTGGCTAAGCTGTTCAGCTGCCAGGCATTGTCTGGCTGTAAGGAGGGTGGTGGTGGGGGAGCTCCTAGTTTGAAAGGGGAGGAAGACAGGCAGCAGCCTCCTTAGGCGTATGCAACACTCCCAGTGGTTTCTGTGGCCAAAGCTACAGCTTAGGTGGGACTAGGGAGGACTTGGCTGTAACTACAAAAGAATAGGCTGGAGGGTGTCATGCCTAGAAATTTTTTTTTCTAGTTTTCAGTGACATGAGCTATCTTAGACGAGTGGCTAACATAATGGGTGGGAATGTATGTCACTGTAAGTTTTTAAACTTACAGTGGCATTATTCCTCTGTCTGCCAGTATCCAACCTGGCTCTTACATTGCTGTCAGGAAAAACTTCCCTCCATTAAGGTGTTGCATCTTTGCTCTTTCTGTGCAGTTATGAGTAAGGCCTTGGGAACCTGAAATCCCCAGGTTGTGCCATATTTCTCCTCTGTTTTCCCTGTGTAGTGACACCATAAAGGAGGGGATGTTCCACAGCCTCTTGATGCATCAGTCTACTCCATTATGCTGCCGTGTAGATGTCTGGCAATGCGGGATATTGTCTGATGGGGGTGATCAGGCCCATAGCAGAGAGTGGACTGTATGAAATCCAGGCAACATTTCTCATCGAGTATTACTTTTGCATTTCTGAACAGGAAACATTCAGCTTTTGGCTAAAAATGGAAATCTTCCTTAATTTTTTATGGGTGTTGGTTTTTTTTTTTGGATAAAAACAAACTATTTTTTGCTGCAACGATACACTTCATGGAAATAAAACTTGTAAATGGAAAATAAAACCAAACAAAATACAGTTTTGAATGAAAATACATATCATCTTTACAAAGCACAGAAATTTTTTGAGGAGCTATAGCAAGTGAACGAGTTGTTGAAAGAACACATTAGAGATTGCATGGAGTTTGAACATGGAAATGTTTAATACTGCATAGCCTCAGTCTTCAGATGCTTACTCTGTAAGAAATTCTAACTCTGTAGAAATTATGCTGCAAATGTTATTGTGTCTAAAATGCTATGCCTGTTGTCTTGTACCTCTGAAATGTTAGAGGCACAAATTGGGTAGCTGGCAGACATGGGAAGCTGTGAGTGGTAACGGAAAGTGTGAGTGCCTCACATGGTTGTAAGGTGAATATTTTGGCTTGAGACTGAAGATGCTGGAAAGTAATTTGTAAGAATCAGTTTCCTGATAGTGTTGCTGGCTCATAATAATACACCTATTTTGGGATAGCCTGTTTAGTTTTGTTATTTCCCTCTTTTTGTGGTCTTTCCTATAATAGGGCTTTTTGTTTGGCTGTAAAGTTGCACGATAAATCCATGAAAATGAATAAATCATGGTTGTGAAAATGAGTAGGATTTGACTATTGAAGTTGTCTATAAAATGCCAAAGCAAACAGTAGGAACATATTGTAAAGGTGTAAAATTTCAAATGAAAAGAGAGATGCCTGATAGATTGCAGTTCTGAGCCACTACAGCCTTTGGTACTGGATATTACAGCACTGTATCAACACATTTACCATTAAAGCATTTGACCTTTCTGTACCTGGAATGTACCTGCCTTGATCCTTCTGGTTTCTGCACTAATGATTTAAGGCACCTTGGTACTCCAGCTGTACTCATTGATGTAACTTTTCAGTTTCTGTAAAACACTTCTATTTCAAGGCATTTTAGTTTAGTCTTTATTCAGCACATGACTATACCAAGACAATGCAGTTAAACATAGTTTTGTTCACTCTATTGGAAACAAATTTTGGCCAGTCAGTCTTTGCAGTCAGTGGGCAGGATGAATGGGTGGGATTTAGACTCATTACAGGAACCCGTTCATGTTGTTTCTGCAAGGCGTGACTGACACAATATTTTTAGAGTAGATACTTCTAAGGCAAACCCAGTAAATGACGAAAGAGTTCTGTACACTGTAGGAAAGAGTGCTGGGATGCATTTGACTTTCTAGCACATGTAAATATTTACTGTTTGGCTTTGTGCTTCTTCTTCTAGACATTACCCAAAGCAGTCCTTCACTACAGTGGCTGATACCCCAGAAAATCTTCGCCTGAAGCAACAAAGTGAATTGCAAAGTCAGGTAAATCAAATAATTCTTTTGTCTCATTAGTATTAGACTGTCAGTCCACTTCTCTATAGTTTTTCTAAGGAGTATTAGTATTTCTTTGTACTGATATGTAGTAGCACACTAATTTAATTGTAAAAAAATTTGTAGGTTGGTATAACACTGCAAAACTCAGGGTTTTATTTCTGATTTCACTTACACTAGTTATCATACTATTGTAAGTCCATTGACATCACTGAAATCCTTCATTTTCAACAGTATATGAAGTATCTAAGTAGTTTTTAATGTTTGAAATGTTATAGCTCACCCCAGAGTGTTCATTTGCCTTAGACAAACTGTCATTGTTAGCTTGCATCAAACTTAATCATAAAATAGCTGTGTGATTAGCAAACAATTAATTTGTCATTAGCAAACATTTAGAAGCCTTTAATACTTGTCAACGCTGAACTGACTGAATGATCAGTTTATGGATCTGTTATGTCCTCTGTGAAGTCATATATGGAGCAGTCTGTAAGCCAGTTGTGATAAATATGTTATCAATCAAAACTTATGTAGGTTAATAAGAAATACATTGAGATTAAAATGTAAAAAGAAAAGGGGGGGGGAAAAAAGAAGAAAATGGCAATGAAGACTTATGTGACCCAAACATGATGTTTGTTTACTGTTGTTACTCAGTAGTCCATAACATGCAGTTCTTATTGATATCCATTCCTTAATAGCTGGACAACGTGTCCCCCCCCCAATATCACTTTCCTATTTGATTTTATGCAACACTGGAAGTTGGCCTGGCTGTGTGAGACAATTGATAATATTTTATTGCATTTTTTTGTGTGGAATTGGTTTTTTTTTTTTTTACTATTGTGTGGTTTTAGTGGATTTAGTTGCAATCTCTCATTATAAATTGATAATTATCATTGTCAATTAATGTAATAAAAATGTGTAGTGGAAAACAGACAGTAGGCAACAAGAGCTTTCTTGTTTGGGAACCTCTCTGTAGGTTAATAGGTAAAATCAAAGGAGTGCTAAAGAGAAATGCTAGCACAGATATTTAGCATGATACAATTTTTTTTAAAATTCTTTACCTTTTGCCATTACAGTTACTGATTACAAAACTTAGAGAAATTCTTTCATGCTGAGATTCTGCCGTCTGGAAAGAGGAGAGTTTGTGGAATGTATATCTCCTCTTGACTTCAGTGGACATTAGAGTGGAGTTGCTTCATTTTCTTGTAGTTCAGTGGTTCTGTGTACCATAGTTACCACTATCACAAAGCTCAGAGGAACTTGTAAACTATACTTTTTACAGGTCTGTTTAAAAGAATATAACCTTTGAACCCACTATTTTTTTAGTGGTTTGATAGAAAATGTTGGGATTTAGGAGAATAATAAAATTTTACTCCTCTTTCTGTCAGTTTTTCACTGGATTGTCTTGTGTATCTGTGCACACACCTACGCGCACATGGATATATACAAATCTGAGACCAAAACTTAAAGCAATCAGATGTATGCTTTGCCTATGGCTACCTCTGTCTGCTTATCCCCAGGATATCAGTTAGACCATGGGTGAATTTGCCCTCTGGGACTTTATAAGGATTCAGCTACATGAGTCTAATTTGGTGACAGCTTTCCGGTGATGGGCAGAGTGGAAGAGAAGCCGGCTGACTTCCTCACAGCTATGTCACCTGCCTTGGAAGCCCATGGTGAAAAAAGCTGAGACAAAGATTTCAAACCTTGTGCTCACAATTCTGTATCTTAACTCTCATGTGAATCGTGAGCCTCAATCTAAAAGGCCCTCAGGGAAGCCTCCAAAGCCGTACTTTTTAAAGTACTGGCAAAAGATTTTAATGGGACTGATTTCTGTAGGCAGGTAGGCTTTAACTGGAGAGCTTGTTTGAAGGTGGTTAAGAAAAGTATGGATGGGAGGAATCCTGTTGGGGTGTTTAGAGAGGACAACTGTATGAAGTCCAGACAGATCGGAATCTCATTTAGAAAACATACCTTGTCTTAAAGCAGTCTACTTTCTCCATGGTTATTGTGATAATACTTCTGAGAGACTAGGGGCTGTTGAGAATTGTCAGGGAGCTGTAGAGGTCAACTGGTAGGCATCAGTTTGAGTTAAGACTAATGTAGTAAGTACTGAAATAATTTCTGGTTTATGCCCCCAGTACATGATGGGCTTAGTACATCTCCAGTTTAGCTCACACGTTCCAAACTCACCTGTATGAATTGTCTGTCTTGGCTGAATGTTGACTAACCCAAGGAGCATGGTCTATTTCTAGAGCCTATCAGAGAAATGGCTTTCCCTAACCTATTTGAAACATGCTGACATGACACTTTGGAAGTGTAAGGAAACTTGTTCTGGTATTGTTCTCTATTTGTAAACAGAGGACTTAGTATTCTAGGACTGGGTAAGCAGTATCAATGAGAAGCTTGGAGTTTGCTTATGTATAAACTTGCTGCAACTGTTCGCAATGCACTGGCATAAAACATTAGATAAGGATCTACTCAAAACTTGGAAATGGAGAGAAACCCTTAAGTTGTACAATGTGCCTTTTTTTCAAGGTTATTAGGCAGTAAAAGATTTGCAGTCGATGCAACTATAGTTCTAAATTGTAAGGGCACAAATTTACCTACTTGGAAGAAAGGCCATAAAGTTTCTGATCATCATTTGCTTCCATGGTGTTGATTCACATCAAGACTGTGTAAAGAAGCCTAGCCTGCAAGTTTGTTTTAATGCTGAAATAAAGATTCCAGGGACTTCTTATAATCCGATTTAAATCTTGTCATAAAATAAAACTATAAATTCTGAATAATTTCTGTAATATTTTGAAGAGTGTAAGGACAGAGAAATTGCCATCCTGAATCAGCCCTATTGGCCATCTAGTCCATTGTCCTATCTTTTCAGAGAAAGTTGCAAGACTCCCAATTAAAACAAATACATGATACATAATTTGCCATTATTCAGGTCTCATCCTGTTTCAGTGCTGTGCAGTAGAAAAAAGTGTGTACATGGTTCAAGAAAAGCCTTTCACATGAAACCAAACTTGGCTGGGTAGAATCACATTATTACTACCTTCCAGTATTCATCAGAGCTTCTTGAGCCTCCTGCCAATGCAGTGACAATTTGGGATTGAACAAATTCTGTGTTAGATAATGTAAAAAATTATGTTAACTTCTGAGTAAGGAGAAATGCTTTTCTACAGTAATAGCTGCTTTCTAGTTTCTAAGTAAACATCTTTAATGCTTTTAGTTCTGAAGAGGCACAACCCTGTGTTTAACTGCAGGACTCCAAGCGTCTTTTCAAAATCCATAGCTTTAGAACTACTGTTTGTCTTACTCAGCAAAGCAGGAGCAATTGGTGAAGGAAACACCATTAAATATTGTATAAGCTGAAAGACATGTTTTTGTAAAATCGTTGTTTTGCTTTTCATTTAAGCAGCAATTGACAGTTTTTTAAGTTGAAGTGCTGGGTCCTCTATCAAGAATCCATTATGGTCAGCATCAGGTGCCAGGCTGTCACGTTGACATAACATGACAACAGCAAAACAAACAAAACCGAAACACTGTTTTCTGGAGGAGTCAATAGAAAATGGATTGCTCTTTAGAACACTTGAAAAATTATGTTGTTAAGAAGTCAAAGGGCAACATTTAAAAGCCTTCCGGAGAACGTTCTCCTTCTATACAATATAATTTCAGAGCTTTTCCCTCTTTTAGCCGTTTGCTTCCATGGGCTTTCATTCAACTGTGTAGTTTGAAGGAGACACAAATGCATTTTAGGAGAGGCTGTAAGTTTGATTTCCCATTCTGGAAAACTCCCCAGTTCAGTGTGCCTCCTGACTGAAGGAAAAAGAGTTTTAAGGTATTTCATCCTCTAAATAAAGAGTATAGACAGGTATCCAGTGTCTCGAACAAGATTTTTCTTGCGCCTCTGATGAAAAATCCCTGTCTTTGTTGGGGGTTAGGGCATTCCCTTACTCCATAGCATACAATGGATACTTTCCACATGCACTTGCTTCTCCTAGATGAGCTCAACTACAGAAGTTACTGATACCTTCATCTCGACTGTGTTTACTTGGGAATTGCCTTCATGTACCTTAGCTACTGATCTCTCTAACTTTGTAACTATGTAAATTGCTCTGTGGCCTTTAGTTCTTGTCTGTGGCAATGCTTTGTAGATCAAAAGTAGCAATTCCAGTTGAACTTGCAGAAAGAAACAGAGATGTGCTGCAGCAGTTCTTGGCAGGAAGGATATTAGTGTCGGATCAAAGTGAGGGCTGATGTTTAAGGTGGGTTCTCATACTCCAGCACTTTCTGAGGAAATCTACTGTCCGGTAAGCCTTGGGGAACTTGATACAAAATCACGGGTATCGTCCTACTGCCTTCTTGTCCTAATCTCTGGTGACACAGCCTGAGGCTGCTATCCTTGGAAACTCCCAGTGCTCCTTTTCATATGGGAGAAAATACTTTTCGTGTACTTCTCTTGCAGCAGCTTGGATAACTGAAAGTGTATGGGGTATTTTTCTGTAGGCAGAAACATACTTGCAGTTTTTCTTGTTAAATAGAGTTCATAAAATCTTGATTTTCAAGAAGTACCATCTTTCCTTAGGAGACTGAATTAGGCTATTATCCTAATAGTCCAATATTTTAAGAGTCCTTACTTTCTCAGGAGTTGCTTGTGTTTGTATCTTTATCTGCCAACTCTCACCAGGATAATCACAGTAATATTGAGCATTTGGAAGAGAGTGAACCTCAGAAAAGGGATCAAAAAATCCTTATGGTCAGATGTTTGCCTATAGGATGGCCATACTCCTCTCGGTTCAGGTTGAAGAAAAGACAGACTCTGCGTAGCAGTTACCTGTGAAAGCGCAAGAGATGATGGGTGTAAACTGAAGTACAGAAAATTCCGTTATGTAGGGAAAAACTTTTCTAGTGTGAGGGTGACTGAACACTGGCACAGGTTGCCAGGAGAGGTTGTGAAGTGTCCATCCTTGAAGATTTTCAGAAGAGGGCTGGGCACAGTCCTGAGCAATCTGCTGTAGTTGACTGTGTTTCAAGTAGGGGGATGCACTAGATGATCTCCAGAGTTCGCCTCCAACTTCAGCTGTTCTCATATTCTGTGATTCCTCTCTGTCCTGTCCTTCCCCAGGTTCCTCTTGACCATTTCTGTCTTCTTTCTTGCCGCCTTCTCTTTGCCTCTCTGTTCCAAGAGTATGTGTTAGCAAACTTCCAGGCAGATTATTAGCCAGGAGAGGTGTGAAGTGTCCATCCTTGAAGATTTTCAGAAGAGGGCTGGGCACAGTCCTGAGCAATCTGCTGTAGTTGACTGTGTTTCAAGTAGGGGGATGCACTAGATGATCTCCAGAGTTCGCCTCCAACTTCAGCTGTTCTCATATTCTGTGATTCCTCTCTGTCCTGTCCTTCCCCAGGTTCCTCTTGACCATTTCTGTCTTCTTTCTTGCCGCCTTCTCTTTGCCTCTCTGTTCCAAGAGTATGTGTTAGCAAACTTCCAGGCAGATTATTAGCTGTTTTTCTTGATTTGTTAAAAAGCTTTTTCAGTTTATATGCTCTGCTTTTATGAAGTCTTTGCAATGAACTCCCACAGTGAATGCTACAGGAGAATGAAATGCTGGACGGATTACTAAAGCAGACATTTAATGGATTTCCTGGGGTACCCTGAGTGAGCTCATTGGAGAGGTCATGGAGAAAAGTCCTTGGAGCTAGAGGCAAAGATAAAAATATCCTCCTTCAGCTGAGGAAATGAGGAAGAAATATGGGATAGCAAGCAGAGAGGCCTGGTTATAGCTTTACGGGTGATTTTGTAAGTTGTGCCAGAGGACCCTGGAACAGAATTTAAAGATGGGATTTTTCCAGATAGCCATCAGGCACTGATTATGTATCTGCTCCTCTCTCCAGTTGTCCAAGGATCTGAACCCAATCCACCGTATGTGTATGAAGAGAGGGGTGAGAGAGCGAAGAGTGCAGGCTTCTGAGTTGTCTTCTTGCTATTACTTGTGAGTGAGAAGTCATGGAGTAGTTCATTGGGTTTGTGCATTAGAATAAACCCAGACTGCCTGCAGGAAGTTATCCCTTGCTCCCCTGTGAGCCCCTGCACAGTAGCATTTTGTAAATCATGCTTACCTACTAAATGTGATTTTTTTCCACTCATGGTTTGTTCCTTCTTCCCCTCTGAAGACTATTGAAATGACTTGTTTTATCTGCATGAGTCAAAGGCATAAAAATCATTCTTGATGTGAATAATACAAAGCTCGAGAGGAGTGCAGGAGGCAGAATGGATTTCAGTCTTCTGTGAAAGTGGTTGTCACCTCTTCTGATTGTTATCTTGCTGAGTACGTGAGGGATTCTGTCTACATCCTGTCTGCACTGGACTGGCTCCTGTTACTGTGCCACCACATATCTACACTGTTTCTGGTTTTTTTTTCCTTCCTGCAGTTACTAGGCAGGCTGTAAGATTCAGGATGTGACAGTAGTGCTTCCTCTCCTTTCCTGTCTGCTACTCCTCGCTGTCACAGAGGCTGGACCAGCACGTGGAGATAAACAAGTTGTAACCCTGTGGTCAGGAGACACCAGAACATGAAGCAAAGACAGCAAACAGTGTGTAGTACTGTAATAGTTGATAAACAGATTGGGATGCAGAGAGGGAGTTTCTCTGTGGAATACATTGACTTATTTTTGTGTTACTGACACATTTGTAGTATCCTGAAATTCTTTGATTTCAGGAATACAAATCTTCTGCTGGGATATAAAATATGATTATGGACTACTTTTTGAAGTAGAAAAGAAGAATGGTTTACTTTAGCTTTAAGTTGTTAAGACTTAAGTCTTAAATCTGATCCTGGTACTGGCTGCATATCCCACATTTTTTTAAATTTCTTTTTTTTATCTGATATCATTGGCCTGTATAATTATACAGAATTTTAAAGTAACTTCCAATGGTAATGTAGTCATCAGTGTAACAAAAGTTACTTGTATAAAGGGGTTGGGATAGTAGTATTTTTTTTGTTTTTACTTGTTTATAAAAATAACTATTTTTTCTTGTGATGTTAACTGTTCTTTCCCCTATTTTCTTTTTGGGCCAGATCATGCCTTGAAAATCAGTAGGTTAAGCTGTGTAGATAAAAGCAGTACCTTCTTTCCATTTTTCTGAACCTATGTTATTATGTGTATCTGCATTTATATCTAAGGGCACAATTACAGGTTTCAGTGCCTGAGCAAAGCAACTGCTTCAGACCATTCTTTTTGTACTACTCCTTCATTTCTCTGCAAAAAAATCTGCAAAGATGATGATGGAAGGAGCACATTGCAAAGCAAAGATGAATACTTGCCCAACATTCAGAGGAAACTTTAGACAGACTTGCATGTGAGCAGCTATGGAAAATGTCCACCTATCTAACTTTTCAGCTTTTCACTGTTGATTTGATGATACAAAAGTAAAAGTGCCAGCATTTTTTTTGCATTGGTGCTTGACCTGTTGTTAATACCCATAGTGATTTGAAAACCTGATGTAATTTGGTAGGGGAAAACCAGAACTGACCTACATTTAAGGAAGCACAATAGCGTCTGCAGAGACTCCGAAGCAAGGAGCGCAAACTGTTCCTGCTGGCCAAAAAATTATGAAGTCTATAAAATACACACTCACAGGAGAAAAATCACCTCTCCCAGTGCCAAGACTCAGAAGTAGGATGCAAAATATATGAATATAATGAGATCCATTTTTCTAGCATATGTTGATGAAGAAAAAAACCAAAATTGTACGTTTTCTCTTTCACTTGTCTATTTCAGATGCACATAACTTTTAACTGTAAAAAGTGAAGGGGTAATACATTTACATGAAATATAGGTAATTTTTGTGGTAGGATGAGGGCAGAGTGATGATGATTATTAAATAGAGTACTTATTGAGCAAACCAATTTTTATAGACTTTTTTATGACATCGAATCAATGTACAGCAAGTAGGACATCCTTAATAGAAAATCTTAGGATCAATAAAATTGAAGGTGATTCAGACCACCTTTACTTGTACAACCAGCAGTAATAGAAAGGGGACAGAAGAGAGCTACAGAATTTGTAGCTGTTACTTGTAAGTTGAGTTGTGGAATTCTTAACTGCATCAGCACTAGTATTGAAATGTCTATAACTTTTTAGAGGAACAATTGATAAAAGTACTAACTTAGAAATTCTGATAACATCTTAATTTTTAAGATTTAAAAAAATCTTGCAAGAAATTGGATGCTGTGATTCTTGTTAGTTATGTTTTTGTTGCATTACAGCATGGCATTTAAACCCACATGAAAGAAAAATGCATTCAGCTGTAGAGAATTTAAGATGAAGAACGATAACAGAACAATTATCATAGGAAGTGAGGCATCCAGGGACTGCAAATGAGATGCCGAGGATGTATCTGTACTGCTAAGTACAAGAGGGCCAGGAAGAAATTCCTGACCCCAAAGACAAGTAGTGTGTACTGGCTTATGTCCACACTATGTATGGCTGCTCCCCTTATAATGGATATATATATTTTTCCGGTTTCTAGTGTTTGAGATAGTGTGAGGGCTGCATACCAGCCTGTCAGAGTGGCACTTGTGAAGCATGAAATCGAGCGTCTGTGAAACCTGATGGCACATGGGGAATTTGCAGGGTCAGTGTCCTCTTGGTTGTGTGGAATGGCTGGTCAGGTCAAAGGGAGCAAAACTGGTGCAGGCGTGTGCACGCTGCCTTTCAGGAGTGCTCCCTTGACTGGAGTAGGCACTGAGCTGTGCTTGGTCTTGCCTTGGGCATGGCAGTACAGCAGAGCTGGGGAACACGCTCTGCCATGTGGGGTACTGAGGTGCCAGTACTGAGTTCATACCCTTGCCCTCTCCTATTTAGCAGAGTATTTGTACTGAGGAAGTCTGTCAAAGCCAGAAGATGAGATGACATCACTCTTTCTTTCCTTTCTGGGCTTGAGATCTGCATCTTTTGGAGAGTGCCATGTTTAATCAAAAGAGGTCCATGTAGTCTTGCTTCCTATTGCTGACATTGCCGTTTTTTCCCGAAACACTTTGTACTTACTGTGATCAGCAAGAGGAAACTTGACTCGATGGGTGACTAGTCTGATCCAGTGTGGAGTATTGGTAATGTCAGCATTAAAAGGAAGGACAGCTAAGGAGCATGCCTTTATGTATTCACCCTGGGATTTAAAAAAGGAATTTTCAGGAACATGTTTTTAGTCAATGCACTGAATTAGGGGAACTTGTTTTATTTTCTTGATGTTGCCAGTGTCTTCCTCTAGGAAGTTCTTAGTCTTTGGCTTAGACTTCCATTTGTGTAATGGCAGGGATAAATTATCTCTTTTTTTCCCAACAAATTGTAGTGGCTGGCATATTTAATAATTTGAAAGTGGCATATGAGTATTTTTGTTAATAGCCTTTCATCCAAAGTAAAAGCTCAACATTTTCTTTTCCAATGTGAGATTATAACAATGAATGCTTCGTACATCAAAGCATTGGATTAACCCATTTGGCATTTCACATTGTGACAATTAATGGCTTCCATTTAGTTCCTCATTTTAAGCTCTTATCTTTTCAGAAGTACTGACCTGTTTCTTACCAAGGAGTGAAGCTAGTCATCCATCTTGTTATAATGAAACCAATTTTTATGTTCATCTGTGGCAATTTCTTAACAAACTTTAGAGGTTCTGGACTGAGAATTTCTAGAGGCAAGGTTAATTTTTCTCTTCATTTTTTCTTGTCCTTATTCTCATGGCCTTATATTAACGTGTTGAAAGAATATGATAAATGACTATATTTCTCCTAATTGTATTGGTTCTTTGAAAATGTTTTAAATTTGGTCCTTATCCTGTTGTAAAGTTTTATTCCACAAGGTTGAACCACTTTTACTCTTTAGACATTAGTTTTTTTTCCTGCTGATCCTACAAGCTCAACATGTCAGTTTTTCTACTTCAAGGAATTCTTGAGAGTGATCGTTGCTCGCAGTGTTGTGTTGATTTGCAGATATCCATGGTTCCCTTTCAAAGGCAAGTTTTAACATATATTTGTGTTTACTAATAGATTGAGACATCAAATCCTACCCTAACATACCTCTGGAAATTGCCTCAAATCCATAGTTAGTTTGTCCCATAGTTGAATATTTCTGCCTGGCATGCCATAAACTTGTTGCATATTTCTATTGTCATGGGAGTGTAGAATTAGAGAACAGAATTTCTATGAGCATGATTATATTTCTTTTTATTTGATGCAGTTATTTTTTCCATAGAATGCATGCATGCTTTAGATCTATATTGAAAAAAAGGAAAATATTGATTTACCTACAGACTTCTCCCATGTGATTAACTGTGATGTAAGTCTGCTTCTGAAGAGCCTTTATAAGTATGCATTTTGTTTAGCAGTTACTTGTATCTGCTAAAGTATTTTAAATTGTTAAAGATTTCTATATAACAGTTGAGAGTGCCTGTATTTCTTTACCTTTTTGGCTTTTTTTCGAGTGTAACAAAAAAGTCCATCCAGATGCGTATCTTTGCTTTGTGTAAAACAGCTGTCCCCACTGTGTGCGTTGGCAACTGAGTAGTACCCTTTAAATCCATTATTAATTCTGTTTTCAGCCAGCATTTGTTCTGGAGGTGGCCTTAACAAAACGACCAGCAAAGCTGCTTAATAGGAGGAATCCAAGCCCGGTGAGAGTGTCACATTCTCTTAATTGGAAGTCTTACAAAATAGAAGCTTTAAGCAAATGAAACAGCAAAAAGAGAGCTTTAGCCTTAGTGGAGAAATTAAAAATTGAATAAACAAAATCTCAACCTCCAACAAAACGTAGTACGCTGGCTTCTGGATTTTGCATAGCTGCAGAATGGCTTTGTCTGCTCCAGCAAGAGGCACTTTGAAGCTTTGTGGATGTTTCTCTCTGCCTGTCTCTCTCTTTGACTTTGTTTTTCAGTTCTTGATAATTTCTGACCATCTGTAGTCTGAGCTGTCTGCTCATGGTGCAGAGAGCACTTGTAATACGCTGAGTGTGACTGTGAGAAGGAGAAAGGAGAAACCGGCCTTGGCTTGCCTGGTGGTGCAAGGCCAAAACAACACATGAATCAGAAATAGCACGGTATTAGGCCTTTCAGAGTATTTGGAAGAAGAAGAAAGGCAGGAGGGTTCCTGGGCAGTCCTACCCCTTGACCCCAATAAAAGGCCATGAGTGTTCGTCAGCATTTTAGTTGGTCATTTTCCTGATGCTTAGGTTACTTATTGATGGGGCTGTTTTAGATCCAAGAAATATATTGTCCTCCTGATTTATTCTCAGATGGTGCAGGGACCATTCAGAGTTCAATGATTTCTTGTAACTGCTGCCTCACAGGATGGATTGAGGTCTATTCGGGGTGATAGTTTGTCAGGTAGTGCTATGCTTGCAGGAGATTACGTTGATGGGCTTTCAAGTGAAAGGGTCAGGAAAGAAAGAGAAAGGAAGAAGCATAGGATTAGTATAATGTTTAACCTTGCCCAAAGCAAAGTGAATGGAAGAAAATACTAAATGCTTTCATTGCACCAAATGTTAGAGCTTTGAAGATATTTGGTGGAAACACTTTTTTTTTGGCAAAGATTTAATGTTAGAATCTGCCTGGAGCACAGTTTTATTTTTTTCCAGTAGCTTACTAGACTGTAAATTTTGAAGGGCAACATACATAAGCTGTTTTAATGAAAAAAAGAAAAAAACCCAAAAGCTGTTGCCTACTGCCTCTTCTTGTCCTTTGGCACTGAATAATCAAATCAGAAACCCAAATTAAAAATACTAATTTGATATCAGTGACCAAAATGTAAATATTTTGTATTTATAGAAACTTACAGTTCAGTTCTGTTTTATTTAAAATTTAAACATTTCTATATAAATATATCTACATTTAGTATATTAATTTTTAATCTCTTATGAATTAAAAGTAGTTGAACTTCACTTGAAAGAAAATAATTTTACTGGGTAAAATTAAGCATAAATTTCTTGTTGTAAATATTGTATTTATAGAAACTTACAGTTCAGTTCTGTTTTATTTAAAATTTAAACATTTCTATATAAATATATCTACATTTAGTATATTAATTTTTAATCTCTTATGAATTAAAAGTAGTTGAACTTCACTTGAAAGAAAATAATTTTACTGGGTAAAATTAAGCATAAATTTCTTGTTTTAAATTTTTTTCAGGAAGTGTAGATAAATTGCTTTAAAGCTTTAGAAGAAAAGATGCAAATGTGAGTGAAGCTACCACTTATCAAGAGCTGTGCTCATTTTTGCAATAAAAGATAACTTTTAATAGCATAATATAATTATCAGTAAATGAATTGTTGATATAAACGTAGATGTGGAAACAAGGTCAGAAGAATGGTCTGATTTGCTCAGCCCTGTCAAGAAGGGAGTAATAGAGATAAGTGTGTTGAGGACGGGATGCTCCAGTGCCTGGATGATAAGGCTGGAATGTGAGCACGCATTGCAGAGGCAGGTCGAGCACATGGTACAGCACCGTTTGAGATAAACGAGAAGTGGGATACATGGCTTGCTTTGATCAAAGGAGAATGTTTTGATCACTGTATAAGAGGACAATCAAACAATCAAATAATGGTGTATTTGACTTGACTAGTGGTTTTCTGCTACACCATTGGCCTGTTTACCCTTACATTGTTAGTACCATGCCTTGTGAACATGGTGGCCTTTGCTACCAGCCTGAGCCTGTGGTCACTCCTGATGGAATAAAATGAGCACTGGAGCCTTGTGATACTGCTGCTGCTGTCTCCATTAGCTACTGCAACAGAAGCTACTCTTCCTTTTCTATCCTTTTAAATTTAACTCACTCCTTCAGTTAAATTCCATTCTCTTCCAATCTCTCATCCCATCTTACAGCCTTAAGCCCAGCTCTTGCTTTTGGCCTTTGCTTTTACTTTGTCTTCGTTCTACTTTGCAGTCTGGGCTGCCAGGTTCTTGTGATAATACGTGAACTGAGCATGCAGGAGTTGGAATATTTTGAAATGAGTGATACCAATGAAAAATGGAGCTGCCGCCCTGGAAG
This sequence comes from Aptenodytes forsteri, assembly GCF_000699145.1. Classification (NCBI taxonomy): domain Eukaryota; kingdom Metazoa; phylum Chordata; class Aves; order Sphenisciformes; family Spheniscidae; genus Aptenodytes; species Aptenodytes forsteri. Next base: position 4,941,351 of record NW_008794911.1, read on the forward strand.
GTTGTCAGCAGGGCACAGCACCAGAGACTCAATGGGTCAGCAGCTGCTGAGTGGAGAAGTGGAGGGGATGGGGAGAGCAGGCAATAAGGGAGGACCAATGGTAAAATACTGTGCTTAAGGTAGAGCCTAAGTTCAGGTAGTCAGACATTAGGGAAGCTTTCAGCACATGGAGAGCTGTGCTAAGCAGAGCACCCGGCTGTGCTGAGAGCTGTTCCTCCAGATTGCAGCTCTGTCACCCCTGTGCTCTGAATGAGTTATAGTTACAAATACACATGTATTGATGATGGATTAAGTTAGTAGGTGAAAACTTTTAAAGTTCCCTCCTTTTTTGTAGATGCTGAAGCCACAGGGCGGTAGTCTTCTGGCATCTGGGATGTAATATGACCTGGATGGATCAGAACATCTGAAAATAGGTTGTATGAACAGTGCCCGTAAAAATGCCTGTTTCTGCCCATTAACTATGAATGAAGTGGTATATGGCTGTCTCGGATAAAGACTTCTAAAATAGGGTAGAATCCAATGTCTTGTTACATAGCAGGCAGTGTTTGAATACTGAATGACATGATAACCAGACCAAATTTGGCTTTGCAGGGGACTGGAGTCAAATGTAAGAAAAAAAGACTGGAGACAGGGCACATCAGAAGTCTAGTGAAAAGCACATCTGCTATCCTGAACCAGCAAGTTGTGGAAAGTTATGCTGGTCACCTTATTTTGTAGCACCCTATAGAACGTTCTTGTTCCTGGAAACATGGTGAGGGGGCTCACCGAAAACTCTTGGTTAATGTTTTACCTTTGCTGCTTCCTTCTGTTCAGAAAGGATGGGCAGATACTTCCTGGTGACCATAGGTATTGAAGGTATTTATTTTAAATAGAAGCATAGGATGCGCAGAAATGCGCAATCTGGACACTCCCTCTTTCTGAGGGAAGTCCCATCTGCTTCTGGTGAGTCGAGCAATGGATGTTTATAAATGTTCTTAACAGGCTTCTCTATTTAATTTTTTGTTAGACTTTGTTTAATGGCAAGTGATTTGACATAAGCATCAATTCCTGGAGCATTTAAGTGTTTCTGATTCATTACTTCTGTCTACTTTCAAGAAAATTGTGTTTTACTAGTTAAGAGTTTATGTACATTGGGGACTTCATTAATGTTGTTATTGAGCTCTCTGGAGCCATTTGGGTTTTATATCTCCCTGATGAAAGAACAACCTCTAGATCATATGTACAAAGAATACAGGAATATGAATTTTTTGTTTTGTCAATAGTGAACAATTCTAGTGGTTAAAATTTTTATTTTATTACCCTTCTGAGAAACCAGTTTGTTTAATTTTCTGATTATGACTCTGAATGGATTTTTGTATGCTTTTGTAAGCTTTAAATGGGCAGAAGTATTTAAGATCTACTGCAGCAGTGTTACAGAGCCCAATATTACCAAAGCACAAAGTGTTGATTTTAAATGTGACTACCCAGACAATCAGGAAGAAGATGTAGGCTAAGATAAAGAAAAGATTAGGTATATCTGTAGATATATTGGTGGCAATATATATATATATATAAATATATATATACTGGCAAGTAATCACTGGATCACTTATTCCAGATTTGTCTGGTTGATTGAAAGGCTGATTTGTGAATGGCTAATTTTTTTTATATGCTAGAAATGACAAATTCAAAACACTGTTTTGAATGGATTTTTTTCCCCAAAATATTGGCCCAGAAATTGAAAACAGTGGAAGTTCAAAAGTTGAAAAAATGCTTTTAGAATTTGAGTACTTAACTTTTTAAATACAAATAGGAAAAAAATTCAAGTGAAAAAATATTAAGAATTAAAGTTGACACATAAAATGTTTCTGAGTTTTCAGATAACCTCTCCTCCACATTTTTTTTTTTTTAATTTTTGTTAGAAAATATTTATGGAATTATTTTACTCAACTCTGTTCAAGAGACCAGGAAGGCTTAGCTATTTTCCACTCACTCTGTATACTAACGGCTTCCAGCCACCTTCTCTTCTCTCACTTCTTATGTCCAATAGAAATAGAGAGAAATAAATTTTTCAGACAGTTAAGTTCTCTCTTCCAGTGAACAAACCTCAAAGCAACATCATTAAGAGTTCCTCCTTAAACACAGTGAACCAGGTCCTCAACTTGTGCAAAATGCTTTTATCTCAATGATTTCCTTTGTCTCCCAAATTAGTTAAAAGTGGTTTTTGGGCATTGGAGAATGACAGCTTTTGCTGTCAATGGGAACTGCAGTGTTTTCAGCATGGAAATTAAATTTCTTTAATATTCATTTAATTTTAAGGTCATCTATATGCGTTGTTATGGAAAATTTAGTTTTGAGACAAAGCACTAGCAACGGGAGTAATAATAGTCTGGCAAATAGAACTTGTAGGACTCAGTCAAGCATATTAAATGAAAGTTAGTTTTCTCCACTTTTAATAATTACAATATAAAGTAAATAAGATCATTTAGCTCATTCTTAGCAAATTTTTCTTTGACTTTGTAAATCATGTAAGCCTGAAAGACGTTAGTCCATGAGTTATTTTTAGTATCTATAAATCTTGCCTCTGATGCAGTTAAAACAGAGAAGTTTTTTGACTAGAATGGAGTGTTTCAGTAATAGATTTGTTTCTAACATATGCTGAAGGAAACTCACATTTTATTTAAAAATAATGTGGTTTTAATTTTTCATTCATTTCCCCGTGCTTCAAAACTTTGGGTGCATCACTGATGATGGGAATTAGAACTTGGAATTTTACTGAAATCAAAGGAAAATATTCCTTTGCTGAAACGAGCTGACAGTGTAAAGTCACAGCAGGAACTTCCTCCGCATGGTGCAGTCATCTATAGCTGCTTGGGAACTGGATGCAGTATAGCTGCTGCTATAGCATGGGTCCTCAGCTAAGCTGAGTAGTTAAACAGCAGTACTTAAAAATCTTGGATATCTGTCTATGAGGCTGTATTGAGCAATGCAGACATTGGGTCTGTAAATAAATTGACTGCAAATGCCTTCACTTGGAATCATAGTTAAGTGGCCAAAATAAAAATATCGGATAGGAACTTCTTTGTATTGGAGGATATTTGGTTTACTAGAGACTTTTTTTTCCCAGTTGTATGCTGATGTAATTACAAGTGTCTCAGAAATACAGTACCAACGAAGTCAAATAAATAGTCTTTGTTGTGCCAGTTGGCTATTAAATGGTAAATACTGGTTTTGTAAGGGGAAAAAAAAGTGGTTTTACACTGGAATAATACTTTGAGGGGAAAACAGTTAGCAAATATAATCCCAGGGTTAAACTGGACATTTATCAATAATGTTGCTTTACAAATAAACAGACCATTTCCTTTTTGTAATCGTTGGGATGACAGCAGTGAATTATTCATCTGCAAACTCTGTTTCTGTACTGAATTGATGGCTGAGGTTCATTGTGCTTACCAGGCTGATTCATGTTCTCTATGTAAATGGTTGAATAGCTGGCTGTTGTTAATACCTTGGTAACGAGCTACAACAGTGATGGGGAGATGTTGTCTGTCTAAGGGAAAAGACAGATATTTCACCTAGGAAAGGAAAGGTTGGGAAAAAGTATTTCCTGTTTGATATTTGATTTGAAAGAGCAGATCAGAAAGAAAGATGTGACTTACAATTTGTTTATATCAATTTTATCTTCCTTTACTTACCAGGTTTTTCTTCTTTGAGGCATGTGTTCTTTGCAGCAGAAATGAAACAAATATTAGCAACTGTCCTGACCCTGATTTGGAAATAAATTACTGAAGCATATTACATCTTAAGGGTGTTTGCTTTGTGTATATTTCAATTATCGTAGGAATGTATGCTGTTGAAAACCAGAGGTTATTGCCCTAGTTCTTTCTTACCTCGCTTTCAATTAAATCTGATTTCTGTTACCATAGCATTGCCTGCTCGTATGCCGCTCAGTCCAGTGCTGGTCATTTGTGCATATTTTCTATTTGACTGTGTGGCTGGGGTTTTTTTTTTTTTTTTAAAGCCCCTGTCCAGTATTTTTGGTCTGTGTAGGGGGTGGTCAGGCAGCTGTTTTTCACAACTGATGCAATTGCTAATATGTTTCCTATGCATGAAGGCAGACTTCTATTCAGTACCCCTGGGGACTGTAAACATCATTTTTATCATGTTGGAACTACAGGCTCTGTCAGCCCAGTGAAGTTGTTCTCAATTAGTATGAGGCAGTCCAATTCAGGAGGGAATAGCTGCTCCTGTTTGAGCCCATTTTTCTTTGAGTGTTGCCTACACTGATTTCCAGCTGTTACTGTGCAGCTTTGGGGAGCTAATGGGGTTCATTGGGAACATCTATCTCGAAAGGAAATGCCTGAGTCAGTGTCTAGTTGAATGATTGGAGATTTTCACACACAAAAAACCAGTTAATACCCACTTAGCTAATTATCTCTCAACGTACATGATCATCTTTTCCAGTCCAGTAATTAAAGACAATTAAGTGGAACCTTGCTAATTTGCACTAATGTTGGGAACAACCTATTGCCAATTACTGAATTTTGTGAATTAGTGCAAATGAAAACAAGCACTTTTTACAAACTGTAGAGTAACGTGCTGAACCTTATCCAATAATGCCACATTATTATTACACTGCCAATAACTCACCTGTACATGGATTTGAGGACAGAATCTTTCTTATGCTGAAGTTTACCCTTTGTTAACTGTGTAAAGATTACTATCCTATAGTGGATATTTTTTCTACTGAGGTCTAAAGTCATATAATGCTTCTTGAATACCATTCTCCTGTTTTCTAGTAGAGTTCAATGAGGCCTTTAGAGACCTCCTTACATTCTAATATAACTTAAGTTTCTCCTCTTTTGAAGCAGCTGCAATTGTCCCTGTGGCTGCTGGAGCCAGCACAGCATCTTGCTTTGATCCTTTTGAGCTGTTGCAAGGGGCTGAGAAGCCGGAAAAAACAGCCCTTCTCAAAATCCAGTGCAAGTGAAAGATCACTAACTGCTGTATTTTCAAAATGCCCCTTTTACCTTTTCCTCCATGAAAGTAGTTTTGCTGACAGTTCCCGTGTGTGGCTGCATTACAAGCCCAGTCCAAATCTTTCTTTCAGAAGGCTTCCCCTCCGATCCTGTTTATAGTGCCAGAGCTAACCCCGTGTTTCCTGCCCATCCAGTTTTCTCTTAGACTTGGTCCGGTAGCCCCTAGAAAGCAGGCTGCCTGCTTGCCCACAGCCTTTATACTAGCTCTACCCATTGCTTTTGGCATGATCACTGTCCAGATCCCAATAAAATCTTAAAGCCCCTCGTGAGCATATGCTACGTAACTCCTGGCTGTTGCCAAAAAGTTAGGTGTCACTTGCAAACCTAATCATTAAGAGGCAAAAGGCTATTTTGGCACACCTGGGATTTCTGTACCATCTCTGTCTCCCTCATCTGAACACCAAATAATGGCAATCTTTTCATGTTCAGCTATAATTTTTTCTCATGTTTTTGCACCTGATGTGAGACTTGGTGAGAAACAATTGAAACCACCTTGCACCAAAGTTTATTAGACTTCTGTTGCCTAGTTTCAGGCACCATCTTTTCATTGTTTTCTACTACTTTTGAAGATAACAACAGTAAATCGGAAGTAGGAGGACTTCCTGTGTTCTCACCCTCTGCCTGTCTTTGGGAAACTTCCACTTCTGAAATGAGTTAAATTTATCTCCAAAGCCAAAACGATTCCTTTGCAACTTTAGCTTCGCAGTGATGCTCTTTAATAGCTGTGCATCTTTCCAAGGCTTCTCTCCATCCAGTCCAAGGTGGTATCTGAATTGCTTTTACTGGACTCTCTCCAGTCACAGTAACACAAACTGATTAAAGCCTGGATGCCTGTAACTTTCTAGAGTGCCAGCTTACAGATAGGAAGGTGAAACGCTGTATGCAGAGCAGCCAAATATGCAGTCTATGACCTAATGGCAAGACTATGACAATCTATTTAGATGACCTGCTTTTCAGCTTAGGCTACCTTTTACTTTTCTGTTGAGACACCTGGTTATAGGAAACTGTCTCTAAGCTGCAGGATCCAAATGCCTTAAGGTATTCATTTTATATGATGTAAATTTACAAAAAGTGAAAGTGGGAAAGTAATAAAGATTGTGTTTCTTTGCTTGTATTCTACCAGCTGTTCTTTTTGGTGGTGGAAGAACTTCTAATGGAATAAAAATGATGTTTGGTAACCTTAAAGTTATGAGGAATGAAACATAAGATAAGGTTTTCTTTTATCCCTACTCCTTTACATTCTGACTTCCAAACCAAAGAGTCATTTCCCTTAAATGCCTAAGCCCAATTTATTTTCATTGCAACTAGAACACCTAAATATTTAAATCAGTCCTAGGGACTCAAATGATTAAGTTGCTTTTTGAGACTTAGTCTTCTAAGTCATGTAATAGCTTTTTGAAAAGCATATTCTGCCCTAAGGTCGTCATTCAAAAATAAAAAATCCAAACCAATTCCATTAAGAACTCTGTTTTAATGGTCTCATTCCATAATTTTGATACAAGTTGGCCCCTGGATTTGGTTAATTAGAAGTAAAAAGACAGTACTAAGATAACTAGTACATGAAAGCCAGTGTCATTTTTTTTTCATAAAATCAGGTATTATGCTTGGGATAGGTGATGTCTTAAAACAAATACTCTGCACTCACTGCTGTTGCTCTCTGCAATCTTCCCAACCATCTCTCTGTAGAGTAGAAAGGAGCTATACCAAATTAATAATGCCTTTTTTTTTTTTTTTTTTTCAGAAGAGCAAAGAA
>NW_008794911.1:4948235-4986855 GCF_000699145.1 Aptenodytes forsteri
TTCTTTTTTTTTTTTTTTTTGACAGAAGAGCAAAGAATTGAAGCTGAAGAAGAATTTATACAATTCTACTGAATATGACTTTTTTTTTTCTGATTTGGCAAATGTGAAGCCCACATATCACTTCAGGATAAGCAAGGTTGAGAATAAACATTGGTTATTTAGCAATTAAAATTTGCTTTTGTTGAACACCTAGAACAAATCCATTAAATTTAGTCGCACTTCTGAGCTATCATAGAAGCTGAAAATGGTGTAGGAAAAATTCTGTGATGGATCTTATGACAGTATGTTCTCTGCAGAGCATTCTGTAACTGTTTATATACTGGTCAGCATTTTTTTTAAATGGCCTGTGTAGGGGAACACTTGTGCTCGGGAAAGATGATGGCTGTATCCAAATGCTGTTTATGTGCTTAGGAAGAAATATTACGAATGAGTTTCCCTATGCAAGCATTCCATATGTATAGCTTGGGATGCAAATTTAGCTGCAGCCAAACAGTACGGGCTATGCTGACTCTCGGCCTGTCAATATGGATCAGATTATATGGTTTATTAAGAAAACTTGGCCCATAATGTGCTAATAGGCTATATGGCAGACTGTTGTTGTTACAACAGCAGCCTAGAAAATAAGGATAATTGCTTTAATACGACGTTATATGTGATTGTCTTGTATGTGTTTGCGTAGTTTTATAATACCGGAGCTAATGCAGAAGGCCTTTGATTTGGGCAGAGGTCGTGAAGTGGTGTAAAGCGTTCCCTGCAAAATTTGAGCTTGTTGGTGAGTGCTGGAAGATAGTTGGACTATTTCTTGGAGAGGGTTCAGTATAAGGCCACTGTTGTAGATTAACCCTGCTAGGCAGCTAAGCAGCATGCGGACTCAGTTCCCCCCACCTACTCCATTCCCGGGGGGATGGGGGAAGAGAAAAGGAAGAGTAAAAGCAAGAAAACTTGTTGGTTGAGATAAAAATAGTTTAATATGGAAAGGAGTAGTGGAAGAAAGAAAGAAAGCAAAACAAGTGATACCAAAGCAATAACTTACCACCTCCCATGGGTAGATGATGCCCAGCCAGTTCCCGAACAAAAGATGGCTAACCTACCTAAACACCCCTCCTCTCCGATTTATCGCTGAGCGTGACATTAAATGGCATGGAATATCTCTTTGGTTAGATTGGGTCATCTGCCTGGCTGTGTCCCCTCCTAACCTCTTGCACACCCCCAATCTATTAACTGGGGGTGCAGAATGAGAAACAGAAGGCCTTGATGCTGTGCAAACACTGTTCAGCAACAGCTAAGATACTAATGTGTTATCAGCGTTGTTTTGGTCACAGATCTAAAACACAGCACCATACCAGCTGCTATAAAGAAAAATAACTCCATCCCAGCCAGATCCCAGTACAGCCACAAAGATTAAAGGGTTGGAGAACTTGACATCTGAAGTAGGATTGACGGAACTGGGTTTTCTCAGCCTGGAGAAGAGAAGGCTAAGGGGAAATCTAATCACAATCTTCCAATAACTAAAAAGATAGCTACAGACAAGGTGGAGGTCCTCTCTTTACAAGGTTGCATGGTGGTAGAAGAGGCAATGAGAATAGTTGCTTCAGGAGAAATTCTGTCTTGGGTATAAGAAAAAACATCTTCACCATGTGAACAATTAACCGTTGGAATAGGTTGCCCAGAGAAGTGGTGAAATTTCCCTTGCTGGAAGAATTCAAGATTCGGCTTGACAGGGCCCTGGGTAACCTGGTCCAAGGCCATGCTTTCAACAGAAGGTTGGACCAGATGATTTCCAACCTGCTTTGCCATGATTCTTCATGGAAACAAGGGCTGTTGGTTTGGAGATTTTTGTTTTTTAAAAATGATTTTCTGAACAGAGCTGAAATGTAATAAATACATAAAATGCCATTACATAGATTCCAGAGGATTTTGAAAGAAATTACATTCTCACAGCTGAAAAGGAAATATAATTCAGGGAACAACACACTTAATATGGATCAAGATCTTCTAAGGTCAGCTCCTCACTGCTCTGGTAACTGGGGTGCTTAGTTTCTCCTCATGTGTTAGTTCTGTGATCTCTAAAATGAGGACAATTGTCTTATTATTCTTCTACTGTGTTAAAAATATCTGATAAGCACTATCTAACAATGAAAGTGCTGTTTGTGATACTGTTTAGTTGCTGTTAGCCAAGCGTTTCTTGAATTTAGCAGATACTCGTCAGGGCCATTTTGGGTTGAAATGTATTGGTGTTTAAACAATAGTAAGAGTGTCTAATTTTAAAGCTCAAATAGGATACAAGCTCTCCTAGCACTTATGTTGTAGGTGTGTATTTTTCTGTTACTGGTTATGTAAAATTTTTGGAGCTGTTCAGTTTGAAGGGAGATTGCTCAAATTTATGCTTTAAAAAGGTTTATTTTTGAATTTTTGAAAGAAGCAATAAAATCAGGCAATAAAAATATATTCCTGATATTGATAGATATATATTAATTTTTGTATTGCAGTTCCCGATAGCACTGTTCAAAGGGCACAAATTGAGAATGCAACAAAAACCATCAGACAATGCTGTCAGGAGTGGGAGGAGGAGTTCACTGGAGTTCATTGAGAGTGTCATGTGAAAAAAATCCCCTTGTGTTGATCTTTTCCTTCAAAATATGATGAGCATTTATTGTAGCACATATGTAAAAGCGTGGCTTTATGTGGGTTAACAGGAGAAACTAAAAGCAAAAATTGTGGCAAAATGATTAGTTGACATTCACACGTTTGCATAAACAATATATGCTGTAAACATTTGTCTTGTCATTTTAAAATATAAACTGAAGCAGGACAATAGATCAGATTCTGTCCTTCATGAAAGGAGTGGAGTAAAGCATCTGAATTATGTGGATGCAGCACAATAATTGTACAGGGACCCTTAAAACCCCTAAGTCTCACAGATGCAGTGTTCCAAAAAGGAAGAAAAGAAAAAAAATCCCCCAGATTAAAGCAACTTATTTAAAAAAAAATGGTTTTAGTCATAAAATAGAAATAAAGAACAAGGAAGAAGGTTAACTGTTGCCTTCTTCCCTCCTGGGAAATATATCAGACCATATGTTTGAAAATAAGAAAACTTTCTTTCAATTATATGGCAGCTGATGTTAGAAAACTCTTAAGATAGTGCAGTACTGACCTCCTGTGTTTCAGGATATAACAAAATAAATGTGTGAGAAAATGTCTTGCAGTTATGAAATAACACATTGATGGCTTTTTGCTGACGTGCAGGAAGAAAAGAGAAACCAGTAATGCTGTCTTCTAATTCAGCATTATAAACACACTCATTTGTGACTTCAGATTTAGCCTGCTGGTATCAGGCAGTATATGGGTAGTAGTTATTGCCAGGAAACTACATATTAGCACTTGTATTTTCCGAAGAATAGGTAAGTCCATGGGTTTTGGATCTTACTTTCTTCTTTAAAACATTTACCATCTTAGTACTGCCCCTATTATTATTCCACTTTTTTTCCTCTACAGTCTGGGAGCAAGGGGGGAAATCATGTTGAATCAACAAATAAAAACCCGAGTTGTGAATTAGACAGGGAAAAAGGTACTCGTAAATGAGGCCAATGCTGTGACGGTTCTGAACGTAGTCCATCTGTTATTTATTTCCTATTAAAATTTTTTGTCTTGCCACTCTGTTCATTTTTTCAGTTAGTTTCCTTTTGTTTCTACAGTCTTCTATTAATAATCTGTCCTTCATTTTTCACATTTCCCCCTTATGAGCCAATGCTGACGGTTCTGAACGTAGTCCATCTGTTATTTATTTCCTATTAAAATTTTTTGTCTTGCCACACTGTTCATTTTTTGTTAGTTTCCTTTTGTTTCTACAGTCTTCTATTAATAATCTGTCCTTCATTTTTCACATTTTCCCCTTATGACACTTTTTTCTCCTAACTTTTTCTCTGATCTCTTCTAAAAAGAATTTTGCATGTACTCAGATGACATACTCAACTGTCAAACTCATAGCTATTTCATCCCTAAAATTTTGTTCAAAAGTTCATGTTTGCTTTTGTAAAACAAATAAGGAAAGCTTTATATTGGACTCTCTTTCTCTGGAAACCCTTGGTTGTGGAAAGTAATTGATTGTTATGTCAAGATGCAGTGGAATCCAGCTCGGTAAGGATTGATTATGAGCGTAAAGAAAAAGGCTCCATCTCTGCTGATGGGTTAGAGGGGGAAGGGAGGTGAAAAAGAGAAGAAAAAGCAGGAGAGCGCGGGAGAAACAAGAGGTTAAGAAGAAAAAACTTAAAACATTTAGACCTTTTGAAAATGGGCTTTGAAGGATTGTGGCAAACAGACCTTTTTAGAACAAGTTCTGTGTTCTTGCTAATTATTGTGTGATACTTGCACACTAATGTGATAGGACCCGGACAAATAGCTACAATGGAGGTAAATCCACCTTGTGTTACTCACTCAGTTCTCAAGTGTCTGTGGCATAATTTGTATTAAAAATGGTCAATAGTGTTTCTGGCTTATTGTGGAGGGTTTTGAACCCTTTGCAGTGTTACAAGATTGGGTTTTGGGTGGTGAATATCTTTCATAGTCGTAATTAGTTAATGCTATAATCAGTGCTCTCTGCTGCATGATAAGGGAAGACCGAGCATTATATGTGCATCTCTAACCTGTACATTTAGGACTTACAAATGGGTAAGTTAATTACAAGAAATGTTGTGATTCTTAAGTGGGGTTTTTACACTGTGTCTGTATTGTTTTCAGCAAAGCAAAGAGAATAAATAGATGGTATTTCAGAATGTGTTGCAAAAAGGTATCCAGGAGCAAACTGCTCCTGCCTTCTGCTTTCTCCACATTGAGGGTCAGCCGATAATGTGAGTGATGGCTCAGCAGGGGCCTGAGAAGCCTTTCTCAACCTCCTCTAGAGTCCCTGTGCATCCCAGTATGGATGGACATAGCACATCTGGCGATATTTGCTTTGAAGCAGGAAGTGTGAGTTTGGGATTGTGGCACTGTCTCCGTTGCGCTGGCTGGCAGAGCAACTTAAGCACGTGAAAAACATACACTGCACCATTCAAAATGTGGTCGAGCATCTGTAGCTGTGTACCCTCCCTTGAATTCCTGGCAGAAATTCCAGCTGAATCAGCTAGAATTGCACTTGGCACTTCCATCGTGCTATGGTAAAAGGAACCGGTTGACCTAAACTCCAGATTTCTGTGGATTTAGTTATGGAACTCTCAATAAAATCAGTGCTAACTTTAAGGACTGTATATCACTTTGGAGTAGATAATATATACTGTGCTTGGGTAATTTTTGCATTTTTCTTGAGGAGAAAGAATAGTGTCCTGTTTTGCTTACTGAGTCTTTCTTGGTTGTGAGATACGTATGTAATTACTGGAGTCACGGAATGGCCTTAGTGTAAGCTGAAGGAATCATAAAAAAGTTCATGGGAAAGATGGTGTTTCTCTGGGCTCTGCTGAAGCTTTTTTTGACGTTTAAAGAAGCAAGATGTGGTATGGAGTTCACAGAGGATTTCAGGCTGTAGTTAAAAGTAAGTTGGAATTTGTTTGACCTTTTTCCCTGTACATTCTTTCCAGAACATTAGGTGGCTGAGGTCAAACTGAAATGTGTCGCTGGTCAGTGTCTGAATTTAATTAGTAGGCAAGGACTTGGAGAACTCGAAAGTACAAGATGCCTGATCACCACCTACCCATTTCAAATACAAATGGAACATGATCCGTTTGTGTTTTCCTTCCACCAGCTGGTACAGTTTTCTTGAATTTGTTTGTTTCTAAATGCAAGGTTTAAACGTGGGAAATGTTACAGAAAACTGTTGTGCTACCAGGCTGGTTACTGAGCCTGGTTTATGACATCTGCAATGGTTTATGTGCACGGTCACTACTATGTATTACACTTAATAACAGAAATTATGAACAGTTACCATATTTGCTAACTGATTTCCCTACTTCCTAGTCAAAATTGCAAGCTTTGTGTTGATTTATGGATCAATCTAAGAAAAATTAAATTCATACATTTTACTCTTAAAGAGCCAGAGACTGTTGTAGATGATTGTGATGAACTGTGATATAAATACCTACTGACACTTAAAAAAGCAACAATTTCAGCTAGTCGAGTATGGCTTTCCTAAGCCAAAACACAGTAGTAACACTCTGCATCTTGGTAACAAATATGTTTGCAATAACAAACATTTTTGTTCCTACAAGTCAGTCTGCCTGATTTCTTTACGTACTACTTTCAGCATTTAAAATAATGGCAGGCTTGAATAGCTCTGAGAGAATGACGTGTCCCCGGTTTGAAAACACTGTGCAAAGACTTGAATTTTTTACAGATAGTTTTGTGATAGTTATCACATCAAAGAGAGGAGAAGCAAGAAATTCTGGGAGATTAAGTGTGCATGATAGGGAGTTTTAGTAAAATCCACCTTTGATATGTATTGATCATTTCCATGTTACCAAAAGGACTCTATAAATCCTTGCCAAAATACAATTTAGATATGGCCTTTAATTCTAAGTCTTCAAGTATTTGCTAACAGTCATGGTAGCACAGATATATGTCTACTTTTCCCCCACAAAACTGGAAAATCTTTTATATTGACTACTAAAGAGTAATAGAAATGGAAATGAAATTTAATAGATTAGTTTGAAGTGTAGGATTGTACCAAGAATGTTTTTTCAGGTAATTTTTAGTTCTTTCTCTGAAGAGCTCTCTACATCATCACTTAGTCATGTATTTTCTGTGCTTTAAATTTTTAATTCTTGACTCAGTTAGCAAAATGATGGGTGGCTGAGAAGAGACAGGGTCATTGGTCCTCTGTTAAACAGTGTTTCCACAGTGTAGTTATTTTTGTCATGGTATCAATAGAGTAGATAGGGTATTGAGGCTATAGTGCTCCAATTAACACTGCACTGTGCATTTGGTAAAAGATGCCAATGCAGAGCCCTTAATACCAGCTTTGAACTGGATTCCCCTCGGATGCCATGGGGATGCAGCCCTGTGGCAGCGCTGCTGTATTTTCGGGGTTCCTGATGTTTATCAGGGGTTCTTTCCCACTCTGTGCCTGGTGTGTCCTTTGATCTCTGTTCAGCAGGGCTCCTCTTATTAGCTTGAACTAATAATAGCCTCAGTTGGCATTTACCAGTAATTAATAATTTCAAAGGATAAAGTATTTGTCAGAAATTTCCACCTGGCTGGCAGGTGGAAATGGGCAAAGCACATTTTCCCAATACAGTGCTGGTGACAAGAAGGAGAAGTTAATCAAAAGAAATAAAAAAAATCAAGTTACCAGTCAAGAGTTATCTCATAGCAGAGCCGTGTTTAATCTCCTTAGTGCACAATATGATTGTGATGACAAGTTTCCGCACATATGCCATGATAAATGGATGCTATTCTTTTACGCCATTGATTACATTATACATGTTGGTATTTATGGGACATAGTTGCATTTTTTTAGAATATTCAATCTTCTCACCACGTTTTCATCTATTGTTTTCTCTGACAGCTGGAGTAAGACCATGAAGTCAGGTGGCAGAGGCCATAAGGGTCTCTGGTTGCTGAACTGCTGCTCTGCTTCAATTTTCGAGTTAGATTTGCTTGCTACAGTTGTTATTTTTCTGTTTCTACTTGGTGGCTTATTTAATCTCTAATATAAAAAGCACACACACTTTGCGCCAAAGTCCTTAAACTGTGCCTGCAAAATTGTAATTAGATATGTTGTGGGTGTAGATAAGAAATGTGCAAAAGCAGCATGTCACATAATTGCCTACTGCATATGTGCAGACGAGGTTTTTCATGGAGGCAAATGAACCTGCAGATTGTCTTTGCCCTCCCCCATCTAAAAAATTAGCCTTGCATACGCTTCATATTTTAAAGTAATAACTGATCTTAGTTTGGGACAGTAATAACCATCTTGAAGCAATGAGACTTCAGAGAAGTCTTAAATGCTTTGTGCAGTTACCACTATCTTTGACAAAAGAATTCCATGTGAAATTCAAATACAGTTTCTTTTTCATTTAATTTTAAATGACAGATCAATAAATTTATTTGGTTTGGTCCTTTGTACTCACCTACAGCTCCGGCCTCACCGCTGTTTCCCTCCTTCCTCTATTTTGCCTCTTCTGTCTTGAGTTGCCTTCTTTGGAATCTGAACATTTCTGGCTGTTTCTGCACCTCTTTTACTATATGGCTTGTGGAAGAGCTGGAGGGGAGGACAATGATAAACCATTAGCAAAAATATCATAATTCATGTGTAATATTACAAGCATTAAATTAACTGCTATTGAGTTATAATTCAGGATGGCCTTGCCTTTAGTTTTTTTTTTTTAAATGAGTTGCCATGCGTTTAACACTGCTGTCCATTTGCTGGATTCCCTTTGCATTATGGTAGCTCTTATTTGTCTAATTGTGTATATTTTAATAGTTAACATTTCCTATTTCTGTCTCATTTGATGCTGGTGCTATTAACAAAGAGAAAACTGAGACCAGATGGTTGCCAAACAGTGAAGCCACCTGGTATTCTAGCAATGCCAAATATATTTTCCCCTCCACTTTTCTTTAGAAAATTATTGAGACAGGTCCAGGATTTTTAGAGGATCCCAGGAACGTTTGTGTGTGGCCAGACAAATATCCCAAACCCTCTAAGTTAATCCTTGCAATTCTCTTCCCTGCTGTTCTTCTCTCTCAGGTAACTCCATCTCACTCTTTCTGTTGTCCCACTCCCGTCTCCCATTTGAGCTCTGCGCTGCTGGCTCCCAGGTTTGCAGACCTTGCTCCACCAAGCTGCCTCTGAGGCTGCAGGTGAAGGCCTGACCCTGACCACTGCTTGCTCCACCACCCTCTGAAGCCCCAAGCGCTGCTGGGGTGGTACGAGGAGCTCTCATTGCAAGCAGAATCCAACAGGTTGGATCTGCCAGGAGTCTTCCAGGAGCTTCTCCACACCCCTTGGGCTATTACTAGTGTGTAGCAAACAAATAAAAAACCACCTTCAAGAACAGGCTGGTTTGGATGCAGCAGCCTGCGGCTTGCCATCTGATGCCTTGTTGATTTGAGGGCCAAATCTGAACTAAAGCTGTTATCAGGGGTGTGGTAGTGTGAGTTGGGACTGACATGATCATAGACTGAGGATACAATAGTGCACGCACAGTGTACAGTTTGCTTTGAGTGGCAGGAGTTAGACTAAGCTAACCAAAAATATTTTTTCTCCAGTACGAACTGCATCTACGGTCTTCTCCCCATGCCAGTGCCGTATGCTGATATGAGCTGTACCATGTGCATGGTGACAGACAAGCTGTTCAAATGTGTGCTTCTCACACATTTCAGAAGTCTGGTATAGGCAGTGCCTGTGTCAGTATTGATACATCTTTGAGACAAGCAGTGTTAACACACCATATTGACACAGGTCTGGGTCGGGGAATGGAGTGTAACTCCTCACTTAGCCGCTGCCAGTTCTTCTCTGCCTCCTCTCCTTTCTTCCTCTGCCTTTGTAGCTGATTTCCTGGATCCTGCTGTTTTGTAGACCCCCAAACACCTTGAATGACACTGACATGAACCACTGGGTGCTGTGGGTAGGTGTCTGTGTGAACACCCTGGTTGAATTCTGGCAGAGAGAACGGCTGCCACTATGTCAGCGCTCAGCGAATACCCAGATTACTACAGTATCTAGTGGCTCTAGTCCTAGCACGCTGTGCTAGGAGCTGTACAAATTCAACACAAAAAATCAGCATCTGCCTGAAAAGACCTTATACTCCATCTGTAAGAGCCAGGAGAACGGTGTAAACAGATGAGGAAATAAAAGAAATAGTAAGTTTGGTATTCAGCAGGGTAACAGATAGCTGTCTGTAATGCTGTATGTATGATATACCTGTATCTACTAATTTCTTATGATTCCTTTCCTGTGCTGTGGTCTGACAGTGGTTGTGGCAGCACTGAACTTTCTTCTCGGAGCCCTCTGTCTTGTGCTGAGCATATGGTGCCTTTAGTCCTTTTGCTCACCATCCTCTTACACTATGTACCTGTTTCTAGCATGTTCTGAAAGTGTCAGAAGAAGCAGTCATCCTCCATTTGGCAGGTTTTGAGCTTCACTATTGCTCTACCAATGATTGTCTCACTGCTAACGTGGTCTCCCTAGATGGCTGCAAGCCATCATGCAGAACAGTCCCCTTCAAACACTGACTCTAGTTGAAGCTGGGTTTCTAGAGGTCCTTGTTCCTGCTGGTTACAGTACGTTGAACATAGTCCCATTACAGCGCACACAGACAAGTTCAGCAGCAGGAGATCTTTCGGGGAAAAGACATCAGAATCGCCTCCCTTCAAAACTTCCCATCCTTTGGAAAATGGAAAATACTCCGTCATATCTTTCCAGCAGGCAGGACTTATAATATGCATTTAAGCTTTGTGATAAGAAAATAACATAAGAACAATGTATTGGTGGAAATACTGCCCATAAAGTGCCTGCCCAGAGTTATTCCTATTTGGCCTGTTTAAGCAACAAGGCATAATGATTCAAATGTGCTTTGCAGAGGCAGTTGCGTGGAGTGACAAGGATGTTGCTTTTTGGGGCTTTTCTGTTCTGGAGAGACAGTGTTTGTCTTCAGACTTCTTTTCTGTATTATATTAGAACTAATTCTGCAATATTTACCATTTCTCAAAATATGTGAATGTGCATTGAATTTGACAATAGAGCCGAGGATCATAGAATCATAGAATAGTTCGGGTTGGAAGGGACCTCTCATGGTCAAACTTACTGCTATGAGTAACTGCATTTCCCCGCAGCAGAAAATATTAAAAATTATCAAGGAAAAGGACAATAATTATTTGGAATCTGGGAAGTTTGTATCTAATCTCTGTAATTCAAATAAATATGTTGGAAAGCACATTGTGCAATTGCCAGAAGTTGTGCCTTTTCCTCTCATGCCAGTGCATGAGAGTCCTGTGGGCTTTGGATGAAATTCTCTGCAATTCATGAACATTTCAGTGCATTTAAATGGGTCTTTTTTTCAGCCTATTTGATTTGTGCAGGCTGGCTGTATTACTTGCAGAAGCTTATTTGCCTTCTATGGAATATACCTCCCTGCACAGATGAATTGAACAGGGCAGACCAAAATCCCTGTTGCATCTTACCTGTAAGATATGGTGTTTCCTACAGGTATTAAAAAGGGGATAGCATGCTGGCTGAATGTAGGCTGAGCCTTCTCCCTTCCAGATAAACAAATCTCTAAAAAGTATGCAAACCATTTCATATCTGAGAAAATTAGCATTTTTCAGAGTTTTTTTTAACATTGTGTGCCAGTCCTCCTATTTCCTTGCATATAAACGACACATATAGTTTGTATCATTACTGACAGGCTATCCCTGCCACTACTCTCCCTCCCCTAAAAAAAAAAAAGATTAGGTTGTCTTGGAAGGGATAAGTTCCTGCTTATTAGAGGTGAGATAATTTACAGTAATGATAAAGCTCATCTGTGTAGATGTTTTTATCATAATGTAAAAGCAATCAGAAGGTAGGATATATACAGACTGAGGGATGTCTAAGAGGCAATGACCTTTCTCCTAGTTTTCCCTGGTCAGTAAAGGAAAAAGAAACCCAACCCAAAAGCCAAGCCTGTAGCCTTCAGTGCTTGGAACTAAAAAATAGTTGGTTTTATTATACATTTCTAAGGAAGTTTTGAAAAAGCAGCACAGGATAGCATTTAAATAACAAAGATCCTTCTTTAAATTCCCACCTTCTCTCCACTAACTGCCATTTAACAAAGGGAGAAGTTTTTACAACTGGGGTGATTTGTAACTGTTCTCTTCTTTCTCTTCCCTCCCTCCCCTCCTGTTCATTGTTATTAGCTAACATCTCTGATAAGAAGTACAATGTACAGCCCCTATCTGCTCCTTCAGGATTCCTGGTCTTCCTTTTCTGAAACAGTTTGTTTGTTTGTTTGGTTTTTTTTTAAGTTTTCAGTTAATTTCTGAACTGAAAATTTCTCTAATTTGTGGACCTTTCCTTTTCTTTCTGCTTTTTTCTGTGTGTAAGCAGGTGCTGCTGCTACACCCCACTTTTTGCTCTGATCCTAGCCCAGCCAACTGTCACTTTTTAGCCTGCAGGGAACCTTCTGGTACTACCGTTCCTGCCTTGTTTTTATTAGAAGGGCATCTCTCACAACATCGCCCTCGCTGTTTGAAGCAGAAGTCATGTGTATTCAGTAGGAATGAATAATGGATATATTTAAAGGGTACATTGCCCTTCTCGTTCCTTTGCACGTCATAAATAACCACTCTTTTAGTTTAGTTTTACATATTGCTCTACAGGCACAGTTTGAAAAAATCTGGTGATTCAGCTATCAATTTAAAAACCACTGTGCTGTATGCAGCTGATAGTTTCTGCGTCTGAAAACTGATCCCACACCAAACTCCGTCCCAGCATCCGTGTGTCGCTCTAGAATTCTGCAGGTTTAGGAAACTGGTCACGAATTTACTTAGAAGCAGCTCACGAAAATACAGCATGACAGGAGGTGTATAGACAACATGATGGGGAGTATTTGGCCTCTGGATAGAGTTCATTTCACCTGGCTTTAGATGTCTTTTTAAGATACCTAGAGGTATTTTAAGTATTTTTAGGGTGTATTTTTACATCTTACAGTATTTTTAAGATGTTTTAAATATAGGTATTTTTAAGGTGTTTTAAGTATCTTCTTCAGGATGAGCTGAGTTGTCCCCTGAAAATGCCTCTTTCTCTCCCCTCACTGTAAAAGTGGGTTGATTGATGAGGTTGTGTGTAGGTGTCTGTATTAGAGACATCTGCTTTTTGTCCAATGAGCCCACTGTTCCTGGTCAGTTATCACCATCTGAGAAGTTCACTGGAATAATGGCTGTATTCAGGGATAAACTGAAATTACTCAGAATTTTCCTATTAACTGTATCAAGCTTTAGCTGAGGCTCCCAGAGAAGATCCTAAAATTGAAGGCCAGGCTTGGAGGATGATTTAATTATCTGATCTCAGTTTAAGGATGTTAAAGTGAGAGGCTGAGCAGCAAATGTTTTTGATGGGGGAGGGATGAGGGGACTGGGTGTATTTTTACTGCCCATTTTACTTAGCTAACTGACAAATGGAATGGCCTAATTTGCCTGTTACCATCAACACTGCAAAACTATCCCCAAGTTATCATGTTCTCACTGTAGTACTTTCCCTTGAGCACGTGGCTAAGATTTTTTGATACATATTCCTTTGGTCTTATAGCTTCGTGAGTCTAGGACAACCTATGTCTCTTTCCCCATGAGTTGTGGCAGGACTAGGGTCCAATTCCTGATGTGCATGGGGTAGTGTGGGCTCGAGTCTGGGACTCTGGGGTGATCAGCCTGTATCCTCTTTGCGAATGAGGTAAATTACCTGTGTAAGCATTTTCTAGGTGTAGAGGCAAACAATTTGGAGGTACTGGAAACCGTATACTCAGATGATTCAAGCATCGGAGTGGATGAAGAAAAGACAGTCAGATCCAGGTTGCAACACTGATTTTACTGGTGGCATTTGGCGTCTTCTGATCTCAGTTCATGTGGCTGTAATTTTGGAATTGTATGACTTTCCTATGTTTCTAACAGTTTCACTCTGCTTGTTGTTACCATGATATTTGAGAGGCTGATGATGTAACTATTAGATTTGCATCTATAGGAGGCTGCCTACATACTGAATTCTACATGAAATTATTCCTTTTAAGTGATTCAGCTAACAGACTACTCCAAAGATTAACATTTGCAGTGATTCAGATCTCTTCAAAAACGCCTGTCTTTTGATAGTTTTGGGAATATTAGTGTTTTTCCCCTCTGCAGCTGAAATTAAGAATATCTGACATTAAGACTTGAAAATAAATGAAAATTGAAACATACAAGGCTGAACTGTCTGCTATGTATTTTCTGGTATGAAGCTGCCTTTCTTAAATGTCTCGTTTTCCATTCACCTTCCTTTCCTTCCCTTTAAAATGAAGAACAAAACAGAGAATTTACAATCTCAAAAAAATGGTGTTTACCGTCACGTTCTATCTAGAGTTTAACTAAAACTAATCTGTGGGTGGCAAGCTGCAGGCATTAACTGGAAGATGATTTTATGGACTTTCATATTTTTTTCCCTTCTTACTTCCAACTTTTACAAAGGTAGTTCCTTCTAAAGCACTAGGGTACCTTCATGGTGCTTTCAATAGCTTGGGGTTTTGTCTTCATTACTGAGTGGCAGAAAGATAACTTGGAGGGCAGAAAAATTTTAAGGACTTCAGAATCTGCTTACAGTTAAATGGGAAAGATAGGTAGTCCCTCTCCCCTGCCCTTGGATATACAGAGGAACTGACTTCACGGGATGCCTATAACTAATATGGCAAAGGGGGCACAGGGTGTGTACCATGGGCATGGATTTTGCAACCAGGGTTGCACTGCAGGCTTCCTCTTGATGTATCAGTTTCCAAGAAATAACCAATAAATGGCAGAATAAACAGTTGTAAGGAGTTCCATAAGAGCACCTAAAGGCAATTGATCCATTAACTCTGTGGAATAAGAGATGGCATGTCCTTACCAAGGAAGTAGACAAGAGGAGCTGTGGGATAACGAGACATGAGGATACTTATTAATGTGAGTGGTATATAAGGTGCCAGCTACGTGGCATCTGAGTGACAGACATAAGCCACCCCAAATTTGCTAAGGTGTTAGCAGAAGCCAGAGGGTATAATTGCACTGTGTCCCATTATTTTCTGTAATGCCTGCGTGGCTGCACGTCTGCGTTGCTCGAATCTAGATTTTTCAGCTCCTTTTCCTCTGCACTTTGTTCTGGGCTGTGTTCTGGTTGCTCTCAGTTGGACTCATTTCAGCCTCTTTCTTCTGCTACAGCAGCGAATGTTCCCTGAGTTTTTGGCAGTTGTTCATGAAAGTTTTACAGATTCCACACCCCTCCCACCCCCCCCTCTGCTGCCTGTTAGTCTTAGTTTTGGTTACCATTTGTAATACATGACTACAACTTGCACCCTTGGTCTGTATTACAGTTCTCTGAGGTCAGTTTTCTGTATATCCCTTCTGGGGTAAATCTTCTTTATATCCCATGCTGTATTTTTTAGTTCAGTTTTTGGCTTGGTTCTTTGTGTGAAATTTTCTATGCTCTTTGGACCAATATGGCCCTTGTGTTATTTGGAAGATTTATTAGGTAGGTTTTTGGGGTTTTTATTTGGTGGCTTTTTGCAGGAGGGGGAATGTTTGTTGTGGTTTTTTTTTTTATCTCTCCCCCCAGAAGTGTTGTTGTGGCTGCCTTTCTTTTCTGTGGATGTGCATTTTTGGGTTATATCTTTCTGGTACCCTGTGGGCAGATAATTCTGAGCTCTGCTAGTACTATGAGCCAACTAAAGGCTGCATGACCATGGTTTGCATGGCACCGAGCCCAAGCTAACATATCCTGCCTCTCAGCAGGACTTACTAGCTCAGTCTTGATGCCCTAGCCAACCAGCAGTTATGCATTTTCTGTCCACCTTGGAGAGTAGGCAGAGCAAGCTCACATGTGCTTGTGATTTACTGCGTACTTCCTTCAGAGTACACAGCTCATGAGTTCATCATTTTCCTGGTGGTTGCCTGACCACTCTCCTTTCCAATGGAGAGAACAGCAGGACAGTGACTGTATGTTTAGTTCAGACCCTGGAGTTAAAACCGTATTCCAGGATTTAGCAAATCTATACACGAGGCATTTAAATGTTGGTGGTTTTCTTCCCCTTACTCCCTTTATATCTGATAATTATCTTTCTGTTTGGAGGAGTTTGCTGTTACTAGTTTCATTTTTGAGGGTATTATTAGAATTTGTGGTAATTTATCAGGTTGCATTTAGATTATATATATCAATCTTTCATTTTCTGCCTGGAGATGAGACATGGTAAAGGCAGATCTATTTCTGTTGTGGCAGAGTAAGAAATCCTTCACCTTCTCAGACTTCAGTTCCTTGGAGATGAACTAGTTCAAACACAGAATATACCAAGCAAAAGGGGTGGACAGAAGATCTAACAGTATTTCTCTGATGTGAAGGTTGCAACCTTATCTCTCTTCAGCTGCAGATCTGCACAGAATTTGTTTTCTGCTTCTAAAATGTTGATGTAAAATTTGTTTCACAAATTGAATGGATGATAATTGCTGGTGGAAGTGGGGGAAAAACAGCTTGATCTGCCACTGGCTTGTTCTTTATGTAGCCTTCTCCGTGTGCAGACTTTGGAGAATATTAGTGCTATATTTTAATAGAAAAAGATATGACTGACTTCCACTTTGCCCAATAGGAAAACAAGGTGCAAGGCACTTGAGCAGCATACTTAGTGGCATAAAAATAATTTATTGGGCAGAAACACCTAAGAAGTTTCAGTGGAAATAACTTTTGATGGAGTGGAGCCTAGGTGACTTGTTTGGACGTAAGCCTGTTGAAACATTCTCAGATCACCCTCTCTTCAGTCGTAATTTTACTTGGATCCCAGCTACTGTTCACATGCTGTTGTGATACATCCAAATGGAGGACTCCATCTTTTTCTCATTCTGAAATTGTTGTCTTTCACTGCCTCCAATTTCCTGTCCCTGCACATCCCGGGGTCTGGAACGCCTTTTGCCCGTGATTTTTCTGTGAGCCACTCTCACCATCCTGAGTATAAAGAGACTACGTTATAGAGACATTATCTCCAGAGTTACTATTTATACATTTTAATTTGCTCCCATCCAATGTTTTAACTGTTCTGACGTGGATTCCAAGATTTTTGTTTGTCAGAAGTAGTTCCCTGGCAAAACTGCAAAGGTTCTCAGGGAATTACAGTGCAGAGATTTGCAGATGGTCGGAGACTTGCTCAGGCATACTCTACAGGGTTGCACAGACAGACTTGCCCAATGTTTGAATGATGTGTATAGAAAGACAGTATATTTAATGTTAATGATGGCACTTGAACCTTTTTACTCCATATAGTTGCAAATGTTTTTTGTAGTGTTGGAGTGCTGGCCTTTTCAGATTTAAAACATCTTTGAGTGAGAAACTCTTCTCTCAAAGTTTCAGCTATTACGATGACTGCTTCAGAGCTGTGAGTTGTGAAATTGGCCTTTTTACTATATTAAAAGGAAAACTTTCTAAAATATGACTGTGTGCATTCTAAAGACTGTTTGAAAAAATTGTAAAATGCAGTCTCAGGGGATTTTTGTTTTGTTTTATTTTACTCCCTACAATTTTTTTTCCTTTTAACGCAGATTTCTTTAGTTGACTAAGAACAGCAAAACTAAGGGGATAAAATCTTTAACCCTGCAGTCCCTTGTTCCAGCAAAACTCATTCACCAGTGGCCTTTTAGGAGTCCATAGCTCCTTGACTTCTCTAAGGAATGCCCAACCTATAGCTTCCAGTTCACATAAAAATCTTGAGGACAGTTTAGTCTGCCCTGTGGGCCATTCCCAGTTCCTGCATTCCAGATGGCTGTTTAGATTTACTGTGGACAATAGTTCTAATTGAGTGACAGTGGGAGGACCATGTTTTACTGCCATTAGGAGAAGCACTGCTTGGGCAGATTGGGTACCGACTGTTGTTGGGTCTTAGATGGGACTTAAATGTACCTCTAATATGAGCAGGAGATGAATGGGATTTGGAGCTATGGGCAATGTTAGAAGACAGATGATGCCGTGAAGACTGAAACCTAGCTTTGTCAGATAGGATAGTGTTAGGGATCCTTCATAAGAGGGATTAGTCAACTAAAAGGAAGTCTTACCGAGTTTAGTCTGGAATTGTTCTTTACATTTGATTTACCTTTAAACATTTTTTTTTAGTCATGTTCATAAAAACCTAATTTACAGAGTAAATTTTTTCTCTTGTTTTGCCATTAAGTTTGTAAGAAGCAAGATAAATCAAGGCAAAATCAGCAGATGTAGGTGCTCTATGGAAGAAGCAGATCCAAACAAAGGCATCTTTGCCAGGATGTACCTCTAGCACCTGTACTGTGGGAGAGGATTTCTTGCCAGCCTGTGAAAACCAGTGTATTAGCAGATGGTGACCTTTGGGAAGTAGTTGTGTGTGCTGGGCACAGAAGGAGCAGATGGCTCTGGGCAAACCTGAAACACAACATACTGAAACAAATTCATAAATATTCAGGTGTGGTAAAGACTGTAGGTCTATGAACATTCCTCTCGGGGCAACCGTGGTGTGAGGGGTCCCGTCCTCTCATTCTATCCTGCTTACTCCTTCCTTACTGGACATCAGGCATGATGATGCCACAGTCTGTGGGGCTATGCAGTGTATCAGAGTAACTAAAGGAGATATTTTGGAAGCAGATTATTGGTGTAGCTACCTGATCTGTACAGGGAAGTGGAGAAGGGGCTGTACAGGAAACTAACTTTGACATTGCCTTAGCTTTTGGGGATTTAATATTTGCTTTGTAGTGGCTGAGTAACTTTTTGAGGTAGAGACGGAATGAAGAGTGTTTCTGAGGTTGGCATTATTCACAGCTCTCCAGTGATGATAAGAGCATGAGGATCCACCATGTTGAATTCTTGCTCTGCTTTTTTTTTTGTTTGGTGTTTTTGGACTCCTGTGTTGTTTGTTCAACTGATATGTGCTTCTGTTATTGCAGATGAGTCTGGACTAAGGGTAGGTGCCAAAAAATCCAAGAGAATAATCAGTCTTTCAGGCTCCATTTATATTTTCAGTGTATTTTTCCCAGGAAAAATCAATCTTGTTTTGCTAATAGGTGGCTTTGCTGCCACTATTGGTACCTGCAAGTGCAGGTACGCTCTTCATTCCGTCTCTACCTCAAAAAGTTACTCAGCCACTACAAAGCAAATATTAAATCTCCAAAAGCTAAGGCAATGTCAAAGCAGGTACACAAGTATACCTGCAAAAAAAAGGAGCAGCATTTTCTCCAGCGTAAGATTTTATGTACAGAGTGAGATGGACCCTCTGTCCTTGGCTGCTTCATGCTGACCTTGTGAATGGATTTACACAATCCTGTCCTTGGGTCTCTCAAAGATATCTTGTTGATGTCATGAATCTGAGAAGTTTGATTTGTTAAAGATCTGTTGGAACACTTAGTCCTTTTGCTGTGAGTCTGTGCAGAATTCTTCCCATAAAGTATTTTCACTTAAAACTTTTTCATTTATGGTGATTTATTACTGTTTTATTTCTAATGTTTATGCCACACGTTGTTTCTCAAAGGATCAATTTTTCAGGGCGCTCACCACTGAGGGTGCTCTGCATTTGTGAGACTGCACTGAATTTTGGAGCCAAGAGGGAGGCATTACAAACCACTGGCTGAGATTTTGGTGATGAGTTGCTAAAAAGCATCTTTGTAGGAAATGACCACATTTATGATTCAGTTGTTAGGGGTTATAGACATTTCCATTTCAAAACTAAATTTCAAGGGTTCCAGTTTGTCATGGGTTGACCTTGGCTGGCTGCCAGGTGCCTACCAAGCTGCTCTCTCACTCCCCCTCCTCAGCAGGACAGAGGGAGAAAATACGATAAAAAACCCCTTGTGGGTCAAGTTTAATGGGAAAAAAGCAAAGGCGGTGCACGGAAGCAAAGCAAAAAAACCCCAAGATTTATTCTCTACTTCCCATTAGCAGGCGATGTCCAGCCACTTCCTGGGAAGTAGGGCCTCAGTATGCATAGCGGTTGCTTCGGAAGACAAATGCCTTAATAACGAGTGCCCCCCCACCCCCTTAGCTTTTGTTGCTGAGTATGATGTTTTATGATATGGAATATCCCTTTGGTCAGTTTGGGTCAGCTGTCCTGGCTGTGTCGCCTCCCAACCCCTCGTCCATACCTACCTAACTGGCCTTTGGGTGAGGTTGGGGAGACATCCTTGATGCTGTGCAAGCACTGCTCAGCGGTAGCCAAAACACTGATGTGTTATCAATACTGTTCTAGCTACAAATACAAAGCACAGCACTATATGGGCTGCTATAAGGAAAGTTAACTCCATCCCAGCCAGACCCGCTACGCAGTTAGGTCATTCATTATAGTGATATTTACATCTCCTATACAGAACATTCTTTTCTACTGTAAATTGGTTTAAAGCAATTAAATTGCATTTTAATCCCTGATTTTGTAGAAAAGTTTTCTGGGTAAGAAAATCTTGAATTTTTAAATTATCTAAAATTGGAGGTCAGTCAGCAGTTGTTTTCTCCCCTCTTCATTCATATGCATTCTTGATACTGAATAGGATTTTTTTGGATCCAAGTTCTGAATGACTGATGGCTTCTTTATTATTTGACACTTTCTGGAAACTGAGGGGTTTTGTTCTTTTGAACTTATAATAACTAGAGGTTTTAGTGGCCCACATTTCACTGAGCTGTGGTCTTCATGAAACATTACATTTTTTGTGATTTTTATCACTTAAAACTACATTTTGAAGTTAGATAGCAAAATCCAATAATGCATATATTAACTCTGCTAATATTTTAAATAATTTATTTTTTTAATTATTTCAGAGTAGTTGCTCTAAAGGATATAGTTAACCTTACTCCTATGAAGTGATTTATTAATAGAGAGTAGGAGCCCTTTTTATCTGACTGAAGGATTAATATAATGTGAAGTTAAAACTATCTAGTTCCCTCCCTCTTGTCTTCTTCTGTTCCTTTGTAAGATGAATAAAGGTCATTTGAAGTTAATGGCTGCTACATTTGGAACTAATAACAGGAAATGCTCTTTCTAACAATAGGTAATCTCTCTTATAGGCAGGGCTGAGCCCATTTCTCATTATAAGATGTATTCACTTGCTCATAATTCTGGTAAACTTTAAGCAGTAAGGCTGAACATTTCCATGTCAGCTGTCTGCCTCAGGCCAAATTTGGAATTTTTATGCAACATACTCAGCTGTTTCCAAGGCTGAGACTAGGACAAACTTACTCCCTTATTTGAAATTCTTGACTTTTTTTTTTTTTAACAGATCTGTTGTCTTAGCATTTAGGGCTGAGGAGTTGAAGCTTGCTGAGATGGAAGAAAGTCTTTTGTGTTAGGCCTGTGTCCTTGGCCATGGAAGTCTGTCCAAATTTGGTAAAGTTTTGTATGACTTCAAATAAAGAAAGTTCACATATACTCATAAGACCTCTTCCTTAGCACCAGACAGTCCTGGAATATTATGTCCACCCAGTATGTTCAAGGAAGCCTCTGAGAGTCAGTGGGAAGACAGAGAGCCATTTGGTAGAAGTAAAGGGAGATAACAGGCAATGGAAAAAACATATTTGAGAAAGGTATTTGAAGTGCCTTGGGTAAAGGGATTTAGCCAGAAGCCATGGAGAGATGGACTAGACTAGTCTGGAAGCAAAGAGGGAGACAAAGTGATACCTGATAATGGTGGTCAAATGGAAGGAAAGGTGCAGAGGGGTTGAACCTGGGGGAGATGAACAGAAAGGCATGGGCCACCAGCCCATGCTTTCCTCAGAAGCCTGAGCGGAAGCGCTGTTTCCTTAGTCTCAGGGTGGCATGAAAAGAATATACTTGTGTGGTATCTACAGTCATTTGTGTATGAATTTCAGCTAGCTCTAAAGGTGGAACACAGGAAAAATGGTAGTTTGTTGCTGTGGTCATTTACTGCAGTGTCTCAAGGATTTGTATGTTGGGCCTATGTGTGAACTGTATACAATGATAATTATATACACTAAAACTGCATTTAAAGAAAAAGCAAAGGTTATGAATATACACATCGAGGATTAGGATGGGCGGGACAAACTGTATTCTGTAGCTTTGTGAAACTTTGCTTTTGTGATCTAGGGATATTTTTTCCTATATATCACCATCATAACATTAAGTGCTTGCTGGTGAAATAAGCCTAAGCCAACCTTGAACTAAAAGTTTGGTGCATAAGCTGAATGTTTTCTGGTTATCAGTTGTGCAAAGGAGAATACTGCTTTTTGTACTACTGCTCTTCCATGTGTTGCAAAATCTGGATGTGTGTAGTGAATAAAGCAGGGGACATAGGAAGTAAGAGGAAGTTGTTATGGATAAGGTAGCTGAATCCATCCGTGGAGACATGGGTCCCAACTCTGTCTTTGCTACAGAGTTTTGTCTGTTGCTCAACAGTGATTTAAGATTTTGCAGATTTCCTCTTGTTTCTTTATGCTGAAATTGAGATCCCTAAGACTGATTTGCAGAAGTACTGGGTATTTGTACAAGTAACTTAAGTCCATAATTTGAACATATTCAAGTGTTAGGAATCTGAGAGTGAACACCCCGAGACCCCTGTATGTTTTTGGAAATCAAGTTTTTTTCACCTCAGTTTGCAGGTTGCCCTAGAAGTGCGGATAATGCCATTCCTACTTTCCAGGGTGCATTATGAAGATTGATTAATGACTGTGATGAGAGCTATAAAAAAGCTCCTGAGGAAACTAATATCCCTACCTAGATGGTAGGATTTGAATAGTCTAGTCAGAAAAAGGATACAACCACATATGGAACCATCTCTGCTGTGTACAGAATAAAGCAGGGGGCCTTGTGAAAGGGTAGTATATGAGTACCTGATTAAAGACAATATCCTAATGCATATCTGCAAGAGGGACAAAGCAGCCGTTCCCTAACTTATGAATGTTTGACTTTGCAGTCTTCTAAATACTCTTTTCATGCAGCATTTTTCTAACATGTAATTTATGTTTCAACTGGGGAAGAGACTGGTAGACGCATCATGAAGAGAGGCTGAAATGTGAAGCTGTGTATTAGAAGACCTCCAGATTTAGTTATAGCTATTTTTTGTGTGAAAATAAGTGCTTGCTTGATGCTGTGGTGGCACCTGTAGTTCTGTGGTTACTGCTCTGAGAATGAAATGACCAGGGAGAGTGATCTTTCCACAGTTGCAGTACGCGTGGAGGTGAGCCCACGGCACCCCCGGAGGAGGCAGCTGCTCAGGCACTGGGGAATTTTGTCCAGTTGCTGCCTGTCTCTGTTCGTGGATGAAGGCAGGCTTCTCCTTTAAGGCCTTAAAGCCTTTCACAAATGCTTTATTTACAGTAAAAAAGAATTGCTACATTGCTAGGGGCACATTGTGAAAAATGAAAACAACCCTGTTCTTCTGTATTTTCTATTCTGTAGGTAAAATACAAAAGAGACTTTGAAGAAAGCAAAGGAAGAGGGTTCAGTATTGTGACCGATACGCCCGAGTTACAAAGACTGAAAAGGACTCAGGAACAAATCAGTAATGTATGTGACTGCCACCTAAAGTGATTGTAGATGGAGAAATAGTGTGTCTAAGAACAGGCGTGTTTGTTGGTGTTTCTGATGAAGTCTGTGAGAGTGAAGAATCTGATTTTGGTGACCGATTTGTGTATGTCAGATTTTGAAGTGTGTGTAACTGTATACCACGGACTTGTACAGCACATTGGCAATGTGTGTTCACCTCTCCAGCTTTCAGCAAGTATGCTCAAAGTATTTTCTATACTAAAAATGATTTGACACTTTTTGCTTTTTTAATAGATTTGCCAGCAAGTAGGAATACTTCTGTAACTTTTTATTTACATGTAAACTATATAAATTATATAAGCTATAAAGTTTTGTCTTTTTTTAGCAGGGGCTGTCAAAATTAGCATAAGTGGCAAGATGGAGTTTTCTAGAAGCAGATAAAATTTTGATACCGTCTTGCATACAACATGCAAGACAATGTTCTGCAAGATGAGAAAGGAATGGCAAATAGCAAAACTTAACCATGTGTTTCATTAGCTTAGAGCTTGAATGCAGAATGCTTTCAGGAGTGTGATTTTTAAAAATGGGACTTCTCCTGACTTATGTTTTCATTAGAAAGTTATTTATTTATGTTGTATTCCCTTGTAGCATGTTTAACTCGCTGCATGATGGAATATTGGGTGATATGTAGTGCAAGTTATGATATGTATGAAATAGGTAAGAACTAGAGGGAGCTAGAAATGATACAGAATCAATACCATTAGCTTGTCCTCGCTTCCCTTCTGATAGTTCTTCTGCTGTGAGAACTTGTCTCCATAGATTATTTTGTGAAATTTTTTTTTAATCATTCCTTGTAGTAATAAAATAACAGCATGGCGTCAGAGGCACCCAGTGTAAGTACAATCAGAAGAAAATGATGCAGTTTATTTACTTGAAAGAAAAAATTTTTTTCAGGTTGGGATGTTATTGGAAAAAAAAAGTCACTGAAAAATACTAGTTTTTCACAGCAATGGAGATGTACCATTCGTGCTGAAGCACAAAATCTAGTTAAGATTTTGATGTCCAGAGCTGGTCTTTGAGGTGAAAAATTGGGTCTCATTTCCTGGAGCCTTGGCCAGTGGGGAGGACAGTTAATTTAAGAGCCGTACAAATGCTCCTGTGCAAAGATAAGACGAGAACAAAAGCTCATATCTTATGTTAATGCTGGGGCTAACTGAAATTTCTGGTTTGTGAGAGAGAAAGATGTATTCTTCAGAGTGGCAAAAAGCATGACCATTAAGACTTCCATTTGGGATCTGGGAAACTTCAGTGAGTCCCTGGTTTTAATCAGCTGTATTTTTTATTCAGACCAGGAACTTAAATTAGGTCCTCTCATGACCTACATAGCTTCCTCGAGCAAGAGTGATTCTTTTGTGTGGGGTAGTTCTGGAATGCATCAAGGAGATGAAACGAGCAATGCTCTGATGACTACTTAATCCCTTGCATGGATCTGCTCTGTTAGGAGAGGTTGAGAGGAGTACCCTACAGCAGGCCTACGGTAACTCAGTTTTGGATATTGGCATGCCAAGAAATTTAATTAGATCTCCCAAGCCCAGTACCCTCAACATCAGAATGTAGAATAGTATGACACAGCTCACTTGCATACTCTTTCTTTCTCTCTTGTTCAAAGCATATTGGGTTTTCTGTTGTGGGAAAGGGGGAAAATAGAAACAAACAAGTAGTTTTGTGAAATAGGAAAGAGTTTTCTTCCCATCTCTGTTTTTGAGTGGGACAAGGGGGTTTCTTTTCTAGCAGAAGACCTTGTTGCACAATTTATGATACTGTCTAACTCCTGAACCAAAGGTATCTACCTGCCTTTTCAGACCCAGAAATATCTTTTTAAATGTTAAAAGTGTTTTTCTTTTTTTTTCAGTTTTTTTTTCTTGGTGGTTGGATGTACCACTCCTGTCTCTTCATTCCTAACCACCCAGTCTTAACAATATAGATTTGTTCCATCCAGTCTTAACAATACAGAGTTGTTTTCTTTTCTTGATGTATGTAGCTGACAGAGATTCCAAGTCATGGACTCTATTAGAAATAATTAGTATTGAAGGGTAAAATGGAATTTTAAAATGTGCATGATAAAAGAAGTTGCATTTCATTTACACTTACACTAAAATAATAATTTGATTTATAGCATTATATCCTAGAAAGATAATTCTACATAGGCCACAACTTGAATCTAATTAGAAAACTCCTGTATTATAGCAATGCATTCCACACAGAGTAGTTTCTATATTTATCAGATAAACAGTATACATCATGGACTAAGGATCTAATTAAGGTTTCAAGACACTGAAAGGTAAGCACTTTAATAACTCTAAAAGAATTTTACTTTTCATGTATAGCAAAATGGAAGAATACTAATATATATATTTAATTTTCAGTCTTGTTTTGATTTCACCTTGAAGTATTAGAAACTTCTCAAAGAACCTATTTGAAACAAAACTGTAACAACTTCATTGAAGGGGTAAGTGAGCACAGTTACGTGCGTAGCTATTCTTGATGAAGATAAATAACAAAATAAAACTAATAATAATAGATGTTATTTAGCAGAAATCTTTGTAAAATATTGTCTTTTTGTCCCGATATTAAGTTTTGCAGCATACATGAATATTAGCACAGTGCTCTGACTTTTTAAAGAATCTCTTATGCTATCAATCTAAACCTTGCGAGAAAAAAAGATAGTGGGGGGAGTGGGAGGAGAGTGGGCTGATGGAGGGGGTTGGATTTCGGTTGCTATTTTGCCACCAGCAATCCTGTCTCTGAAGACTTAGACCAAACTCATGGAATTTATTTTGTGGCTCGATGGATGTATCAGGACCAGAATGGAGTTTCTTAGGAAAGAATGAAATTTACTCCAGTGTCTAATTTTTTTAGCATTAAAAGTCTAATTCTGCAGATGTACAACATGCTGGTTAGAAAGAATCACGAAGCCTCTACGGGACATTCAGGTTCAGCTGCCCCAAGCTACAACTGTTACAGCTTCTTAGCATTGAGTTGCGCCTTGAAAGGTGTAAACCACACATACCAGCATGCTAGTCTAGATTGATGTAGGGAAGGTTGCATAAACTAAGCAACTTTTTTTACTGATGAGTTTGCAGGATTTTTAGCACCCTTTGCGTGGCTGAGCAGGCATTTTAAAATTTAAATAAATTTTACGAATTAATATGTGTGAAAATGTTGATGAGTCTTATAAAAAGTATATATGTTTATAAGTATTATAAAAGTTTATTAGTATTTTTTCAATTATTCCAAATATAAAATTTCCATCACTTCTGCTGCAAATGTCACTGTTTCTTGGCATTTAATATGTAGTTAATACACACAAAATTTATACTGTTCACACAGAGAAATGTGTTAAATTTGTTAAAAGACCTTGCAGGGTTTTTGTCCATCTTGAAATTTGAGAGGATTTTCAATATGAATGCAGATGTTCTCAAAATGAAAAAAATACCATGTATTTTTATAAGTGATTTTGCCAATAAGCTAACTGTAAACTGATTTTACAAGGAAAAAGTTAAGGTGGCAAAAGGAACAGAATAATTAAAGAAGAATGGCAAAAGTCTATTTATTGATCTATCATGACACGTGGCTAAATGAAGAAGTAGTAACTCAATCTAATAATATTTCCTTTGGGGAAATGGAACATTTTCAGCAGTTTGCAGCAATGAGCTGCAGCTTACTGCCACTGCACTTTTATGTCTAGATGTATGGCTTGAAGCATGTTTTATCCTGTGTGAAATAAGTTGCTCTTTCTTAAATCTGTTCCTGGTAAATGTCTGCAAAGTATAAAGCAAAACAGGTGTCCGTACAAATTGATGGAGTGAGAAGCTTTCATTAAGATAAAGGCCAGTGCTTGGATAGTAGAGGTTGCTGGCTCAGTTGTATGGCTGGAAGGGTGCATGGAAGCTTTCACAGTGGTTGCCCTCATTACATTGAGAGCCCGTGTAAGCATTTCTCACTTCCACATTCATGCTGTTATGAACTTAAGTCATGTGGGACCAAGAAGCAGCGCACATCTGTGCCCTTCTTCCCTTTGAGAGCTAGCAAAATGGAGTCATGCAGTTCATTTATATGTGACTTGTTTTCCAGGAGGTTTGGATTGTATATGAAAAGAAAACTATACCTTAAGGTAAAAAAAGAAAAATAAGAAAACACATTAAATTTGGCTTACAAAGCACATTTCCAAGGTATCCTATTTTGGTGAAGACCAAAGTTAGGAAGGAATCTAGAGTTAGTAAAGAGAAGGTCACTGAATCACCCCTGGGGGATGGGGGTGTCTTCCTTATATACTGGGAGTTGAACTCCTCACTGAAGTTAGTGAAGCCTGTATTGGATGCAGAGAGAGAGCATGAAATCCAGCTGATTTTGGAAAAGCTACAAATAAAGCCAACCAGACTTTTTTTTTTCTTAAAACATCCTGATTCCAAGAAGGAAATTAACAGCGCTTTTTGCTTATTTGTGTGAAAACAGTGTTTTAAACATTCATTGAATTATTACTTAAAATTGCACTTTCTTTAGATATAATTTTTGATTATATACAATAGAATTTTCTTACAAATGAAAATCTTGTAACATTCTCAAAAGCAGTGTATGTGGATTTGAATGAGAAAGGCTATGTATTCATTGTCTTTAATGAAATATGGTGCATGTTTTTTTTTTTTAAGAATCAAGGGTCACATTCTACCTCCAGTTAAATTTATACAGCTCCAGGGGAAGCAGCGGAGGACAGGATTTCCCCCATAATTTGAATCAACTAAACAGCTGTTTTCTGGAGAAAGACACAAATGATAAGGAATTGGGTACTACCTCAGATGTGATATAAATATATCTTCATGTAGCAACTAAAGGAGGAAACAAACGACATTGCTACTGTACTTATGCACATCTGCACATCTGAAATTAAAAACTGTCCGTAACAGACATTGAGCCATGGCTCCGTATTTGGAAGCTATTGGCACAGTTGTTCAACCTGTTTACTTGCTCAAACATAAAATGGTCTCTTAAATTGCCAAAACAGATTGTAGAGAAAATTGGCAGGAGAAGATGTTGACAACAAGGCCTGGAGCTCCATTTGTAGGATTCACAGTGTAAAGCCTGCAGATACTCGTCTCTAAGGGCTTTTTTCCCTCCATTGAATTCAAGTGAAGAAGAATAGCATGAAAGGGAACAAGAAAAATTGACAGCAACATCAGTGTCTACATTTCACAAAACCAACCATGGCACATCAACGAAGAGACTGGGTAAGCATGTTAAATCGCAAACAAAAAGAGCTTATATTGTTCTAGGCAACACTGGGATTTTCACTGCTTCTGAAGTGATTCACACTTTATCTGACTGTCTTTATATGCCTAAGCATGATTTTTTGTTGTTGTTGTTTCACTTGGAAAATATGCATTTAATCGTATATGACAACTGTGTCTACTAACATAGACAGAATAGCACTTGCTGACCAGTGTATGAAGTGCTGCATGCTCGTAGTAGGTGTGGAAGGCTTGGTGCGCCATGGTACCGATTGCCTTTTGCTCCTGTTGGTTCCTCTGACAGTTTAACAAGAACTGCAACTCCAAGAGCTATTCATTATTTGATATGCTGTAGGCTTAATTCCACACAACTGCATTTCAAATATGCTGCATAAAACTCATGTGATTAAGCATCTACCAGTTGCGTTCGACAACATTTTTTTTCTGGCTGGAAGCTAGGAGGTTGAATATATCATTCCCATTGCTAATACACATGTATCTCTGCAAGAAGGTGGAGTTCCTACTGTGCTTCTGTGCAGTGAACATACATGCATAGAGTCATGTCCAACCTTGTCCCTTTTCTGGATTTATCTTCTAATCTTGCTTTGCATAGATACTTACAAGTGAAAATTCTGAGAAGTCCCAGGTCCTTTGGCTTTCTGATATTTCTGTGTTGAAGTTTTTTGACTTCTCATTTTAAGTAAGTAGAAATAATTCTGCCTTTAAATGTAGAGTCCTAATAAATGCTTTAGAAATGACTTAGCAAAAGAATCACATTAATTTTCAATGACTGTATTTTTTGCAGATTTTTATATAGCTTTCATATACTGTACAGCTTTCAGAAATTTGTAAAATGACTGAACACGTGCTTAAGAAATGATGAGTCCAAGGAAATGTAAGTAATATTTTAGATAGAACTTGTGCTAAGTAAGCAACTGGAAACCTTTGAGAATGCATTTCAAACCTCAATGTGTATTCTACTTAAAAAAAAAAATCTTTCTTTAATGATCATTATCAATGTATTATGCAAAGTTAGAAAAAGACAGTGTTAAATTAGCCCCTATGTATATGAATTCTTTACCTACACTTTCAGTAAAAAGTCTTAAATTATTTAATGCTGCTTTGTCCACTTCTTCCTGCTTTGATCCCTGTGTAGAACAATAGTCATCAAGCATTCAGCTTTGTAATATTTTTTTTTATTTACTGTTTATTTACTGTATGGTATGATATTCCACACACCATAAAATGTTGTAAAAACAACCTGTAACAACTTTGTGGAGTTTGCCTCAAAGCTCCTTTCTCACTTCTTTAACTGTATTGAATTGTTTTCAGAGTTGTCTAAGAAATGGGGAGGTATTGGAATCCCCTTTTATGCAGTCCTTATTTACATGAAGAACTAGAGCACAGGGATTAAAGTATTCATGCTAATCCAGTAAGTGGCACCTAGAGTAAACCATTGTCTTCTGTGTCAGGCTTCCATTAGAGGTAGAGGGAGGCACAACCTTTGCTAGGGAATTTTACAGCTGTTTGTTGGGGAGGAATAGACCACTGAGAATCCAGAGCAGTGTGTTCGTGATTCAGCAGGGGTGGTGCTGACTGCTTTTTCTGTCCCCATAACTTTTTCAGATTCTCTTTGTTGGTCTCCCTTTCTTAATCCTTGTGATATACATGACAATAGCTCCCAACATGTGGGAAGAAGTGGTATTTTTAGACCCCAAAATGCCAAGTTGAAGGATACTTTTTGGAATGTCAGATACTCATTACAATTGTATGAATCTGTCAGTATGGGTGGAATTGAATAATTTAGTTGACTTTAATTACTGGAAAAGTTCTACTGAGCAGGTCGACTTTCAATTTGCAGCACTGTATAACTCAGTCACATTAGGTCATATTCCTTGGGGGTAGATATCCCTAGCATGGTGACATTCTTTACCTGCTGAAGATCAGCTTCCTGGTCCAGAGCAGGAAAAGCATTAGAGTCTATCAGTGACATTGTTATAGTACTACTTATTTTGTAACACAGGTGGAAAGATGCATAGCTCTTCACCAGAAAGAACGGAAGCATTTTACCATTGAGAAGCTGGAAAACAAACCCCTGCCCAAGAGAGGCAACTGCATTTCAAAAAAACTGTTAGCATTAAAAATAGGGATTTATAATGGGTGTTAGTGAGTTGTTTGACCTATTATATCTCAGCCTGCCCGTAATAGCATTAGATGTGTAAATTCAGATAGGCATTTGGATAAGTCCATTGAAACACTAATCCCAAATCTATACTGAAGTTCTGGTAAGCTTCTAATGTGTGAGAGAAACCACATCAGCAAATTGTATAAAATGGAAGTCCTTGTCTGTCAGACACAAGTCTATTTGGACTTGAATGGCACATGACCTTGGTACAATTTCTGCTTGGGGAAGGCTCCCTTTCAGCAGCCCCACAGTGAGGATGGATAAGTGACCTCAAAAGAACCCTCACAAATGTGAAGCTGAAACTGTCCTCAGAGATGTAGGGGGAAATATTTTAGGTTAAGTGGATCTCTGGTAGTCAAAGCAAGCAGATGTGACGCCTACATAGCTGCCTCTTAAATGGTCTTATTCCATCTGGCTTTATTCTATAGGCTTGGTTAGAAAAAACCCTTTTCTCTCCTTTTTTAGCAAATATGATATGTATATTATTGTGATTTATTATGTTCTTTCTAGGATTTCAGAAGTCTTTTTTATAAGTTTATAGAAGAAATTGCTTATTTTCTTCTATATCACTACTTTCATATGAAATTAGTTGATTACAAAAGTTATAGAGCCTTTATGATGTTAAAATACATCTCAAAGTTTCAAAAAGTTTTCAGTGAAGTTCCACAGGGAATAGTATAGTCTTTCTGATTCTAATTTAAATAAATAAATTTGACAGGATGACTGTAACCTTGCTCACTATATTGACAAAATAAAATGAGTTGTGTGGTGGAAGTAAAACAAGCCATCCAGAAAAATCCCCAAAGGTATGGATTTACTGCATTGTGTAAGTGGGTCAACTCATGTGTGAGAAATGAATGCTAACTGTAAACTGGTTGCAAAACTGTAGACTTTAAGTAGAATTGAATCAAGTGATAACATTTTGATAAATATTTTGATAGAGATGTCCTATCATGCTTTTCTTTAGAAAACAGCAACCAAGCTGAGCGTTACAGAGGAATAATTAAAACTTGTATTTGTGATACATTAGGACAGTGTCATTCAACTCCAAAATGAAAGGCATTTTATTCATTTATGTCACTAGCACTGGTAAATTTTAAGTTGAACCTGTATTTGGTTAAACCTGTATTTGGGTTGATTGCTTTACATGAGATACACTTTAATTTGGTAAAGAATGCTCTATTTCTTGATGATCAAAACATTCAGTCCAGTCTAGAAAAATACCTCTTGGTTTTTTTCTGGTTAAAATAATAATAAAATAGAAATATCTAGTTAGGAGATATGAAAGAAAAAGATAGAAATTTCTGTCTTACTTGTTTCATCTTCTATTTGTGATATTCATATTGCAAGGCAAGGCTTATATGAAAGGCATCAGTAATTTAAGAAACTACTACATAATCTTCAAATATGTAACATAACATTTAATGGACTTCATTTTTAATCCACAGTAATTACCACATCTTGTCAACAGATGCATGTGTTACAGATACAGAAGTAAACCTCTAGGTCAATATGTACTTGTTTAAAACTCTGAACATCCTAATTGGAGGCTAAAACAGCTATGTAAATGTGAGCAATAAATTGTCAGTTATGGTACTTTCACATTTTGCTGCAGTATTGACTGTATTGCACATGTCTCTCTCTACTGTAGTTTATGGGATGAAAAATTCCAAGCTGTAATGAAGACAACTATAAAAAGTGTTTTGTGACAACTATTGTAAGCACTAGTCTGTCATCTGACTAAAGGACTTGAGTCTCTAAACACTAGTGACTTCAAGACTTAACCGACTTGGAAGGTTTCTGGTGTTGAAATATATGGCTTTTTCCGTTGTGCTACTAAGCAACTAAATCATGACAAAACCCCAACAACTTCTTTCTCCTGTGTCACTTGAATATATTTAAGCAATATCAAAATCACTCATTATTTTTAATGAGTACGTATTTTTGAAGCCAGTGTTTTTTACATGTAGTAAAAAGAGAATGAAAATAAAAACTCTTCATAGTAGCTCAACCTGGGAACTAATTAAAATGAAGCTTTTAGAATGAGAAAAAATTAATTAGCCAAAAAGTTGAGAACCAGGAGTTAGCACCTCCAGAGATCCTTGAGTGTTAAATGCTTGCAAGGAAAAGATAATTTCTAATTTCCTTGTTTTTCTATATTGTCCATTACCCGCTTATCATTTCAGCTTTTAATTCTGTCTTATCTGATGCTTTTGTACTGTGCATCAGTTGCTAGGGCAGCATCTTAAGCAGTAAACCT
Organism: Aptenodytes forsteri; assembly: GCF_000699145.1. Taxonomy (NCBI): domain Eukaryota; kingdom Metazoa; phylum Chordata; class Aves; order Sphenisciformes; family Spheniscidae; genus Aptenodytes; species Aptenodytes forsteri. Next base: position 4,981,077 of record NW_008794911.1, read on the forward strand.
CCTGCTGAAGAACAAGATGCTCTGCTTCTTCTAAAGCTAATACCATCTTTAATCTTGATCCCTAGGGATTTGAATGTCTCACCCCTATGATGCTCACAGATTTCATTGACCTTGACAGCAGGGGTATCTGGTCCTCTGTGACACTCAGTTATTTTTTTTGCATGTTAACACATATGTCTGTGATTTCCTTAGCCTGTCAGTAGATACATTAGTTGTTACAAAGCCAGCACTGTAGTAAGTGTAATGATTAAACTTTTTAACCATCCTAACACAAGAGGGGAAGTAGCAAAAGTTTGCATATGACGTTTCTGCTTGTGTCTACAAAGATCTTGGAGGATAAGAGTTTACTTTTCCAAAAAGCAGATTGGAGTGACACAAGTATTGCTTTCTAACCCTTTCTGCTCTCGGTATTATTCAAATAATGATTTAGTTACAGAAATGTTTGTGTACTTTTTGGAAAGGTTCTTTCTCTGGCTCACACCAACATAGTCTCGCTGTTAGCAACCACAATATTTTAATGGAAAACTGAAGAGGTGTTTTTTTTTTTTCAGATCTGCCTTGAGTTAATTTCTTTCTCTCCTGTCTTTTCTCAGTTGGTAAGTTAGTGACCCTGTTCAGTCCTTCAGAAAGATGAGGTAGAAAGGGGCAGATACTGAATATTTCACTAAGCAAGCCACAGGCAGCAAATAGAGGGAGTCTGAACCTCAGTCCCTGTAGTGACTAAACACTGGACTTTGGGAAAATCTAGTCTGAGGAAAATGTCGTTTGAGAGGTGGTTGTTTTGAACTTCAAGGTTGGTTGTTTTCAGCCTTTCTGAGCTTCACTCCTGCTGTGCCCCTGCTTTGTATCAGCTTCCCCCTTTCTTCACTAGGGAATGATGGTGTAAAGCGAACCCCTACCCAGTTTGGCCAGTCCAGCCCTTTTCCAGCCTTTAGAAGAGAAATATACTCCAGAGTGTGTGACTTACGTTGCCAGGGTTAACTGATTTTTTTATAGGGTTTGGCATAGTAGGGTAGCTCTTTCCAGTTTCCAGAATAGTGAGTGGGTAGGCAGCTGAGGAGGATAGTGTGGCTGGTGTGGTTTTCGGCACAGCAGAGGTGGTCTTTGGGGGAAAAGGGAAGGATTAGATTACGGGGAAGCTGTGGCAAGACCCAGAGTCTGCATCAGGGCAAGGTCTGGGTGTCTTCGGGCTGTGCCTCAGCATACCAATACTGAGCAGGGATCCTTCTCCCTCCTCTTCTCAGCTAGTGGGACAAAGACACTTTGTCACCTTTTATCTTGAATGATATTGCCTACCATTTTGTTGCAGAGCTGAAGCCACTCAGTAGTGCTGCTCCCTCAGGCACCACGGATGGGAAATGAAGGATTCAGAGGATCTGGTAAGGTGCCTCCATCTCATCTCTCATATTTTCTTGCCTGCTCAGCAGGGAGACCTGCTCTGGTGTGGGCTGGGCTGCCCTTGGCTGCAGTGTTGTGAGCACAATGGAAATGGCCAAAGGTTTTCTTTGCCTGTGCCAGGAGAACTGTAGATATGACCAGGGCAAGGGCAGCAGGCGTGGAATGAGGTCACTTATTTGGCATTGCCTTTTGTTTAGCATTCCTTTCTGTGCAGTGCATGTTTCTGGCTGAGATAATAGCTCGCATGCTGTCTTGAATTGAGAAGTTCAGTTAGAAGTCAGGTTCCTTTTCAACAGAAATGAACTGGATGAAAGGCTCAAAAAAGCTTGGTGGTGATAGAAAATTGAGCAGAATTATCAATGAAGGTGATGTCAAAATGTTATAGAAGGCTCTGACAGTGTTGAGGAATTGGAGATTAAATGGTCAGCCTATATTGAAAATGGGTAGAAAAGATACTGATAAGACACAAAGGCGGACTGAGCTTTCAGTATGAAAAAAAAAAGACCAAGCGGAATAAGTCTATAAAGTTACAGGTAGCATAGAGCTGGAAAAGTGAATGTGATTCTGTACTGTTTCTTATAAGGCAAGAACTAAGACCAGGGAGTGTAGCTGTCAGGCGTCCTATTCAAAAGAAAAACTGATATGTGGCATATAATCAAACTGTGAAACTCATTAATATAGGAGACAGTGAAGTCTAGAAGTATAAAATACATTAAAAGAAGGATTAGACAAGCTTGTGAAAGTTAAATCCATCAGGAAATATTAACTGTTGTGACCCAAATCCAGTGATAGGGTCAGGAAGGTTCTGGTACGCTGATAGCAGGAAACTGGAAGGATCTTAGCAAGGGGAAGACTGTGTTTCATAGGTACCTTCCCTAAGCATGCATTACTGAGCAGTGACAGAGCCATGATGGTGTCATCAGTGAGACTAATGAGTCCATCAGTGAGCTTAGTACCTTCTGCCTTCTCTAGCCGCAGCTGTGGCTCAGCCCTACCAAGCAGTGATCAACCCATTGCTTCCTTGGTTATACATAGCTGGGTTGAATTTACAGAGTTACAGTTAAAAAGGACTATTAATTATGCACCTGACCCTAGACCCTCTCTGATATCAACAAGCTTCATTCATGACATCTGATTGTCTTCCTGGCCTTTCTGTTACAAACCAGAAAGCCTTTCTGAGCCTTGAATGGCAAATTTTTGAAGAGGTGGCTGATGTGCAAAGGTAACTGGGATGTGACAGATATTCCTTACGTACATGCAAGTGTTCTTGCATTGCCGTGGCAATTGACAGACCAGGTATTAGTCAAGAGTAAGATGGTTTTGGCCCCACTAGCATTTTAGTGGTTTTCAAGTGAATCTCCTGATCATCCTACCATGCTTTCCTGGCATTGCAGGACTGTCTTGGATCATACAAAGTGGATTCATTCCAGCTGAAACTGAATGATGCACTCCATCCACCAAAGCGTATCCAGTCCATTGGACCAGAGTAGAGCTAGACCATAGCTGCTCTCCCCTGCTGTAAGATATGAACTTTATGTCCTCAGAACTGTTTCATTCTAGAGATCTGTTCCTATTGTGCTGCAGTACTTGCTAATGGAAACATTGCTTATGTTATCCTGCTTAGGAACCAGTCGTCGCTTCGATGTTGCATTCCTGTGAGACCAGACAGTGATACTAACTACAACTGCAGGCTTTAAAATTCAGAAAGTGGAAGGGTGGAAATAGTGGGTGCTGAAAATCAGATTGTTGCGTGACCTCTGTTTGCCCTGTCAAGGGGTCACTGAGACCTGTCTGGTGTGTGCACTAAACTTGTAATTTATGTTTGTGGAGGATGTCAGAAGGAAGATTCATGTCTGGATGTGCAGGTCCTCCATTAGGACTTAGAAAGACATGGATTGATTAGGTGGTTATTGCCACATGCAAAATTAGCCTGGTCAGAGACCCCTAACAGGGAAGCTTAGTGCATAACCAGTGAGCCAGGCTGCAACTGATAGAGCCTCAAAATGTTAATGGAGGTAACTAAGATAACTTTGGGAGTTATTGCATCTGATATGCTGGGCCTGAACTTTGCAGATGACATACTGCGTCTGTCAGATGTGGGAATTGACTTTTGCCATGATTTTTGAGTCTGGATCAGCAGAAGATAGGCACACAGTCCCTGGGTGTGTATGTATGTGTGATACAGGAGGGAAGGCAGGTAGCCAGAAATGTAGCCGTGCTGGTTGCTGTTGCTTTGGGAGCAGTGTATAAATGTATGCCAGATGTATAAATGAGACTTGGAAATTGAGTATATCCCACAGGTATAAATGAGACTTAGGAGTTAGCTGGTAGGCTTGTGTCTGTAGGAAAAGATATTCCTATGGTCCAGAACAGCTTGAGGAACTTGGGCAATCCAAGGAAACCTGCTCCATGTTAGCAATTTGTTTATATTTTGCAACACGACCTTTTCTGACACCAACTCCAAATAAAATGAGAGCGTTGAGACCTGAGGCACACAGTCCTTCTCTGTTAAACTAATAAAGCTGGCTGTTAAAATGTATCCTGTGGATCTGGCATTCATTCACCTGTGTATCCTGCTCCATGTTTGGTTTCTGTTCTGAGATGTGTACTGCACAGAAACGGGTCCATTTGCTCAGTCCTGTTTCTTACTGGTTTTCAAGGACTGGCTGGACAGAAGAGGGGAGTTTCAGGAAGCGTTTCCTGTTGAATGAGCACTTTGACTCACTCCAGTTAGGAACATTGCGTTGTAAGGGCCACTGAATCAGGTCCTCAGCTGTCAACAGCACTTCCTCACAGAAATCTTGTCATGCATGTTTTGAGCCTGATCTTGAAAGCTTTGAGATTTTTGGCCTTCAGTGTCTAACCAGGTGTTACCTTAGGTGTTTCTTGTTTGTCAGACAATTTCTCTTAAACATGATTGAATGCATGGATCAACCATCGCTGGTTTGTACTAAGACAGGGCAATACAGCTCATTACACCTGGATTTGGGAGGTCTGCTCTTTATTCCTAATCTTGCTGATGGCATTCTTTGTTGCCTCTGGCAAGCTACATCACTTCTGTTTCCCTTTCTACAAAATGGGGATAATGGTGCTGAGGGTCTTTGGAAAACTATTTAAAGTTACAATGAAAATGACAGAACAGCTGAATGGTATGGTTGCTGGTTGTTATTACTTACGTGTGCAAATTTTGTTAGTGGTAACTTGGGAACATAGGAAACAGTACAAGAGGGGTTGTCTTGAGTCATCAGCTCTAGTCCTCTTTCTTGCAGAGAAGCATATCATACAAACTTTTCAAAAAACATGTCAAACTCCACATACATCTAATCAGGGCTTTAACCCATTCTTTTTGAAGATTGTTTCATAACTTCACCTGCTGGAGGTTAAAAGCTTCATCTAATTTCCACAATAAATTTCTTCATGGCAGGGCTATGTCTATTTGTGTGCGAGCATTGTCTTTTTGTTTGCATGGCACTTCTTCCTCTGTTATATGTTTAGAGAGAGATGTCATTCTCAGGCTTTTGTTATATGATGCTGAACAAGTAAGTAGTTATCATGTGCCTGTGCAAAAGTCTCACTATTCCACAAAGTCATGCCTCTACCTGTTCTGACGGGAACTCACTTCTTTTGAGTACAGAGGACGAGAGTGTTTTTCACGCTATTGTAAGTGAGATTTTAAAAATACCTTGCCTGATTAATTTCTGGATTATATTTACTTTTCTTGAGGGCCATTTTGGTGGCCTGCAGTCACTGTGTGATTGATTCAGATATGCAAGTCCACCTCTTTCCAACTATCAAACTTATAACTTGCAGCAGAAATTCTCTGAAAAGCATATTTTTGCATTAATATTAAATTCCATCCTATTACTCCAGACCTCAAACCCGATCAGTTTTTCATAGAGAATCTTCTTTACAGCGAGATTAACAGATTAACGAGCCATACCTCGTTAATAAAATTATTTAATAAAATTAATGCCAATAAGGCCCTTAAGATAGTTCCTTGGGAATCTTTCAGCCTTTCAGCGTCATTCTGCTATCAGCCCAGCTTGTTGAATTATTTGTGCAATCAGCTGATCTCCTACGTGTCTCTGAATTTACCATTCTTAGATCAGTCTCCATATTTTCTAACCTGATACATAAACCTTATTCTTTTTTACTTCTTCTCTGTGCTTGCCATGCCTGATTTGATAGATTCCTAATAGTCCTTATAACGAGATTTGTGATTTCAGTGCCAGGGATTTATTCACTGCTCTTGGTTAGTTATTTCCAGATCCTTTCAATTTGAGCACATAAAAATCTGCATTTTAATTCCATTTCCTGTTTGGTAATTTCCTTTGCAAACTCCATTAGCTATTTTTTTTTTCCATTATTTGTGTCGTCCCCC
>NW_008794911.1:4987443-4995846 GCF_000699145.1 Aptenodytes forsteri
TTCTTTTGAGATTTTTCCTTTACTTTGGATGGAGGTTCTAGAAAAAAATATTTTTAATGTCTGAAAAGAAATTCTGAAGCTCTTCTAAATTCAGGTCAATAGGCTTATCCTTTCAGCAGATTTTACTATCCAGTTTGCTTAATTTCTCATATTGTATTCCATTGGAAATGGAAGCAAATGCAATAAAAATATGCTTTTGTTTTTCCTTCCAATTAATTTAATCTGAACACACTGGTAGTTATTCAGTACTTTGTTACTTTCTTGACCAGCTCTTTTTTCTCAAAATTGTCCTAAATTAAGCCAAAAGAGTATTTTCTCTTTGCAGTGTGAAAAAAAATGTTACATGTAAAATCTCTCTACCACTCTTACTATCTTTACTATTATTAGCATTTGTTCTCTAGGCTGTATTTTGATAATTAAAGTTTGCTTTTAGGATTCCATTCTTAGACCCGCATACCTCCAGTAATAGGAAAGATATTTCATAAATGCAGTGGTCTAATCTTGCCCGTTTGTCGTCTTTGAATTTTATTCCTGAAAGCTAATCAACGTCTGCTTTCCCAAGTAATTTGCCAGGGTATTGATATATAACAGTGCTTGACAGTTATGTGAGCATGTCCATGTAATGTTATAGATGGACTGGCGGAGTTGGAAGCTCAGTGGAACTGATTTCTGTGATAAAAGTCTTTACATTTGGCTGTAGCTTTAATGTATTCCACCCTCATAAAACTTTCTTCACCCTCATCTTTCCACTCTGCTCAATACCAATGTGACTGATGGGTCTTTTAAATAGTGAGCTTTTCATTCCTCTCTCTAGCAGGCCTGTTCCCACCAACTTTTCTACCAGCACCACTGGATCAGAACAAACTTCTCCATCATTGCCTTCTGCAAAAGAAATGGACAGTTTTTAGCCCTTTTTATTGGCTTACTTCCATTGCTGTCTCTTAGTGTGCTCATGCAGCACAGCCTACTGAGAAATCCTTCTGTCTCTTCCTGTTGTTATCCTTTCTTCCCCTACCTCTCATCACCCTTGGTTGCCTACCTTCGTAGCAGACAGCAGGAGAAATGCTGAGTTAACCCAACCAACTGCTGGTAGGGAAATCTGTAAAGCAAGTATGGCGAAGGGGTGGAGAGGAAAGCAAAATGCGAAATACTGGTGTGTTTTGCTTCAGCCGGTGCTAAATTCCACAGGAAACAATGGACAGATTTTGAAATCGTCATAACCGTGGAGTCCAGAATGCACGGACAGAGATTAACCAGTAATTCACAATTTTTGCAGGGTCTCTGCACGCTCAGGCTTCATTTTTAAACAGTTTTTCAGGTTCCCAGAAAAGCTAAAAAATCTTTTATTTGTTTTTGTTTTTAGATTAAACCTGTGATTTTCGGAGAACAGTTCATGGGCAAGAAGTGAACTCCAGTAGATTCCAGGGTTTGATGTGGAATTTAGGAATGCATAATGCTCTATGATCTCTATGTATGGTACATCCACCTGTTTCCAAGAGGCATTTAAAGTTGTTACTTTGACCCATAAAGTCCTAAATATCTTGGGAACTACCACCTCCTTCACAGGTTTATAATGTTAGTTTGAGCAAGAGATGACTTACTCCAGAGTTGTGCTAGAAAACTTCTGTCAGGTTTTCTTTGGTAGAGTCACAAAATCACACCTAGGACAGTGGCAAATGATGTTTGCAGAGTAGTTCACATTCCCCAAAGGAAAAAGATTATTCAGCAGAAGCGCTTTTCCTGATGTGAGTATATCTGCAGTAGGATTTTGCTGGAATTAAAATGCTGTAAAATATCACAATTAACATTTTTAGATTAAGATGACACCCAGATGATATTTTTCTTTGTTTAGAAGGAAGAGTATCCAGCCAGGCTACTCCACTTTCATTTCTGTATTCCTGATTCAAATTTCTGGAATTTAGGCATGCTGTAAAACTTGTTGTACTAAGTGTAAATTTGGGGAGCTTAGCTTCTTGTGATTGGAGTATAAATGTGCTGAAATAGGAAAACAGTTTTTCAGGAATAGAAACAAGGGAAGTTCAGCTACTTGTTGACTCTCTGTTGATCTGTTTTAATTTTCTCTGATTTTGATTGCATTTGTGATGATTTTTCAGTGAGCTTAAAGATATTAAAGATACTTTTTCAGAGATGTTTGTGCTAAAAAGACCCAACGGAGTTCAACAGTATCGTTTCCTTTCCCATTCTGCAAGGTGGACCGATAAGGATTTTAAAGTAAGTTAAATGCATACTTTTTTTTTTTTTAACTTTAGTGACAGGCATATGTTTTAGGCACTGCAGAATTTCCATGGCGGTGTAGTGGATTTCCTAAATAATGACAGACATGTTGGAAATCTAGGAGAATATAGAAAACACCAATGGAAAACTTTTATCACAAGGAGTTACGGTCCTTTACTTGATATAAAAAAGAAAGATTATTGAGAAAAAAAGATCATATGGGAATACAGGCTTTGAGAAATTCCTTGCCTGTTGGTTTCATACAGCTTTTTGTAAAGTTCAGGTAATTGTTTTTCCTTCCTTGATGTGAATATGTGAAGCAGTATAAAAATTAAAATTGATAGACCTTGTTAAAATTCTTACTATCATTATTGATAATTGTACTAATGGCCATATAGCTATAGATGTGGACATAGTTCTTGCGTTTGACCCATTGCAATAAGAGCTTCTTGGTTACTTTTTACTTCGAAAGACTGAAATTTCACAAATGCTTTTCATAGAATCATTAAGGTTGGAAAAGACCTCTAAGATCATCGAGTCCAACCGTCGACCCAATACCACCATGCCCACTAAACCATGTCCCTAAGCACCTCATCTACACGTCTTTTAAATACCTCCAGGGATGGGGACTCAACCACTTCCCTGGGCAGCCTGTTCCAATGTTTAACCACTCTTTCAGTAAAGAAATTTTTCCTCACGTCCAATCTAAACCTCCCCTGGTGCAACTTGAGGCCGTTTCCTCTCGTCCTATCGCTAGTTACTTGGGAGAAGAGACCAACACCCACCTCGCTACAACCTCCTTTCAGGTAGCTGTAGAGAGCGATGAGGTCTCCCCTCAGCCTCCTTTTCTCCAGGCTAAACAACCCCAGTTCCCTCAGCCGCTCCTCATCAGACTTGTTCTCCAGACCCCTCACCAGCCTTGTTGCCCTTCTCTGGGCACACTCCAGCACCTTGAACATACTTTTGCTGCAACGTAGAGCCTTCCAAAGTTATTCATAACAGAAACAAAGACAATCCTTTTTCTGTGCTCGGAATATGTGATAGTCTATTGTGTGGGGCACTCATTTCAGATGTAGGTTGCTACGTCTCTGTGCTGCCTATGTATCTCTGCCATTGGAAAAGTTTCATTTTGCAGACCAGGAGGAGGCAGGAAAGAAGAGGAAGGGAAAGAGAGAGAAATCAGAATAGTTAACACACAGTTGTTGCTTTGAGCCAAAGCAGAATTCATATCTGAGTCCCTATTTTGCCTGAAAAACTTGAGCACGGGTCTTGCACCTGTGTATGTGATGCCTTAAATCAATTTTATACAGAATTTTATGAAAATCACATGAAAGCTCTCAATTTTAGAGGAAAGTAGTGTGCTGATCATCCTTTTCAGTCCTACTGGATAAACAGTTAAATTATTGTGGATTCATAAACAGAATGAATGGTTGGCAGAGACACTTGGATTTGAAATATCAGCTGTAACTTTACATGCTGCATTTGTCCATGCAAACCAAGGAGGCTCCAGGTTTAATGTGTGAAGGACCATAGCTCAAGATCTCCCAGTCTCCCATATCTTTTACTGCTGAGATCTGGTATTTGGCTATTCTACCAGACTGGAGTCTTCCCCCTCCTTCCCTTTGTCTGTCTCCAACTCCACCAAGAAAACTGAAGCTGAGCTTCTGTGTGTCTCCCATTCTGCTGATGCCCAGCATAAGACAAGAAGTCTAGATGGTCACAACCAGTTTGCCCTCACAGCAAAGTTCCTTTTTGTCCTCTTAACTCTATCCAAACCATGGATGGGTTGTAGAGTGATTTCTTCTCTGGAGGCAAGTGGTGTAACTTCCAGGTGAGACCTGAATTATAGACATCTTTGGCCAGTTTTGCCAGTGGGGTGTACTGACGTGCCTCTGACTGTCCTGCCTTCCTTTTTCACCTGGGACAGACCTCTGCCAGCTCAGTGGTTGGTGGCATTCTCCTCAGACTCTCTGGTAACGTCTCACTGGGGTGGAGTGTGTTTTTCAGGATGGGATTCATCTCATGTTAGCTTGTTATTTTCATTACAAAAATGCCAGGAAATGTAGAGGCACAACTGCATTCTCATATTGGTTTACTGAAACAATAAATCTGCATACTTGTTCTAAAGACTTTTAGTTATCAGGGTACAGGAGGCCAAACCTCTTGGCAGATCTGTGTGGCCAGCTCCAAATGCCGTGCCAGCAGATTGTTGCATCAAGGGAAATCCCTTAGCCTGTGTGCAAGCCTGAAAATGAGGGGACATCCTGCTACTCTTTTTGGTCTGATTTTGTCACGCGTGCTTCACTGCTAATCTGGGTCTATATTGTTTCATCTTCTGTGTTCATTTTAAAAACCATTTTTTAGCGTCATATTAGGATTATGCTTCAGCAAACCAGTAGTAGTTTAAGTCTGGGTGCGTGTGCTTAGTGCTCTAGGTATGATCTAGGACAGTTTTCCTAAAGTGAGCTATAGAATATTATTAACATTTTCAGATTTTTCAGAAGTTTTCTTGCACTGACACATAAGGCCTGTTGAATTTATGTGATACTAAAGCAGTATCAAACCTGATGATAGAAAACATGGTTCATTTTATTCAAATGCAGTCATGCAACCCTCAGTTGTCTACAAGCAGACATATTTTTAATTGCTAAGCAAAGTTTATTTATGTTAGAGTCATTGCTCCAAATGACCTTGGCAATTTACAGTCCCCTGTAGCTAATAGCTTTCTGAATGCAAACAGTGAAGCCTGAAGTCTGTAGGTGAATAAAGTAATGCTTTGCTGTGTGTTGAGAGGAATTTTCAAGTATGCTTTTTGTATGGTTTAATAACAGCGCTGTACTAAAAGCTATTTCATCTCTCTTATCAACAGTTAACCTTGATGTCCCCATAGATATTCAGCATTTTTTTGTTCTAATTCGGTTAGTGTGATCCCTTCTTAAGTTAGTTGCTAATTTAAAAAAATTGTTTAGTTTTCCCTCTGCTTTAATGATAGTTCTTTTTAAAAAGAAGTCTGCTATCACATGGCTAGCAATAATCAGTCTTTTTCCCTTATTTCCTTTTTCTTTTTTTTTTTTACATATTTCCTTGATTATGTTAGTTTTTTATGTAGAAGTGAAGTTGAGAGACTTTGAGAGCTTATTGAAATGGTGGTTTATAAAGAATCCTTAGTCTTTGAAACTAAAATTATTTTTGGTATCCTGAAAGTCCTGTTCTTGTACAGGGTTTTGCCAACATCTCTGCTTTGTCTGTGCTTTCCCACACAGATGCCTTCCACGCTTCCCCCTCATACATCTGTAGCTTTGGCAGGTTGGTTAGAAATACTCTTAAGTCAGCACAAAGGAAATCAAGGCTTTTTAAATGCTCACTTTTTTTTTTCTTTCCTGGATTTTCTGGCTCAGTGTTAATTCAGTCAATTTGGCTGGAATTCTATTATGGAAATGCTATGTTAGATAATAATGATGATGAGAATTCCCTACTCCACTGCTTTGTGGGAACCTGCTTGACAGAGTTATAAAAAGTAGCCTTAATAAAATCAAATTAATGCTATTGATAAAAGTGCTAACAGCCGATGTGGTGACAAGTTGTGCTGTCTTGAAAAAACAATTTAGAAAACCTAAATCATCACTTAATTCTAGCAAGGCTTTTTTATTCTGAAATCTATAAGCAGGTCTTGCATATATGAAGAGCACAACATCATGGATGAATTTTGCCTTGCAGAACTGAGAGGAGATTTCTGCCCATAAGCTTCACTTTGAAAATGTGCTTTAAGAATAGAAACATTGATAGTGTGAGAGACCTCTGAGTAGTGAAAAAATCTATGGTATGTTTTTAAAAAGCAATGCTATTGTTAATTTTTGTCTATAATAGACCCTCACACCAACATTTGCACACACAAATAACCACTATGTAAGCTGTTTAGGTCATTAAACTGCATGTATGTAAGGTTGTGCAGAAAGGATGCATGAACAAAGTATCATTCATCAGTATTCCATAGTAACTATCTGTGTGCTTCCTTCTGGCACTTTTACTCTGTTTCCTTCTTAAAGGAAACGAGATCATTCAAGGTAGGCTAGTCCTTGATGAAAGAGGTGTAAAGTATCTTACATATTGCAAAAGTGTTATTGTTTAAGAACTTTCCAGAGTAGCTTCTTTCTTCTAATTTTTTTATGGCCAATACTAAGAAAATATTTTAATATTAAAATTTGAATACTAAGAAATATTCTTAAGAATTAAGAAAATGTTCATTAAGAAACTTTTTTGGTAATTGGAAGCTATATAACTGTTTGGAAGCAGATTTTAGTAGACAGCTTTAACCTATATGAGGACAGTTTATAAATTTAACAAGTGACAGCTTCTTAAACCAGTCCCTTAGTCAATATGGGTGACTTGATATCAATTTTTACTCTGATACAGGAGAAGAATTAACTGGCAATTTAAAAATTAGCAGTTTTTATGGCTATAATCTGATTAAAAAATACTCATGTGAGCAGACCATGACTCCAGGCAGTACTGTGTTTATCTGGACCTTTAAAAGGCCCTATTTGCAAAGCTTAAAGCAATTAACTTAAGTATAGTATAACTGTAACCAAATTGTAATATAAATATGAAATGCAAAATTACACTGCACAGAATCAGTCTTGGTTAAGAAGTGATATTCATAAAGGACCTGATAAAGGGGATAAGTAAAGAATGACACAAGTTTGTGATAATTTTAAGTTATTCAAGGTAGGGCAAGAGTAGAATGTGAAGAATTACAAAAAGACTTTATAAGAGTGAGTAACTGAACAATGAAATGGAAAATGAGATTAAAAGTGCAGATAAATGCGTATGTATAGCTTATATTTATAAAATAACGGCCTCTGAACTGACCATTACCTCTCGTGAGTTACTTCTGTGAAGACACCTAGTGCTTAATAGCAGTCAAAAAAGCAATTCAAACATTAGAAATAAACAGGAAAATGATAGAAAACAAAAGAAAAAAAACTTGATTATACCTCTGTGGAAATCCCTTTTTCACCCATACTTTGAATAATGTTTTTTGTTCTGGTACCTTCAACTTAAAAAAAGTTTCTGGGAAGTCACAAGGATGATCAAATTCAGTGGGAGGAATGAATGAGCCCAGGCTTAGGAGTCTTCAGCCTGGATGAAAGTTGTTTAAGAATTTGCCAAGGTGTTGTAGAAAGGTCTACAAAATAATCATAGAGAGGGTAGTCAGGGAGTGACTGCTCTCCCTGTCTTCTAAGCCAAGAACCTAGGAACTAACAAATGAATCTTGTCAGAAGCACAATCAAACCAAGCAAAAGGAGGCGCTTCTTTGTGAAAAGTATTAAATGATGGATTTTTGTACCAGAAGGCGATGTGAGTGCAAAAAGTTTAGATTAGTTCAAGGACAGGGCAAGCACTGAGAAGAAAAATCCACTGTGGAATGAGACAAACCACACCAGGTTCAGGAAATACACCAGACCAAAAACAGTTGGAGTCGGGGAGTGTGTAAGTGGGGGAAGTGTCATATATGTTTACCCTGTCCATACTGCTTCCTACTAATGCTTGTGGCCATTCTTGGATAAAGAACACTAGGCCAGATGGACCTTTGGTCTGAGCCAGTACTAGAGACTCTTAAATTCTTTCTTAATGTAGAAGCAGTGATAAAACATTTTTATAAAATATTTTTATAAAAACATAAAATTTCTTTCTTATGTAGAAGCAGTGATAAAACATTTTTATAAAATATTTTTATAAAAACATAATTTAAAACATTTATATAATAGATAGAAATTGATGCTGAATATAACTTACTAGCTAAATATATAGGATATAGAAAGGTGAAAGAGTCCATTATAAATGGCTAACAGAGTTAAAAATAATAAAGCTTTTAGAATAAAGGATCATTATAAGATGTAGTTTTTAGCTATAACCAAGATAACTTCTGCCAATGTAATCTTATTTCAAGTCAATGGAATGCGGTTTCTAATCCGATCCTTTCCAATTTGTCTTAGCATTTTGCATGTTGAATTTGTATTTGAAATCAGTAAGCTCTTATTTCACATTTGGGATTTAGGCTTTTTAAAGCTACAACTAGGAGATATAAAAAGTTACAGTATTTTTGGAATGAAGCAGAGAGATGTGTCCATCACACTTCCTCAAGATATCTGAAGCTGGATGTCGTGG
>NW_008794911.1:4996128-5000981 GCF_000699145.1 Aptenodytes forsteri
GCCAATACTAAGAAAATATTTTAATATTAAAATTTGAATACTAAGAAATATTCTTAAGAATTAAGAAAATGTTCATTAAGAAACTTTTTTGGTAATTGGAAGCTATATAACTGTTTGGAAGCAGATTTTAGTAGACAGCTTTAACCTATATGAGGACAGTTTATAAATTTAACAAGTGACAGCTTCTTAAACCAGTCCCTTAGTCAATATGGGTGACTTGATATCAATTTTTACTCTGATACAGGAGAAGAATTAACTGGCAATTTAAAAATTAGCAGTTGTTATGGCTATAATCTGATTAAAATACTCATGTGTGAGCAGACCATGACTCCAGGCAGTACTGTGTTTATCTGGACCTTTAAAAGGCCCTATTTGCAAAGCTTAAAGCAATTAACTTAAGTATAGTATAACTGTAACCAAATTGTAATATAAATATGAAATGCAAAATTACACTGCACAGAATCAGTCTTGGTTAAGAAGTGATATTCATAAAGGACCTGATAAAGGGGATAAGTAAAGAATGACACAAGTTTGTGATAATTTTAAGTTATTCAAGGTAGGGCAAGAGTAGAATGTGAAGAATTACAAAAAGACTTTATAAGAGTGAGTAACTGAACAATGAAATGGAAAATGAGATTAAAAGTGCAGATAAATGCGTATGTATAGCTTATATTTATAAAATAACGGCCTCTGAACTGACCATTACCTCTCGTGAGTTACTTCTGTGAAGACACCTAGTGCTTAATAGCAGTCAAAAAAGCAATTCAAACATTAGAAATAAACAGGAAAATGATAGAAAACAAAAGAAAAAAAACTTGATTATACCTCTGTGGAAATCCCTTTTTCACCCATACTTTGAATAATGTTTTTTGTTCTGGTACCTTCAACTTAAAAAAAGTTTCTGGGAAGTCACAAGGATGATCAAATTCAGTGGGAGGAATGAATGAGCCCAGGCTTAGGAGTCTTCAGCCTGGATGAAAGTTGTTTAAGAATTTGCCAAGGTGTTGTAGAAAGGTCTACAAAATAATCATAGAGAGGGTAGTCAGGGAGTGACTGCTCTCCCTGTCTTCTAAGCCAAGAACCTAGGAACTAACAAATGAATCTTGTCAGAAGCACAATCAAACCAAGCAAAAGGAGGCGCTTCTTTGTGAAAAGTATTAAATGATGGATTTTTGTACCAGAAGGCGATGTGAGTGCAAAAAGTTTAGATTAGTTCAAGGACAGGGCAAGCACTGAGAAGAAAAATCCACTGTGGAATGAGACAAACCACACCAGGTTCAGGAAATACACCAGACCAAAAACAGTTGGAGTCGGGGAGTGTGTAAGTGGGGGAAGTGTCATATATGTTTACCCTGTCCATACTGCTTCCTACTAATGCTTGTGGCCATTCTTGGATAAAGAACACTAGGCCAGATGGACCTTTGGTCTGAGCCAGTACTAGAGACTCTTAAATTCTTTCTTAATGTAGAAGCAGTGATAAAACATTTTTATAAAATATTTTTATAAAAACATAAAATTTAAAACATTTATATAATAGATAGAAATTGATGCTGAATATAACTTACTAGCTAAATATGAAGGATATAGAAAGGTGAAAGAGTCCATTATAAATGGCTAACAGAGTTAAAAATAATAAAGCTTTTAGAATAAAGGATCATTATAAGATGTAGTTTTTAGCTATAACCAAGATAACTTCTGCCAATGTAATCTTATTTCAAGTCAATGGAATGCGGTTTCTAATCCGATCCTTTCCAATTTGTCTTAGCATTTTGCATGTTGAATTTGTATTTGAAATCAGTAAGCTCTTATTTCACATTTGGGATTTAGGCTTTTTAAAGCTACAACTAGGAGATATAAAAAGTTACAGTATTTTTGGAATGAAGCAGAGAGATGTGTCCATCACACTTCCTCAAGATATCTGAAGCTGGACCACATGACTGTTTAGAGGGTTTGTTGTCTGTGATTAGTGAGGCATATGTTAGGTGACTAACTGGCAGATTTCAGAGGTAGTTGTTACCAAAGGGGTATCTCAAGTTGGGATGCTTTTAGTAGTTTCCCCAGGGACTAGTCCTTGGTCAAAGACTTGAAATATTTTTATTGGTACTCTAGTGAGATGAGATGTTTGCTGGTAAATTATGCAGATACAAAGTTAAATAATACCAGAAGGAAAAGGAAACTTGGTGATCTTTCAGCAAGTACCATTATAGAGTGATTTCAGGTTCTGGGTTAAATGGTCGAAGTCCGAAAATACTTCTTTTTAACAATCAGATGTAAAATAATAGGTTTATCAACCTGAAAGGCAAATGATACTTATCACAGGATGAGAGTTGGATTTGAAAACCAGAAGAATGTAGAATTCATTCTAGTTACTTGATTCTCTTGTTGTAGCGCTGGGGCGAATGAGCTAATATCCTTGGAGGTACAGTGAGAACAACGCTGGGTAGAAGGAGGAGGATATACTCAGCAGAGGTTGCACAGAATCAGGACCGATACTAGAGTATTGTGTCCCCATGGTGAGGTGGATTTGGAATAATTGAGTAGAGTTCAAGGGAGGACAACAGAAATGATCCTGGGGATTGTAAAAATAACGTTAAGCTGTTGGAGTGACAGCTATTCATTCAGCTGTGAGAAAGAAATGGTTTTAGTACTGCATATAGATATTTACACGAGGAAAAGGTATCAGAAAAGCTGGGACTTGACAGCAGTCCTGACAGAAATATGACAAGGTCTTTTGGCTGTGGATTTAAATATTCTGTAGCTTCCTAAAGATAGTTAAATACAGTTTATGGTTTTATTTAGAGATGACGTGGCCTGGACCAGTGCTGTTAGATACCACAGAGAACACTATCTTAAATGCAGTCCTGTTGTGTCTTGCTCAGCTCAGCATCAGGCTAATTGGGCTTGGGGCCTGGAGATGTTTTCTCCCACACATATTTGAAAGGACTTGAGGCCTTTTTGCTTTTTCTGCAGCATGGTTGTATCTTCTCATTCTGTGCCATACTGCTTACTACCCTCAGACTGAAATTTTTTAACATGGCCCAATACTTTGAATTCCGGGAAGGGTTTTGGAGTACAAAATGCAGTCTTGTGCTATGCAGAGAGTTGCAAACAAGCTGCAAAAGTACACGAAGTGTACATCTGTATGAGAAAGAGAGGCTCGCGACTGCTGAAGGCTAGAGTTGCATCATCCTGGTATTTCATCTCATTTCTATGGCTATTTTGTTGGTTTTTGGTTTCTTTCAAAGGTTTTATGTATGCCTTCTCCATATGCTCACTGTGGCTTGCAGTGTATAGAAAGCCAAACTTGCTCCTCTTCCCTTGCTATCACTCCTTTTGGAATTAGGAAGGATTGTAATTGTTTTCTTAGAGCATCCCCAACATCCCTAGAGCATCTTGTCTTTAAACTGTCCAACTTACTCTTGCCAGTGCTTACGCTTTGCTTTCATTTGTTTATAATCTTTGCTGACTGCAAGGCCAGAGAGAACTGGAGAAATAGATGCTATTTAGAAGGTCTTCATACATACACTGTTGTTGGGTCTTTCAGCACATAAATAATTGACTTTCTCTTTTGAAATTGTGCTGACAGTGTTGAAGTTAAGCCAGGTATGAAGGGCTTGCACAGAGATGAACAGCATCCGTGATGTCCAAGTTGTACAGTTTCTTAGGGCATCTTCAAGGAATCCAGCAGAATTGGGGTAACTGTAGAATCTGAAAAGGAGCAAAAGTTAAGAAACTGCTGTTCAAAGGGATTGCTGTGTTGGTGACTCTATTTTTGCCCTTAGATCATAATTGCTGTGCTCAGCCTTACTGTGGTTGGTGACTCTATTTTTGCCCTTAGATCACTTTCTCTTTTGACTTTGTGATTGACTTGTAACATACTCACAGATATTGTAAGTGTTCTGACCAATGTAACAGCAGCTGAGCTGGAATTTGGTTATGGTTTTTGTTGCAAATGGGGAAATTGTTATTTTTTATTAAGCAGTATTCATGGAATTCCAATGGATGCATGTTGATTATAATATGTTGCTTATCATTTACATTCTGCTGTAAGGAGTGGTAATATTGCAGTACTACTTTGAGAATATATAAATACCTGAAGTTCATTATTATTTCCTTAGGTCCTGGGTAATCTCGTTTGTCCTGTGATTGTTCCCTTATTATGTACTGGTAGGATTCCTTAGATCAATGAATATTGCCTTCCTTATCATAAATTAATCAATAAAGCAAAGAAATTGTGAATAAAGAGATTAAAATCAGCTTGATATTTCTATGATGTATTCGTATATAGATGTCATACTATTTTATCTTTCTTATATAAGCAAAGCAGGCAGATTATTGTGAAATACCACTTTCTTTTCTCATTCACTGTTGCTTCTACTTTTTAATACCCTTTTTCAGTATTTCAGCATTTAAGTTGTTAGAGCTATCCATTTATAGAATCATAGAATAGTTTGGGTTGGAAGGGACCTCTAAAGGTCATCTAGTCCAACCCCCCTGCCGTGAGCAGGGACATCTTCAACCAGATCAGGTTGCTCAGAGCCCCGTCCAACCTGACCTTGAATGTTTCCAGGGATGGGGCATCCAGGTCCCTGTCTTTCTTATGCTGAGGGCTCCAGAGCTGGACGCAGTACTCCAGGTGGGATCTCACCAGCGCAGAGTAGAGGGGCAGAATCACCTCCCTCGACCTGCTGGCCACGCTGCTTTGGATGCAGCCCAGGATACGGTTGGCCTTCTGGGCTGCGAGCGCACATTGCTGGCTCATGTCCAGCTTTTCATCCACCAGTACCTCCAAGTCGTTCTCGGCAGGACTGCTCTCAATCCCTCCATCCCCCAGCCTGTATTGATATTGGGGG
>NW_008794911.1:5002878-5022432 GCF_000699145.1 Aptenodytes forsteri
GGCTGTCTCGAATCACCTCCCTGTCCTCCATGTGCCTTAGCATAGCTTCCAGGAGGATCTGTTTCATGATCTTCCCAGGCACAGATGTGAGACTGACTGGCCTGTAGTTCCCCGGGTCTTCCTTTTTTCCCTTTTTAAAAATGGGGGTTATGTTTCCCCTTTTTCCAGTCAGTGGGAACTTCACACGACTTCTCAAATATGACAGATAGTGGCTTAGCAACTTAAATTTCCCTTAACAAAGTCAGTTCCTGGAGCAAACAAACAAATAGAAAACCTAACAATATGATGCTTGAATGTGAGTCGGGATGTGGCTACTTCAGTAGAGAAAATAGTAAAATGATATGCAAGAAGGGCGTCAGCTGCTTATGCAGGAACTGGAAGAGTTAACACAATCCTTATAGGTATAAACCTATAGATGTCATTGTCTCTCTCTCTATTAGTATTAATATTCCTCTGTAGAAGCAGCAGTTTCAGTTCTGATCATTACACTTGAAAAGCCCAACAAACTAGAGAAGGTTTGGAGAAGTGCTAAAGGATTGATCTAAGGCAAGACTGTAGTCCTTAGAGAGGGTAATCCTTTTTTTGAAGTTGTTGAATAAAGTACTGAAAATATTTCATGATTTTGAAGGATCTTGTGAAGAAAGAGGATATTTGATTGGAGAAAGAAAACAAAAACTAGATCTACCATCTGGAAGATAAATTTAAGTTAGAAATTAAAATGTATGTTTTCAAGACTGAAGATAATTAGCCATGGGGATTGTCAGAAAAAGTTCATATTTGCTATTGCTAAGGCTAAGTCATGCTTGTGTTTCTCTGAGAAAAAGCTCATCTTTTACAGCAGTTTGGGGATTCATGGCAAGAAAACTGGTCAAAATGTTACAGAGCAGGTAGATTCAAGAAGGGTTTGCCTACACTTGCCAGGAGTTAGGAGCGGCAAAGAACAAAATTTATAGAAGTGAAACACTTACTATTCTGCAGGGTTCATTGTGCATACAGGGCTGATGGTTGACCAGAAGGATGCATTTCAGGCTGTGGTGTGACAGTTATCTTGAGCTGATCTAACATTACGTTGCCGTTTAAAGAGGTGCTACTGCTGTCTGCTGTGACAGTGCCAGATACTTTCCCATCCATCTGTGCTGGAAGTTAACACTTGTGAGTTGTATGGCAAGATGGGGAGAGGACAGGATTGCTCTTTTAAGTGACAAAATAAGAGAATTGTGAAACTTCACTCATATGTTTAATATTAGCTAGGAGGAGCTAGGAAGCTAATGGAGCTGGGTAGCAAAAGTACTTCTCATACTACTGAAAGTGATTTAAAAGCCCCCATGCAGAAGGTTTAGTTGATCTAATTAAATCAGGTTTTAATTTGGTTTAAGCTAATATAATTGCTGTGTATCTGGAGACAGTTTCACCAAAGGCGAGGTTGAAGAAGATGTTCTAGTCCCTTTCTGTAAGATGCTGGGAGGCCTAAGAGGCATATCAGACAAATAATTAAAAGTTTACAGCCTTTAATGTTCCTCCACCCTTAAATGTTCATCCTTGATTCTTCTGTTGAAAGAAATTGTATTAGCGCCTTGAGAATTTTGGTTCAAGCTGTGCCAAAGGTGTGGTGCATCACTGTGTGCAGAATTAATGCTGAAGGAAAGAAATGTATCCCCCCACACAGGGTACTCAGCAAATTCTCCTGAAATATGGTCTGGTCCTTTTTCATTGCTCTGTGCATAAGCTAAATGTGGATCCTGCTTATAAGGACTGTGAACCCATAAGAGTTTTCTAGTGGCCTTTCTCCTGCCTTTCTCATGTAGGCAAAATTCTGCCCCAGCGTGGAACTTTGATACACGCACCGAGAGCACCTTGAAGTAACACAAAACTTTCAGTTTTGGACATTTCTGCAACTTCAAAGGGCTTTATAGCTTCCATGCACCTGCTTTGTAGTGGGGATGATCTGTACATCAGTGAAACTCCTTCTCATGGCTAGAGGGGATATAGAGCTGTACAGGTGTTTGAGGGTGGAGTTCTTCAGGCAATGGAAACCGAGACATGGGAGAGTAGAGGTAGGCCACTTAGGAGAAAATTGTCTTCTATGGCAAAGTCATTAAGGATTTCAAAGGGCTTTAAAGGTGTAAGTACATTTTCAAAACAATTCCCAGTTTGTTATGTTCAGAAGAAAAAATCCCAAATATTTACTGATTGCTCAATGTCAAAGAAGACGCTTCTAGTAAAGTTAAGAAGGATATTCAAGTGTTACCTTCATTGTGTTACACCTGTCATTTGTACCTTTATTTACTTATCTTTAGTATTGGATTCTTCCATTCTGTTTGCAGAAAACACTTCAATTTTTCTACCTGAGTTTTTAAAACTACAGTTATAAGAAAAAGGTAAAGTTTAGGCAAAAGTGTCCCTCTTTTTTTCCCCTTTTCATGAATGGTGAAAATAAGGGAGATGAAAGACAACAGACATAGAGGCTGAATGTTTTTCCATATCTTTAGGTGGTAAAAATGGAAATTTAAAAAAAAGTTTGCCAAAGACTGTATTTACATAGTTCCTTCTTGCACTTTTTTTTGGTGGCAGTTATAATAAAGAATAAAAATGAGAAGAATTTTAGTGTTTAATTGGTCAGTTCAAAGACAATATGTGAGATAATACTGGAACTGTGTTAAATTTCTTAAATGAAAGTTATGCTGCAATTTCAGTGCATTTCGCTACAGAGAAAAATTGTCCTATTATAATCTGGTTTTATGTAGATAATGGATGAAATTCATTTTGCAGAGACTTCATAATTTTGTTTTGGTATATGAAATACCACTTTGTATATGCCTTTTGGCATTTTTCATGCAAATTACCTTTTCATCAAATGTGGTTTTTGTAGTACGAGCTCTGATTTTCAGAAGATTAACATGCAGAATAAATGGATGCATAAATATTGAATTTGTGCAATTAAAATGTTCTCCAAGAAGAGAGAGGAAGTGGTTTAAGAGTGTGCTGAGATGCTTATTGTGCTTATAACTGTTGCAATGACAATAGATGCTTGTGTTGACCCTCTGTTACCAATTTAATTGCTCATAGGGAGATAAATTTTCCCTTAGAAAGCAATAAAGATAATGTTTTTATAGAATCAGTGGCAAACATTGAGACATCCATTGCGTTTTGTCCATAATGTAAAACATTCTCCCATAGAGATAAATAAAAATCAATTAAATTCCGCATGGTAGTGGCTGGGGTTATTAATTTCTTCTGAGCCGGAATCAGAAGTGGGCATCAGGCTTTTATTTTCTGTACCGTCAGAGGATGCCTCTAAAGTCCCTGCTGGTTGGCACTCTGGCTGTTTCATGCATAACTTGCAAAATGCAAGTCATTATTTTGTGAATCATGTATAACCTGCTAGTAGGTTAAATAAGTAGAATATGAGTCTTATATTTTTAGAGAGGCTTAAACAAGGTCTCTTTCTATGCATGGAGCAATCTCTGGATTATTCAACATTATAGAGACAATTTCTAGTGAATACCAATTATAGACACGTATTTTTTCCTTCAAATTACATATGTAATTTACATTTATCATTTCCTATTGCATACAATTTTGATCATAGTGTTAAGCACTGCTCCTATGAGGAAATTCATATGGGTGCACGATTTTGCCTGTACTGTGAAGTCTTTAGTACTTTGCATAAAGGCAGATCTTTACCTGCATGGAGCTCATTGCAGGACTGTAGCTGTAAACTACATTAAAAAACCTGGAAGGTATGAAAACAGGAGTCTTGTATAATTCCTATGAGAAAATCATATTTTGCCACCTTCTAAAGATAAAGCAAAGTAGTTACATGCTTTAAGTTACTCTAAAGACGCTTGGGCTGTATTCTGTTCCTGCATACTTGTTACGATTGCGGTTAAGTAGGTATCCCTGTAATTAAAGGTAATTTGATCTCTGCTGATGCATACACTTCTATATAAGAAGATATACTTATACTGTGCTCTACTGACAGTGGTGGAAATCCCTAGGGATGTGAAAAGTTGTTATGCAGAATTCCAAGCAGAATTAGAGCCATAAGTTCAGTTTCCTCTTTATGAAATATTTTTTTGCAAAGAAAATACTGGAAAATGAATGGAAATAGATTGAGATTGCTGGAAAATATGAGGACTGTGCCACAAGAAGTAAATTTTTCTTGTTCTTCCCACAAGCAAAAACTCTATAGTAATAGAAATGGACAGATGAATATAAATTCCTCAGCCCTGGCATTCTGTCTAGCAATGCCATGGCCCCTGTCACTGCCAGATCAAAATTTATTAATTGATGACAAAATAAACATAGATTAAGGCTTTTCATTTTTAGGTGTAGTTACAAAAAAATTCATTTGTGTATTTATGCTATATACTGTGAGACAGGAATTACTATATGAAATTTTATGAGTTCCCATAGGCCAAAAGTAAAGAATATGTATCACAGTGGTCTCTTGGCTGAAAATCCATGATTTCAGGGTTGGGTTCTTTTAAGTTTAACTGTAACTCTGAATATTCTATGTTTATATTTTATTTTGGGATAATTAGAGCTATTATTGTTGTGGGTTTTTTTGCCTAATCTCCCTGAGAAATGTGGACGAGGCACAGCCCTGGCTGTTTGTTGCTTAAGTTGTGGATGGGATATGGGAAAGGCTGGGGTAGGTCCAGAGGTGTGGGGATGGCATGGAGGTCTTTAGAGAACCGACTTTGCAGCTGGCAGGGATTGCACGTCTGAATAACAAAAGTCAGTGGGAAGTCAGACCTTACCTTTTCCAGGACTGGTGAAAAAATCAGTTAATTCCTAAGTTACTTTCAGTCATAACTCCAGTTTAATACAGCTTTGCCTGGGAACCTGAGGTTTTTGGTACTATGTTTTCTTCACTTTTAAGGAGTTCTAGTATTTTCCCCTCCGGTTAGGTACATTGACGGGGACTGAGAAAATGTAGGAATGTTGTTTCCATTACCAGCTGAAGTTTCAGTAGTCAGTAGAACAGCCCCCACCTAAGTATTTCTTTAATTTTATTAATGCATGCTTACAATGTCCATTTATCATGCCTGTTACCTGAGCCCACGTTTAAGGCAGTTTCTTTTCTATTGCTCTTGTAGAGGTTTTCAAAACTTGTTTAACAGCACAGGGAAGGAAAAGCAATTACTTTAAGGTGCATCTAAAACAACTCAAACATAAAAAAAAGGAAAGTATTATTTACATTTAGCTTTTCAATAGTGTTAGTGTTAAACCATGTTTTTCTAATCTTTCGAATTATGAGTGAAATGGAACACATCTTTTGCAGTATTTAGTGACTTGAATGACCTTTCAGTTGAGTTTGGCAGTCTGTGGTCATTTGAGTAAAATGACACTGAGTAAGTGTCATTTTGGCATCAGTTGGCATTTCTGTAGAAAATGTCATTACCAGTGGCTCTCTTCCCTTAGAGAGATGCCTAGAGGGGAAAGTAAGCCTGCATTATAACTTAAAGAAATTACAGTGATCAATACAGAGTTCTAGGATCAGCGTGCAGTAGTGAATATTGTATACGGTCCAAATTTGTTTTTCTTGGAGAAAGCTTAAAACAGGTCCTATTACTAAGGGGAAGGACTAGACTGCTTTTTGGGCAATGTGTGTTACTTATGTGTAACCGGTTCTGTGGAATATTAATAAAACTGCACCTCCTACTTGGGTGTTCCAAAACTGCTGATATGATAGTTTCTGAAATTAAACAGCACTTTTGAGACCCGCAGTTTACAGATCTTCATTTTGAATTTAACTTTTGTGACATTTCTCTGTTTGAGTTGGGAGATGTTTTTTTATATATACTTCATGGGGGAAAAAATGTAGTGTTATATGGAATTATGAAAGAAGGAATTGGTTTCATATGCCACTGCTTGTATGGAAAAATGTTTCAAAAAATGGAACATAGTCAGCAGAGACATGAGATTTATTCTGATGTTAGTACGTTAAGAGTATCTTCCTTTTGCCTTGTTTTTTCAAGGACACCAGTAAAGTGCTGAGAAGGCAGAGAGCTCAAAGTCATTTTGTTCCATCCTCTTTTTTTTTTTTTTCTTTCTTTCTTTCCATAGACTTTGTAGAAGTTTAGAAATGTAAAAGGAGAGTAAGTGGGGAAAAATTTGTTTCAAATCCAAAGCAGAGTTAGGACAATAAATTAAAAAAAGATCCCAAACTGGTAGGTAATGGGAGGCATACAGATGGACTTTGTGCACTGGGATGATTTGAATACAGCTGTAACTTTGAATTTCATATACTGGAAGCGCAGTCCTGTGTCAAGGACCTGGATATGTTTGCTGGTCTTCTGTGGACTTTTCTGTGACCTCGGACAACTCATAATCTCCTGGATGAGGAAAAAAACCCCATCTGATACAGAAGCTGCCATTCACATCTAAGACGAACTGGCATCCTATGATGAGGAATACTATAGAAGTGTAAATGAATTATTACGCTTTCATGTTTATTCTTAGCAGAACCCAAATTGTGCAATACAATTACAGAGTACAGAAGATAAACAGTGGTGGAGTTCAGGATTTGATAAAGGCTGACATCAACCTGTATTTAGAATATAAGCTGTTCAGGGGGGAGGGAGTTTTGGCAGCTCGTAGGGCCTAGCACAGTGGAGACCTAATTGCAGATAAGGACCACTCAGCAATGCCTCAATAAAATCTGAAAGCATAGTTTGCAATTCAGCCAGATAGTATGATATCAATTCAAAAGAATATAAACATAATTAGAGAAATGAGGGTGCCAAAGTAGGAGAATTAACCGTATTGAGAGATACTGTGGTGATCTGGTGACATTGAAGCATACTAGATTCCTAGCTTTCAGACTTGATTTTTTTTTTTTTTAATGTACAGAAAGAAAAAGGAGAGTAGTTAATGAAAGATTCAGAGAGGAAGCAGGGAGAGAGACCTGGAGGAAGACAAAAGCTATTGGGTTAGAATTAGATTAATGTGACTCTGGTCTCTTCCTGTCCTAATGCTGCATTTGTGCATTGTAATAGGATGTACCCGAGAAGCACTAAATGTGACCAGAAATACAATCTTCATTTTCATTGTTTAAATTGAGAACAAGTGTGTTGTTAAGAAGAGAAGGTACCTTCTGGGGTTCTTTTTGTTTAAGAGTACAGCGTGATAAATGAAATACCCCTAAATCAAAGTGTCAGTCTTACTTATTATATTTTAATATACCCAGTGATGACAAGGTTTGTTTTTATCCTCTCCAAGATTTCATGTGATTTACTATAAAACCTTGGATAAAGTCACAGTACTTGCCAAGATTTTATTTTCATTGGAAATGATGGTCAGCCAAAACAATATGTATTACTGTTGGATATATTGGTTTGGATAGGAATGGACTATAGTCATCGTGTCTGTAACTCAGTGAGAATTGAAGACAAATACTAATTTTATTTATTTGTTTGTTTGTTTGTTTGTTTGTTTTACTGGATGTAAAGTAATAAAATTTGTTAAGTAGTAAGTTTGTTCAAAACAATGGTAAGTAAGTTCTCTTCTAAAACCAACAATACAGATGAAAGCAGTATAGCTCTTCAGTAATGGTTGCTCCATACCTTTTCCATGTCAAAAGTTACCGGTAGTTTGTAATTTCTCATCTTCAGTCTAGTTTTGCTACAGTTAATCTGTTTCCATTGCTGGTACCTCTCTCTTCTTTCATTGCGTAGAGAGTTCCTCTACCAAGTAAAGTAGCTTTGCAGCAGTACTTAGCAGGGAGTTCAAAGGTGAACTCTGAGGCACAGGTTTTGCTATTAGACCTTATGGAACTGTCTGTTGTTTATCCAATACTTTCTATTCTAAATGCCTACTTTTGTCTAACTTTGCTAATTGGAACTGAAAAATTCCACGTCAGTTGTCATCCTGGAACAGCTCTTCCAAAGGCTAAGGAAAAGATATATTACTTTGCTTATGTTCTAAAAAATTATCTAATTTTTTTTTCTTTGAATAACTTCATTTTATTTTCTGCTGTATTTGCTAGTGTTGTCAAACAAAATGAAATGAGGCAAGAGAGGAGGATGATTTATATGATGGATGAGTGTTTTCTCTATTGATCACTGTCTAATTTGCTTTAGTGTTATAGCATGGCTAGAATTTGCTATCTGACGACTATTCAGGATTGCCTCTGCATTTGCTGCTGGAAGTTGGGCTGCTGTATGTTGGACCAAGCTGAAGTATCTGAAACATAAATAGGGAATTTCTCCCTTCTGTACCATCAGTGCCTTGTCAGTCTACAGGCTGCAGGTGATTCCTGTGTAAAGGAGACAGAAAACAAACTTGTGGGAAGATGTAAAGAGATGATTGAAGAAAGCTGAGAAGGAAGAGCATTGAAATTGGGACTAGCTGTTGTTCAGTGGAGGTGGAGGAAAGTAGGACAATCTGGACAAGGAAATTGGGACGAATCAGTTTGGAAAGAACTATTGGTGTTTGGGGAAAGATATAGCAGAAATGTTAGTTTTGACAGGAAGCTGTTTTGAGCCTGGCAGGACTGGCAGGCTGAGATGTGTGGCAAAGGACATGACAGTCTGTTCTTAGTTTGTCAGCTCGGGTGGCAGAGATCTGCATGATGGGTTTAAATGCTGCAACCTGGGTAGAGACCACATGAGTGTCAGTACAGTGCTATCTAATGGAATTCCTGCTTTCTCAGTTTTTTTGAAAATAAACTAGAAAACTACATAGAAAATACTGTAGAAAACATTACTGCAAATAAAATGTCAAACACTCCGAAGGTTAGGTAGAAAATGACAAATTTCAGTTTGTCTTGGTGTCTTCAGTAAAGACCATATGTATGGTAATGTAGTCCTAAATTACATAAAACAACATTTTTGTGTATAATATTTTAATGTTTTTAATAACCTAACTACTGTATTTCCTGCATTTTCATTGTCAAACACTTGTCTTGCCACCCCATGATTATGTATCCAGGACTGACCGTCAATTATAAATATGAAACATAAAGTTCATCCAGCTTCTAACAGACATGTCTTGGCTCATCTTGGCCCATCAAACTTACCAGTCATAAACTTCCTGCTCTTGGCCCATAATTGTTCCTGTGACTCCTTACCTGGAAGACTGTTTTTTCTTATTATTGATTTTGTGTTCTTTCCTACGAACTGATTTAAAAGCTGACCTAGACCTTTTAAAGTTCTTCACGGTGTGTAAATTTTCTGGAGAAGTATGTTTTCTTTTCATGCTGCTTTTGGGAAGGTTTTTTTTTTTTGTGCTAAAAGTAGAGCTCTCATCTGAGGAGTGACAATGTAAACCTGACATCTTGAGATTGAATACGTCTGCTTTTTGTGTACTCACAATCATCTGTTGATTTAATTTGAAAATGAATGTTCACTGCTTTATGTCTTTCTTGGCGGTGTTGACTCTGTTTTATGAGGTAGAAAAGTATGAACTCAACTGAGCTCCACAGAGTATGTTTTTCATAAGATAGCCTGATCTGGTCGTGGTCATACTTTTTTTGTAGGGATAGTTGTCTTACTGTGTGCCAGCATCTGCTTGTTAGGGACAGTCTGCAAAAGGTCATTGACCAGAAAACAGTTGAATTAAACTACGGTGGTTGACTTTGCACTGGAGCATATTTGGTATATAAAGAAATATTAAAGATTGTAGTCTTTAAACTCTCACGTGCCCAGAGAGAGTATGCTCCAGCTCAGATGTTAAGGAGACTTGCATGTGTGTCACCAGTGGAAGGAGGATAGCAGAGGGAGGGGAATGGGGATGATGCAGGAACAGACGGGAGGTTAGCCTGTGGGAGCACTGGAAAACTAGTTTGCAGTTTTCACTGTGGCTGTTTTCATCTCGGCAGTTTTGTGAGAGCTGACCTTTCTTCCTCTTCACCCTCCTAAGCTCCTTGTCATAGAAACCCTGCGTTAGTGCAGACAGCATGCTCATGATATTACCATTGTGATGTGTTAGACCAGCTCTGATTTTCACAGTATCATGGGATACGCAGTGTGTTTTCTGTCTCACCAAAATTACCTCTGAACTGGTGTATGGAGCTGCAGTAATGTTGTCTGAGAATGGGTTAGTATGGCATAGCCTATGAGTTATGTTCAGACTAAACGGACTTGGGGAAGGGAAGCATGAAGTCGGTGGCTCTTGAGGTTCATTCAGTCTGGCTAGGAGGAACTTAGCGTTGTTTAGGGTATCTGGAGATTGGAGGCAGGATGAGAGGGCAGAGGCAGAGGAAGTGTAACAGTCACTCTGACATCTTGAATTGCTTTCGTTCCATGTCCTGTACAAAGTTGAGTATGTGGCAGCAGTCTTCAGTAAATAAGATCTGGCTGTAAGACTTAAGTAAAAAACATTTTTAACTGCACCACACAATACAAGAACATGTTGTTGAAAGTATCAAACAGTGCCGCATTTTCACAAATGTTTTCAGCTTTAGATTTTGGAAGAAGAATGGATGTTCTGTGCTGCCAGCTTTTCCTTCTGTTTGTTTCTTCCATAAATCTGAAATGATAGTGGGGACTTTGTGCAGCCAAGCACCGCTGGTGAATGGATGTTGGAAAAAAGAATGAGAAGCCACAGTGGTATGGAGGAAATCATGTGGCTACAGCTATCTATAGGAAAAATAAACATCCTTTTTACCACTTCCCCACAAAAATGTTTTTGTATCTGGAAAAAATATGGAGCTAAGGCGGACAGAATACTGAAAAGAATTAACATTTATACACACAAGACATTGCCTCATGTAAATACAGCATTTAACAAACTGTTTCACCTGAGAGGAAAAATCTGTCATTACAGATGAACTTGGGAATTAAAACAAGTCCATGGAAGGGAACATAACAATGTCGTTGAAAATTAAATTTAAGTTAAATTTCTTACAATACAGTGTACAGTCTAAAAAATCCTGACAATAATGTGTGGAAGGTAAAAGGAAAAAGAATACATAAACGTACTGAAATAAAATTGTAAACGGAGTATGGCTGAGCTGAGGACTGTCCCTGGTTATGAAATGTTTTCTTTTCTAGGTTTTTGTATCTGAGCATTCTTTCTTTCTTTCTTTCTTTTTATGCAATGTTTTGTTTGCCATCCACGATCATCCTTGTCTTAAACTGTCTTTATTTTGTATTTTTCCAATTGAGTTTCAAGAGTAGAGGTGCAAAGAGACATTTTCAAAATCACAAGGCTGGATCATGGAAGGCATGTTATTTAAGCTTACCATATGAAAGACTTATTCAGAAGACAAAGATGCGCTTTAAAAATGTGTATTGTTGTAGCTGTTGCCAGCTTCTGATTCAGCAATGATATGAGTACGTCTTTCCAAGTGGAGCATTTTTTCCAATAACATAGCATTCTGAATGAATTTTTGATGAAAGACTGAGCAGGAGTCATTAATATTCACTCAGAACAAAAGAAGAGCTTTACTAATGTCAACTCTCACTCAATTTTTCTCTTTATTCCAAACACTGTCCGTCATTCTGAACACTCATGCCACCGGACTGCCCAGGGTAAATGCAGAACAAATTCTTCATGCTGATATGTTTTGAAGAAACGCTTCTTAGTTGTTTAAAAAGACAAAGCTTTTTTTTTTTTTTTTAATTAGATGAAAAATTAGGACACCTAGGTGTCCTGAAAGGAGGTGATGGGAAACTGAGAAACCATGTGGAAAAACACAGGGCTGTCCAGTTAAAACCAGAATATACACTCTCTTTGGTTCTTCAAATGAGTGACGTAGAGGAAGAAATTTCTGCATCCTTATGAATCTTAAATACTGGCAGACAATATTTAGCATACTTTGACTCAAAACCTATACATTCTCTTTCATAATGAGCAAAGACGTGAAAACCTTTTGTCTTTTTGTGTTTAGGTTTGAATCACGACAAATAATGCATATTTCAGTATATAACAGGTGATAGAGGAACATTGTTCCATTCCAAATTATTTTTTCCCATGGATGGCGAATATATGAATAGACTTTTTCCATACCAATAAATTTACTGTTTTTGGCAGGGTATAATCTGCAATTCAGAGTGCAATAAACTAAACCATACTGTTGGATAATACATCCTGTAAAAGAAGGAAACCTGGGTTTTAGTTGTAAACTGAGACTTACTGAGACTGAGCTCATCTTCTACTTATACCTAACTGATTTTAAAGTTTAGCTAACTTTAGCCTTTTTTCCAAGCTCTCCCCAGCTCAAAAAAAATGAAAACAAACCCATTTTTTGGACTCTGGAATACCTATGTTGATTGCATTGGTAATCAATACGTATCAGCTACTGTATCTCTCTTTACAGTTTGCCTGAAAAGATCTCATCTTAAGGGGTTCTGAAAATAAGAATTATCTTGATAGCGATTTCAGCAGTTTCTTGTCTCAATGCCTTAGACAAATGGACTAAACTGTATTAAACATACTTTCTGAACTTAAACAAAACTTTCTGAAGTCTTGTGTTCTTCAGGTTATTGTGATCTGAGTGTGAGTTGTTTCAAAGCTTTCATGAGGTTAACCTGTTAATAATGAGAATTGTTTTTCACAGAGAAGATTATTTTTTAAATGAATTACTGAAAGCATTTATCTTCAATTCAGGACAGTCTATAAAAGAGGTCAGGTAATGTTAAACTACATACTGACTTCATGCTAAACTTTAGTATTAACACTATCTTTGCATTGTACAAGTAAATACTCATGCTTTTGACTAAAATAGAGATATTGAAACACATGAAGCAACTAAGCTATTGTTTCTTCAAACATAATGATGCAGATGCATAGCCAATTATGCTATTTTACATTGCTTGGGCATAGTTATATAGTGCGTGCTGAGCACCTGTAATATTTTCTGCTAGTTATGGATTCTGCCATTTTCATATGGATTCTGCCATTTTCATACATGAGACTTGTAAATGGCAGAGAATTTCGCATATGTTTGGTCTTAAACATAACTCTGATTTGGCAGAACTGGACCCTTAGGGATTACTTTTGTGTGGTCCTTATTAATGGAAAGATGATGGCTATCTACATGGGATGAAAACTGTTGTTGGTGGGTTTTTTTAGAACATAAAGCATGTTTATTTTTAACACTCCTTTCTTTCTTTTGTGGCTAGAGTACAAGGGATGAGTAGTGGATTAAAGTACATCATTAATTTCAGTCTCCCACAGAATGAATTATAATTTGTAGCGGACAGAAAATCTATGAGGAATGTCCATATTCTTGCATTGTCTGGAAATCATTTTACACTAGAAGCAACGAATCACAGCAGAAGTTCTGCTTTTCAAATGAAAGCAAAGCAGCAAAGACTATAGACTTGAGCAGGAAGTAGAGGCAAACCAAATTTTATATAACAAAACTTAATTTTGATTAAATTGGACAAATTGCAGATTCATCTACACACTGACAAAATTAACTTACCTGCTTGCATAACTTGTATCTGTACATCACTTAAGTCATAGCTGGCATAAAGATGACATTTTTGCAGTTAAAATGCAGATAGAAGCAGCCTTCAAAGAAAAAGCTAATTGAAGTTTATGAAGTTAAATTTTAATACTTTGTTTGACTCAAGATGAGACACAGAACATATCTTTCAGGATCATTAAACCTGCGTGCAGACTTAGTATTTTTCTCTGGTTTACTTATCTTTTTTGAGTCTTATGTTTGTATTTAAGGATTTTTTTTTTTAATTCTATGAGATTCAGGAGTTCTGTCCTTGAAGTGACCCTATGCTTCTTAAAAATTGCATCTCAGAAATTAATGGTTTTTAAATAATTATAGTCTGATAAGTAATATCTCCATCTGCCTCTATGTCATTGTGAAGTTATCCAAATACTATTCAGAAAAGCTACTGAGACTGGTCCACTGGTCCATCATTGTAAGTTTTGATATTAAAAAGATTCTGTCTGCAGTTACTTTGTAAGCTAAAGTCCGGTAATCTGACTTCTTAAATTAAATTAAGAAGTTGAAGATTGTGGCATCCACAAAAGATTTGGCTGCTGAGGCGAGACTTGCACAGAATGTCATTTTCAAAACTCTGTCTCATGACGTGAATGAGCAGAGAGCAGAATCTGCAGATTTGTTACAGCATCGTGCAGGTATTCAGCATCCTCCCTCCAAATGGTCCCTCACCTGCCCATTGCTTATATCCCATCAGAACCCCCCATCCAAGGTCTTTAGAATTAATTTGAAGCCTGCTTCTGCAACTGCAGTGTATGTGTCGCAAACACGCTCGCTCAGAAACTCAGCCGGGTTTTTAGAGAGGGGAAGGCTTATGACCATTTTTCTGTTAGTTCAGGCGTGATGGCATTCCTCTAGGAAGTGATAGATACTGCTTCCAGCCCGACAGGTGTTTGAGCCCACAACTGAGTGGCCTAATCCAGACTGTGATGGGGGTCCTGACAGGCATTTTGCTGAAGTTGTACCATGGCGTATGCAAGAACAGAAGGTTCATGGGCCAGAGAAGGGTCTCGAGAGGGAGCAGGGCTCTCTGGCCGAGTCCTGTGGTTATCACGCAGTAGGGACAAGGTGGCTGGGTTCTGGCTCCTGCTCCAAAGCCTGTTTGTACATTTAATGATGGTGAAACAATAAGATTAAACTCATTGTTAGCCTTACAGCCAACATGACATTAATATGACTTGTGCTCTGATATTAATTTTTTACCTTGGTTTGATTTTTAGCTGTAGAAAGTTCTAACATCTTAAAAAAACCCCTGTGGGTAGCATTAGTCAAATACTGTGCTGTACTGGGTGTTAATATCCTAGGATTTAAATATAAGCTTGGGGAAGCTGAGTCTGACATATTTTGAATGTCTACACAGAGCATATTATAGCTGCGTCTTCATCTTGCAAAAAGATGGTTTAAAAAAATGAAAAGTAAGTTAAGTGTGTAGTTACTTCTGGGGCTGTAGAATAGCATCCACGTATGTAAGATTAGGCACTTCCCGCCCCCAGGGTTTGCAGTTTTGTATTACTGATTATCGTTATTGCGTACAGTTTTCTGATTAGATTGAGAAATTTCTTTAGCCGTAGTGTAAAGCTGCCAAAATACATTTACTGCAGTCCTGAAGGCAAATATAATTCTTCCAGAGGCAGCCTCAGGGTTTGGAGGTTTTTTTGCTGAAAGGCAGGCTCAGACTTCCCATGAGATCACCAGAGAGATAAAAAGACTAAAAGCTCTTCAAAGCTAGGCCTTAGGCCCTAACATAAATTAATTCTCTGGTGATGGTTTATGTATGTAAAAAAATATGAATAAATATTTACAAAAATGCAATTTAAATAGAATCTTACCCAACTAGACTTGAAGTTAACTTTTTAATACCACCTATTCTTTTGAATTCAACATAAAACCATCTTAATATAACTTTAATTTAGATTTCGGCAGGCAAGGAAGGAACATGGTATTTTCTCTCTCTTTCTATATGCCATGTTTCAGAGAGGTTATCTTGCTTGTTTCATGAGTTACTATGAGTTACTACCCATAACTCAATAGACATTGAAATTAATTTGCAAAACAAGTAACTACACTGTTATTCTAGTTCTATGCTGCATGTTAACCCAGTTGCTTACTAATTATAATTTAGTATAAGGTCCTAAATGACTGTTCTGTGTTCTTTTCTCCTCCCACTTTTTCCTTCCTTATTTTTTAAGTTATATTAACACTAAAATTTGTTTAACGTATAGCAAAATGTTCTAGGAAAAAACCCATCTTCAATGCTGTAAGTAGAGTATTATAAGTTAAGAGTTAGTTTATGCTGGAAATGACTTAACAGAAATATCACTGAAAAAGAGCCAGGAAAAATCCTGCTGAGAAGCTCTACAATATCAGCATTAAAACTGTAGGGCTGGGAGTCAAGAAATCTTGATTCATCACAGGCTTCCTTTCTCACTGTGGAGATGCTGCTTTACTTCATGGCCCCTTGTTCTCCACCTTGTAAAACATAATTATAGGATGATCATATATCTTCAGGTATATAGCAAGGAGCAGTTCTATAGAGTAGTTATTAATCCTGGTCTGAATTCTCTTTACAAAATTCCAGATGTTTGAAGCAGACTTAAGACAGCTTGTTCCTCGAATCAGGTCTGCTGCACCTCCCAAACCTCTGGCCATACTGTGATTGTCAAGTAGTCGTGAGTCAGCAGTATGATCAGGAGCAGGG
This sequence comes from Aptenodytes forsteri, assembly GCF_000699145.1. Taxonomy (NCBI): domain Eukaryota; kingdom Metazoa; phylum Chordata; class Aves; order Sphenisciformes; family Spheniscidae; genus Aptenodytes; species Aptenodytes forsteri. Next base: position 5,018,994 of record NW_008794911.1, read on the forward strand.
TTTTTGGTTAGGCTTAATTAAAGCTACCCATGGCTGTTCTTACTTAAGCCTGACTCCAGCCTAGTCCTCAAATGCCTGAGGACAGGGAGAGGACTTGGCTTGCTCTGTGTCAGTATCCTCCATCAAAGGCTCTAGCCCTGTATTTATAAAATTCTTTAAAATCTTATCCACAAGGAGCTGTATGAGTATAAAATAGTTATTGTTCTTTAATGTTATTAACAGCAACAAGCGATCATGCCCAAAGGCGGTATTTCTGGATAATTTGTAGTGTACAAAACATTGCTATGTTATTTCTTTTGCCTTCCTCCTCTCAGAAGGTACTTGCTGTGTTATTTCACGTGGTGTGGGCATTAGCCTTCCTTGATTTGAAGAACTGTGATTCAGTGTGCTTTTAATGTGGTAATTTAGATGTACTGTGTTATATGAAGAGCACTGTAAGGCTAAATTTTTACTATTAATTTATAGGAACTATTTTTTCCTAAAATAAAATGTGAGAACTGACATTTTAATAAGTATTCTGATGGTACTTTATAGATTGAGAAGTATGCTCACCCAGAAGTGCCAATATCGAGGTAACTGCAAGTTTAAATTCCACTGAGGTCATTGGAATTGCTTGTTTTCAAGGGTAACCAGGTCCCAGGAATGACTACAAAGTAGCTGGAGCAAGAAGTGCCAGTTTTGTGTCTACTACTGTTTTGAAGAAAACAATTCAGACTAGAAATAAGATGATGCTCTAATGTGAAAGCAAATTATGTAACTGATAAAGCAGAACTACTTTATGTATTTTTTCTTATTTTTTGTGAATGATAGAGCAAAATGAAGCCAATTTAAAAATGAGGCATTCTTCTGCTAAAATCTGTGCTGTTTCTTTGGGAAATGCTAAATCAGCTTTTATTTGATCCATACAAAAGAGATTTCCATGGGGCTAAAAAATTTTTAAGCTGAAATTTTGCAGCTAAACTATGGACAATGACTAAAGTAAAAGGTAAAGTTTTATGTAACTTGATTTAAAAGTCTAAAAAAATCAGGTCATGAATCGTTTTAACCTGCTTCAGATATTCAATTAAATCCTTTAAAAATATGATGTGCATTTCTCTGAATATAAAAATAAGTTACTGAATGCAAGTCGACATTTCTAAATTAGGTGCTTGCCACTTCATCAATGATATAAGCACAAATGTATTTTTCAGTGGATGATGGAAGAAGATGTTTTTATCAAAAAAATCAGGTCATGAATCGTTTTAACCTGCTTCAGATATTCAATTAAATCCTTTAAAAATATGATGTGCATTTCTCTGAATATAAAAATAAGTTACTGAATGCAAGTCGACATTTCTAAATTAGGTGCTTGCCACTTCATCAATGATATAAGCACAAATGTATTTTTCAGTGGATGATGGAAGAAGATGTTTTTATCATCTTGTCACTGTTGTCATGGAAACTTGTGTATATCATTGTTAAACAGAGTGTATGTAAGGATCTAACATTCCTGTGACTTATTATTGCTAGCTATTGTATTTTTTCTTCAACACTGTAGTCAATGCTTAAGAACTTGTAAGTTGCTCTCCTGAATCACAACCACGAACTCAATTACAGGATTAGGCTGTCCAGAGAGCCCTTAGTATAGGGTTCTTTGCTGTAAGGTTCTTTTCAATACACGGTTATTAACAGTTGTATTTCCAAATCCATTGTGGCCTAAAATAAGCACTTCAAAAATAATATTTCCTCTGTTCAAGCAGACTATTTTAACACAGCAGGTTTTCGGAAAGAATGAGCTATCCATCGGTCATTATAAACTCTCTGTCTTGAAAATTATGGATATTTTCTGAATGTGCATTTTATATATTAAGTGCTTTGTCTTCAAATACACACCTAAATTCATAGTACAGCTCTTGTGTATAGTTGTCTTAACCTGTCATGCACAGAACGGTGGGCTAAGAGGGAAGCTTGACTATGACAATCCAGATTTAAACCCTCCTGGACACAAAGTATGTGTAACTTGTTTTCTTGTTTAAATCTTACGACGGGCACAATTCACAAAGTAGAAAAAAAGGTAAACTAGTATTTTTTTTTCTTTCTCCAAATGAGAACTATTTAAGAATCAGTAATTTTAAGCACAATAAGGGTGTTGTATGTTTTACATCATTACGGTTTTATTTTTGTCTTTTTGTGTCTGAAGATATTTCAAAATATACCTTCTCCATCAATTATTTATGACTTGAAATCATTTGCCTTGATCAAAAAATGAAGTTACCTGAATAAATTTTTCATCATTGAACAAGTGACTTCTGTTAGTTCAGATGTGTTCATTAAATTTCTTTTTTTTATCCTGACCTGTTTGATTTCATCTTTTCCCTTTTGGGGAGTTTTCTGAAGACTATTCTGAAATTTAAAAGCTATGATTTTAAATAACTGTCAATGAAGAACTTATTTTTTGTTTTAGCATTAGTTGTCTGTAGCAATTTGATGCAGATTTAACTTACTTGATATCATAGTGACATGAAATGTTCCAGAACAGTAAAGTTATAAAGGTGTGTGTTACTTATGGTATTGTTCCCTCCAGAGAGAGTATGACTGAAGTTCCAGTATTGGGTCTATCAAAACACAAGAAGTGCAGAAATATGAAGAAGAAAAAAATTAAATACAAGTAAAATAAACCACTGTGGTTTTAGTTTCTAGAAAAATGCATTCATTAAGTAAGTGAGGGTTATAGACTGGTGGATGTAATTACAACTGAAATTAAATTTATAGGAAAGGTCCAATATTCTCTTCCTGCTCCGGGAGATTCTGTCAGTTCAGACAGTTGAATTCAAAGTAATGCCACAAGAAAAATTCCTAGTAAGTACACATGCCCAGTCTATATGGCTAAGAAAATGTGTGCAAGAGTCTGTATATAAGCCAAATATATCTTTTTGTTATTTCAGATTACAGTAGGCTGTATATTAATATATAGTCACTGAAAGGAGAAAGGGAGTATCTTTAGCTTTTTAGGATTTATTGAGGCAAAATAAAACTTGTTTATTACTGGCTTCATACCTTTTACCTACAATCATTGATAATTTTAGCCATGATTTATAGCAAGGTAAAATTTCCAAATTCTTATTGTATAGTCCTGGCTCTTTCTTCCGTAGGATTTAGGTTTGGATAAAATGAAAATTTTGTGAATGGAAAACTGATCTATTATCTAAACTTTTCTGCATTTGAGGAGTCCTAAGAGAAAAGCTGTAATTGCCCTGTTGAATCCTTCTTCTGCTGAACGTGATTTTGCTTTTATGGTGTCCTGGTTTCGGCTGGGATAGAGTTAATTTTCTTCCTAGTAGCTGGTACAGTGCTGTGTTTTGGATTTAGCATGAGAATAATGTTGATAACACACCGATGTTTTAGTTGTTGCTAAGCAAAATCAAGGACTTTTCAGCTTCCCATGCTCTACCGACTGAGA
>NW_008794911.1:5022637-5053059 GCF_000699145.1 Aptenodytes forsteri
TCTCAACCCATGACTTTTTCTCACTTGTGCTCTTCCAGATTCTCTTCCATCCCACTGAGGTGGGGGGAGTGAGCGAACGGCTGTGTAGTGTTTAGCTGCCTGCCGGGTTAAACCACAACATATGGATACCTCACACAGTAACCCAGTCAGCTGATAATTTCATTTTCTAGCCATCTTCTGTAGAACAGCCTTATGAAATCTGAGCCACAAGTTGCCGGGCAGAGGGATAGCTTGAATGTGTTCTGCTCTCCACCGGCTACAGGGGACTAGCGTGCAGGTCTCTTGACTGCTAGTGTACAGGACTAGCATCAGGGCTCCAGTTTTGTAGGTAATAGGAATAAATATCTTGACTATTCATTGTTGTAATGGCACTAGTAAGAGGTGAGGAATGCTGAAGAGCCTCAGCTGCTACACCCCAGAGCTGTTAGCTCTGGTGGACTCTCATACCCTGTTGGACACTTGAGTAAGGGGAAAGGGGCTTTATGACACTTGGCAAGAAAGGGAAACGTCACAGCTATGTCCGGTAGAGTGGATTAAACAGTTGCAATGCAGTCAAACGTGGCATCTCAGCTCCTGATGCATGAACTTGTGAAGAGAGCTGTAGGAGCGATAGGTTCTTCAGGCTTCTGGTTAAACTGAAAATATTGTGGGGGGTGGAAACACCAAAATCCTCCATTGTTGAGGATTTAATTTCTTAACATGAAAAATTAAAAAAAAAAAGGTGAAACTGTATATCCCATTTAGGAAATACCATCTTTGAGGGTTAAAAACTATTGTGCAAATGTAGTACGCAATTATGAATATTGTCAGAAAAATGAAGCTGAGGTATTGGGTTTTTTTAGAATACATTAGTATCTGAAAAAGCTTTATGCTGGTTTATTTCAATGTATTGTTGCTGATCACAGCTAATGATACATCTGCATGGCACAATCTTGTGCCCTGATAAATACTCCCACTTCTGAATGGGTTAATTTCTCAGGATAATTAGCTGTGTGGGAAAGAGTTTATTAACTCAGGCAGTGTCATGCTAGCATAGCTACACTGCTTCTGGTAACTAGATTAGATTGGGTATTATTATGGAACTAGTTGTACCATACAGACATCTTAAATGCTCTGTCATCAAGATCCAGTTGGGCTAGACAATATCTCCGTGAGTATGTGTTTGCAAAAAATGTCTGTATCCCATGAGGAACTCTGCATTGAGATTGTGACGTTTCTGGTGCCTTTTCTAGGACAAGCACAGTTTCTGCTGTTCTGTGAAGTGGTTTAAGAAGTTCTTCCAGCTCAGCAGTGCATGTGGATATTGCAGATCTTGGAAGGCTTTTGGGGATTATGCCAAAAAAATCCAACGGTATTGTTTGTTCAGTGACAGAACTGAGTGTCACTGCTAAATTGTTATGTGTATCAGGGCCAAAATGAGATGAAGCCTTTTAACTTTCTGGGCTAACATCTCCCAAATGTATTTCTTAAAAGACTGATAAAAGGACAAAGAGATGGTGGGGCTTTGGCCAGATGTGGACAGAGCTGTGTGTGATCAAAGCAGGAAAGCTGCACAACTGTGCGCCGGAACCATTCACGTGCTGGGCCAACTCATACTTATGGAGACTCGGGCTCCTTTATAACCCATGTTTCTTCCCCTTCTGCCTCCTCAGCAGATATGCATTTAGACCAAGTACTTGAGTAATGTTCTGTGTCAAAAAATAGTACATTGACACAATCGAATGATGGCTTAAGTGTTGGGAGATTCAGCCGTCTCCTTTCATAGGATAAACCATATAGTTTGCTTCTAGAAGGCTTGTCTTCTCTATCAAAAGTTCATACACAGTGAAGGTTGTGTACTGCAAATACTGTGCTTCTGTGAACAATCTAGACAATGTACAGTTGTTTTGATTTTGTTGCAGCTTCTTCAACAAAATAGCCTCATTCTTAAGGCTAAATTTGAACTGAGATGTGAAACACCCATGCAGGGTGGCTGGAAGTAGAAATGTGGAGCTATGCAGCATTCCCTTACAAAATTTGAATGAGTTCATATTGGGTACTTCCCTGAAGAAACCATTTCTCCCCTTCATGTGCATATTAAGATATCTATAATGCAATAATAAATTCTAGTTTTGCCATGCCCTGTATGCATGCAAACATTGTGTATACACAGCTTAGCAGTCCATTACAGTGTATTCTTAAAATTCTGTACAACTGGATTTTGTTTAATCTCTGCTGTTTCATGCCAGAACAAATGACTACGGATTATTCCATTATATACAGTGGAAAATGGTTCAGAAGTGTCAGTTTGGAGGTTTTGGTAAAAATGCAGGTTTTGCAGGTGAAAAGTAATCTTTAATACAACATACTTCATAATTGTTTTGGGGATGTAAAGCTCAGCATTTTAACTAGGTCTTTATACAGATTAGATTTAGTATTTTTAGAGTAGTTTTAAAAATATTTGTAAACTTACACAAGCATTTGCGATGCCAAACACTCCTGCTGATCCTAGATTATTTATTGCCTCTTATGGAAGTAACCTAAGCTTGTTCTTGACCTGCAGGCTGCTAATAGAATCATAATGCATTTCTAAACCGTGCAACTCTTAAATGGTCATAACAAATTATTCCCTGAATTATATATCTGGATACATTTAATTTTCAGGCTTGCTTTATTGCACAATGAATGTTATCTGACAGTATTCAGTGTTTTGAGGAGGGTGAAGAAAAGGGAGGCAGGTTTCTGTGTCATACAGTCTCTTGCTGCATCTGTTATGTGAAGGTGCCATTTTGAATAACTTGTGTATGGTTAGTTGATACTGTAATATTTTTTCCCTTACTCCCTTTGCGCATACTATTATTTTTTTTTTTAATATGATGAGGTATAGCAGCTGTCTTGCAATCCTTGTATTATGGAAGTTACATGGGACATAGCATATTTGAATGCTCAGTTATGCCTGACCCAGATCATGCAAAAATGGGAAAAAATGAATTCTGTCAAAGCAGTTAAAGATCACAGAATAGAATAGAATAGAATAGAATATTTCAGTTGGAAGGGACCTACAATGATCATCTAATCCAACAAAGTGACCACTTCAGGGCTGACCAAAAGTGATCATGCTAAAGAGAAAGCAGATCTTCATTATGCAGAAACCTTTGCAGGAAAACCACAATTAATATATAAATGTTGGTATGTCCAGCTGCTGAAAAACCACCAGTTGTAATGTAAGCATGTTAAAAAGCTGAACAGCCCCTTTTTCCCCCAAAACCCAAACAGTTTTGACTTTGCCATTTTGACCATATTTGCTTTCTGGTGCAAAATATAGCAAAAGATTTCCCCATATTCAGCAAGCTTTGCAGCTACTAATAGCTCTTCTCTACTCTCTTAAATATTTTTCAATGTCTCCACTTCCTACATTTATTAAATGTGGGAAGGAAAGGGAAATTAACTGCGCTGGAAGAATATAGTATTTGGAATATTATCACAAAAATCCCCAATTGAAGCCTTGGTGCTGCGTTTCTGTCTGGCACTTTTGTAGGTACTCTGTCTCCTTAACATGTGCTCCTTGAAATCATGCATGAGTCTGTTGTTTAGGACTATATTTGCTGTGGCCATAATCTTTGAAAATGGCCTGTTACTGTGAATACCCATCTTGTAAGACTAAACCATTTGTTTCCACAAGGATGAAACATCCTGAGCTCCAAAAGTAGTCAGCATAAATTACAGGTAATTCTCACCGTTACAAACCAGACTTCTAGGTTTCAACCTGAACTTCAACAATGCCAATCCAAATCTGAACTTTAGGAGCTTATATTTGAAGTAGCGGAATGGAAAATCTTGAAGCTTTCTGTACTATTAACATATAAAGAATTCTGTCTCTTGATTATTATAGGCTGAAAGCAGTTTGTGCCTTTGTTCTTAATATTCTTTTCAAATTTTCAGACCTTAACTAAGTCAAATGCTGTATTTTTCCTCTTCTTTGAACTGTTTCTTTTTCTAAAGAAATGTGTGTTTTTAAATAAGCTCTAAGGACATTGTGTTTGGGCACAAGTACTTAAAATTCTTTGAAGAGGTTTTTTAAGAGCACACATTCCTTATATCTTTGCCTGATTGCAAAGCTGTGTAGTGGTGAATCACTTTGCTAGATGAAGTTCAAAATCATGCCCTCTATAAAATGAGAAGTATACAAGCTACAGTTTGGAAAGAAAAATAATGTTAAAATGCTGGTTACGCCAACTGGTCCTGTAGTACCTCCTTGCTTGTTTTACAGAAGCAAATACTGTGACACTATATCCATCGACATAAGGATATCTTTCAGTTTCATTGCAGCTGGAGTCAGTGACTTCGTACTGAAAAAGGCTGGTTTTGAGACTACAGACCATGACAGTTTTTAACAGTGAAGGAACATACATGTGTAAGTACATAGCCATGTATACTTGTAGGTATACAAACGTGTTTGTATCTATGTATGCACAGGTTTAACCTGTAGCTGATGTGATACGGAAAGCTTTTAAGGAATTTTATAAGCTTTGTGGAAAAGGAGTATTTCCTGAAAAATATACTAGCAGTTACATCTACTGGAAAATGAGAGTAGTGTGCTTTTTTTGTTCTAAAAGCTCTGTTATTGGACCAACAAAACAAAGTTTTGTGATAACTGGTTTTGGAGTCATTGATGCCTTGAATCTTAGAACTGGGCAGTTTTCCCATAAACTTAGAGTCAATGTTGCCCTTTTAAGCCTGTTAATTTTACTAAATTACTTATGAATTAACTGCATCACGGTATTTTAATTAAGTGTGTTCATAGTAATTTTAAAAATAGTTGACTGGGATAGGTCATTTAATTATATTTTATCTATAAGAAAGCATTAGCTCTGCTGTGACTGATAGCTAGCAAGGCCATCTGCAATGCCTTTCAGTTCACTCACACTGAATTGTTCAGATAAAGGCTGTCAAGTGCTGCCTAAATAAAGAAGGAGCCTTGGTAGAGTTAAGTGCAGTGGAGGACACAAATGAAGCATTGATTCCAGGCATGCTGTAGGGTCTGAGCTGTTTCCTGCAGCGCTGAACCTTTTTAGAGTTTCCATTGTTGTTTTCTGCAAAGTATTAAAATGCGAGTATCTGTCATTCAGGATTTCAGGGAAGGTGAAAATGAGGATGGGGAGGAAGAAGAAAAGGTGAGTTAAACCCCAATAGCTTTGAAAAGTACTTATTTCCTTCTATTGCTACCCTTTTAGGACAATAAACCTGGAATGACTACCTTTCTCTTACAGGTCTTCCTCAAGCCTGTTATTGAGGACAGAAATATGGAACTGGCCCGAAAATGCAGTGAAATTATAAGTGATGTAAGTGACGGTGACTGTTTGCGTCCTTACATTGGCATTTCTCTTTCCAGTGGCTTTAGATTTATGATACATATTTTTTCAGATATGTACAGTGCAGTATGTGCCCATATACTGTCAATCAGATATAGACATTATATAAACATCATAGATCAGATCCAAGACATTTTAAATTGGAGTAGATCCAATTGCTTCAGTGTAACAGCATCAGATTTACCTTGGTGGAAGTTTATTTCTGTGTCCCTCCGGGAAGGCGTGTCTGAAGAGTAACTTCGTCCCTTCATGTGAATGGGAGTTGAGAGTGATATTTCTCCTGGGAGGATGGTGGCTGGCAGCAGAGAATACATTACTGAGGAGAGAGTGACTTGCTTTAACAAATGTTCTTCTAAAGAAACCGAAAAATGACGTCTGGCTCATGTTGTGTTGTAATCTGATATTTAGATTCGAGATGTTATTGTTCAAGGTGAATGAGTATGTTGATTTTATGAGACTAGAACATACAGAATCTACACTTAAGGTATAAATTATAAGGGGTTACGTATCAGAAAAGAATAGGTAACTCAGAAAAACAGTATCTGGGATGCGTAGGTGTTACAGTGCTGGCTTGAAAGTGTGACTTGACAAGGTCAAAGTTTCCTCTTTGTCCATACACCATCTGGTAATAGTTTAATTTTCACAGAAAGAGTGCTGAAAATTGGATAGATCCTTAAAAGAAGCTACCAAGATGGCTCCCTTGTAATCTCGAGCTACTTTAGGAAGCAGTAGATTTTATTAATATTTTTACTGATAATGTGCTTTCTTTGGGAAAAGAATGGCATATGGTACAATAATTGCCTGTCAACTCATGTAAAGGCCAAAATGAAAATGGACCTGGAGCACTTATCTGACCCAAAATACATTTATTGCTTCCATGCAACTTGTTTCTAAACATGGTTGCTTGTTCTTAAAGCCAAAAACTCCTTGAAAAATGCTGAAGAAATATTTTCTTTAATTGAAAAGGAATTACTACTGTGCTGTATACCCATTAGGAGTAGTGTTGGCTGTGGTTGTTAACTGATAAATGGAGTGGCTGTATTTTCTCTGATTTTCTGCAGGGGCTTGGGAGCTAAGGTGAATAACTAAGTCAAGCCAGGTTCCTGAAGCCTATAATGATTCAGGGATGTGGGCTTCTGCTGAAAGCTTGGGATGCGTTTAGCCTGCAAGTGTGTTAGATTTTCCTTGAGATATGTAAAGTGTAATGGCAAAGTGTCATTAATGCTTTCAAAACAGTAGTAATATGTAATGGTCCAGACCAATTTAATTTCAGAGACTCTGTGTGTAAAAATGGCATCCAGTTTTGGGGCCTTATTCAGCCTCTGCTGAAATCAGTAGGTGTTTCTTCATTGGCTTGAATGGAATACGTGTATGTATAGGGGGTGAATTTTGTTTCCTGGAATTTTTGCTATAGTTGGAATTTCTTATGACCAGTGTGCTGGGGGGTAAGTTCCTCACCCTGCACTCTTCATTGTGGAGGCCAATAAACCGCAAGGAGTTTGCATTCTTGCCTTTGATTTTTGACTCATTAATGTTCAGAACTTTTTATATATTCTTTATCCCTTTTTGCATGAATCTTTGCACAAACTGCTGGTGGTGTGGATGTATTGTTGGTGTACATCTGTACATTTTATTTGTATAATGGTTTTATGGGGCTTGCGGTTTGGCCCTAAGATGACCTTGGGACAGCAGCCTGTGTCCTTGCTGACCACGAGACTGGGTGATTTTCTTTTTCTGCCGGTGGAGCTGTCAGCACAGTTACCCCATCAGAACGTAGCGCCAGGAGTGCTCATGACTGAGATACTGGGGTTGCATTACACTCGCCCTGCATTCTTTGCAGGCTGACTTTAATTTGGCAATATGGTTTTAAAAAAGTGTTGTGAAGGCAGTCCTTAGTGCAGGCGTAACTGTCAGCCTTGAACTGTACATAGGTGAAGTTGTGAAGTGTTCATGTGCTCCGATTCTTGAGGAAATCCCCGTTTTCATTTGAGGTTGGCAGATGTTGGTTCTGTGGCTGTGATACCCCCTGGACTGTTTCTCCCTAAAGCCATTTCATTTAATCTCCCTCCATTATGCAATTTTATTCCACAGATGTTTTCAAAACTGTCATGTGTGTTTGATTTATGTGAATTACCTTCCTTTCCAGGCCTTTTCTCTTCCATATTGAAATTGAGCCTGTCCATTTGCTTGTATTACTTATATTTTGGTATATTTTCATCTCTTCTTTGTTTTGATTGTATGGTATGATGTTGTGAATACTGTTATAAGCAGAGAGGGGAATTATTATATGAATAAAATGATCATTGACCAAACTATCATAATCCTTTTTGATAGAGAGACGGACACTCTGCTTCTGAAGATTCTGCTGAATTTTGGTAATGTATGGTACCAGTGCTTCTTTTCCCCTACAGGAAAAAGTAGTACTACTTGCCATTTAACAGAGTCCAACTTTGCTTTAGCATGTCTCTTTGTTCTAAAGCAAGGGCCAAAGAGACCTAGAGTCAAGTGCAGAAACAGAGTGCCTTTCCACTCATGCCAATAGGGTTGTGACCACCTAATTCAGGGTGGAGCTGTTTCTCTGGAGTCACCATTACTAGTTACAGCCTCTAACTCAGGACGACTTTGAGGTCCAAATTCCTGGAGACTAGTAAAATACTGTGGGGCAATAATACTGTATGCTTGGCCTATTCTCGTGCTTTTCTCTAGGTTTCTGTGGCCACGGAGAGAGGATTTTGTGTTAGATGGATCTGTGGTCTGACACAGCTCTTAGTCTTATGAGAGATTATAAATTAAGAAATGTAGGGTTGGAAAGGGAATCCTTAGTGGAAAAAAGTTCCCTTTTGGTCTAGCATAAGAGCTAGATAAGAAGGTTCAGACCTTCTTGTGGCTTTTCTAAGCTTAAATGGGTCTTTGAGAGATGACAGTTCTATAATGGATCTTGGCCTGATGACTGTCAACATGGTTACATCATTGATGTTAAGGTACTAAGAACAGTTTTTCAAGTACATTCATATTAAAGTTAGATTAATATGTGCCCCTGAATACAAAGGAAAAGTGGCTGCTTGGATTAAGCTGTTGCCATTGGAGCCTTTCCTTTAGCCCACAGTCTCCTCCTGTGTTTCCCCTGTGAAAAAGGCTGATGGAACAAGGCAAGATGAATTTTCTTGGCGAGCCAGGAAGCTTCAGCCTAAAGGTTGGATGCTCTTGTTTTATAAAGTTGATCTTGCCATATAACATCCATTAAGAAAAAAATGCAATTTGAAGCTTACTGTTTTGGTGGTTGTCTAGGAATTTTAATCCACTTTTACTGGATAGCTGTGCTGCTGGTCAGAGTAGTTTTATGGTGAGTCAGGGAGAAGAAAGGGATCAGGAGAGAGCTATTAAAAATTGGGCCTTTAGTGAGCTATTGGACTTCAAAAGTATATCAAAAGAGCAGTGGTGCCTCCAGGCCATCATTTGCAATTTTTTCCTATTACTTGGTTTTTTCACAAGGCTTACCAGATCTACCAACCTAAACAGTGTATTTTGTGGTGAAGGGTAGGTCACTCGCAGGCAAAATTTCCTATTTAGTATTTTAGACATTTGAATTTGTAGCCCCAGACTTTGAAGAGGAATATTAGCTTCTCTGCTTATTCCTTCCAGCCATTGGTTATATTCAGTCATAGCCAACCTCTTACGCCTCTTGCTTACGTCATTTACAATAAATACGCTTAAGTGCAGATGTCATGACTTCATTATACTTGTCCCATTTCATCTTCCATCTTTCTGATTCCAAGCGATGCAGACACTTCTGTAGCAGAACGGACTGAGTTGGATCAGAGTTTGACTACACGTTTTGTTATATGTCCTCTCTAAATTGCGCATTTTGTGGCCTTTATGGGTTACTATAATAAATGTGAATAATAAAGGAGTAAGGAGGTGGCATTAGTCCTTTGCTGCTTTCAGTTATTTTGAAAGCATGACTTCTACAGCAGAATAGCTTTGATTGTTTCTTCTAGTCGTACCGTGTCATTCCCCCCCAATTAAGAGATACCTTGGGAAGCTTTCATGTTTGATTTTTGAATGTAATTATTGCTCTGTAATTAAAATGGATGTAATTACAGTCAGCTCTCAGATATCTGTGGGTGATTTATCTAAGTTGTGAGCAGCAAGACTCTCCATCTCCTCTACCAGAGTCTCAGCTTTACAGGAGTTTCTATCGGGAATGCCATCAAACCTAACCAGTAGACAGTCAGCTCTGTAGATTTCCCATGTCCCTTCTCAGCCGTATCACTGTGAATGAACATAATTCTATGAAGCCTTTTTTTGAAGCTGTTCATGTGCATATACATACACACACTTGCAAGTACATGCATGCATGTGTGCAGGTTGAACGGTAAGTGCCTGCTCATGTTTATCATAAAACTGCCCTTTTACTGTATTGCTCTGTGATTACCTAGGCATATGGTGTCACACACAGGTTACATGAACTATTGGATTTGTGGGTCCCTGAGTAAAATAATGACGCACAGTAATTTTACACCCGTTGTTCACCAGACAGTTTATTTAGAATACACTGTAATCCACAAAGGCAGACAATATGATTTGGTAATGAGATGTAGATTCTTTCAGTAGTCCAAACATGGATGAGCTCAGTAGTAACCAAAATTATTTCCTGTGTGAGGATTATGTAGTCATCAGTTTGAGATGAATTTGGCATTATCTAATCCATTTTGCGGTGGACAAAAAGTTGGCATCAGAAAGTACAGGAGCTGATTCTGTGTAAGCTGCCATCCTTCTCATGAGTTTTCCAAGTCCCTGTAGAGGAGCGTAGGCTAGAACTTGTGATATCCATTAAAGATTCAGAGAAAGAGGAAATTAAGTCTGCATATTTCTGTAATGCTCAGATGCAGATCATATTGCTCCTGTCATTGCTTGTCAGCAAGTCTAGAGTGCATAAATGCAAGCTGCTGTTGTGAAGAATGTGAAAATGAGGTTAGAGAAATAGTAGCAGATAATAACCATGAAAGCTTAATACTAAATAATTCAATTTGCATTGATCTAAACTATTTTATGTACAAAGAAAGAAATGTCACTAAAAACATTTAAGGCTATCCATGTGAAGTGTCTATATTTAGTCCATCTCATCATAATTCACCATCTTTCTTCACACAGTTCTTACATAATAAATGTCCCTACGCATTTACCATATCCATAGATTTTATCCTTCTCGCAGTCTCACTAATACAAAGAGTAACTCTGACTTCATCAGCCGTCATGTGATTATTATTATACCTGCCTGTATTGTTTGCCCCATGGTAAGAAGAAGGTTGGTTGGTTAAAAAAAAAAAAAAAAGTTTCCTTTGTGTATACACATGATTTAAAAAATGGCTCAATTTAAAATTTGTGTGCTCTTAAAGAAATTCTGTTATTACTTGCATGTCATGACTGTTGGGGTGCTTTGTAGGCAATGATTTGGCAGCGGCCTTCTGAATTTATTCATGTAACTCTTGGATTCATAAAGGGGCACTTGATTATGTTATACAGATTCTGTGCTTGCTAGGTCTGTGTTAGAAGTTAGTTTAACAATTTTATCTTTGAGATCAAAGGATCAATTATTTGATTCTCCTTTCTTTAGAGATACTAGAACATCCACAAAAGTGGTGAAAATGTGCTGTAGATGTAGAGGAAAATAACCTTTTTAATCTTTAATAATAAAGAGTTCTGTGACTTTTACATAGCCCTGGTACTTTGTGTGAGAACTGGGTGTTTGCCTTTATGGCTTAATTTGATCCAGTCTGAGGTGTTTGCAAGCCACCCAGCATAGTATCCATAAATAAAATAATAATAATAATAATAATAATAATAATAATAATAGCTATTGTTTATTTTTCTTGGTTTTTTTTTTAAGGAAAATTAAACTTCTTTTTTCTCCTCTATGTAGATACACTATAAAGAAGAGTTTAAAAAATCTAAAGGCAAGTGCATATTTGTACCTGACACCCCGCAGCTAAAACATGTGAAAAGTCTTAATGCTTTTATTTCTGAGGTAAGACCTAAAAAGATTGAAGAATTCTTTTTGCTTCTTACCCTTCCTAAAAACTCTCTCAATTGAATATGGTGTTTTTTAGCAGGGGAAGGATGGCATATTTCAAGTAACAATTCTGTTTAAAGCTGAAGTGACTTAAGGCGCTGTAATTAGTGTATACTGTATATGTGAGTAATAATAATAGGGAATTATGCAACGCTGATTTTGGGATTCCAAGATATTTTATTAATGGTTCTGAGGCAGTCCTAGCTGTCCCATTTTATGGATGGATAAACTGAGGAACAGAAAAAGGATTTCTTGTTTCTTATGCTGCAGTGATGAGGTTTGCAAATTATACCTGTGCATAGTTTCCCTGCTGTGGAGAATTCACAGCCTGGTATCAAACAGAAGGAGACAAGGAAACAGTCCCCCTTCAGCAAGGGGACCGGGGCAGACATCAGGTCAATGGCATCTGCAGGTCACGTGAGCACTTGCATGCGTATATATGCATACCCATGTCAGAGTTTTTAGGTCTTTGCATACACACAGACACACACACACAACTGTAGTGGCAAAGAAAGAATGGCAACTTCCAAAATGCCAGAGCAGAGTTTACTGCCAGCTCTTAGTGTCCCAGCTACAAGGTGTCATAGAATTGCATCTCTGATTATTTTCCACAGGTGAGAACAGCAGCAGGAGTTTTACCTGACAGAGAGTTGCTTTTGTTAAGGAACTGCTGGTTCTGAGTGATTTTTCTGTCACTGTGAGCCTTGGAAGACTTAAATTTTTGGTGCCTCATTTTTTGTGCTACCTTTATGATTATGATAAAGAGCATCCCAATATCCCTGTCTGGAGTCACGTAATTTATATACATTCTATATTCTGTTTCTGATATATATCAGTTTGCTGTGTGGCTACATTCAATATAAATGCATCTGATGAATATTTTTGTTATATTTATCGTCATATTTTCTGAGAAAGAGTGGCATGTCCCAAGGGGCATAAATGTGATGAAATTATACTTTCTAAGAGAGAGAGTATTGTAATCTACAAAAGCACAATATAGACTATTTATCGAATCCATCTGTCTGATTCCAAAGAAAAACTGCTAATTACTGGTGAAAGATTTAGAGATAGAAAGATATTTCAAAATTTTAACCCCCCTATGTTTTAGGTTATCACAGTGTTGAGCACTCTGTTTGCTTATTGCAGCATTACCTGAAGCCAATGATGTGATGGATGGTTTATCTTGTAAATTACTGACCTCTAGTGTCCCATAACCTGTTTTTGCAAAACTTGAACACTGAAATTCTTAACAGCATGTCTACTGCAGTGAAAAAGAGCCCTCTGTTTTGGGAAACAGCAACAAATGTTACAGCAAATTATTGATATATATAATACATATGGGGAACTAGTCTCCAATGAACAGCTGTATATTGCACAGTAAATTAATGACATTAGACAGTATCATTTAAGATATCTTTGATATTTATAATTACTTTCACAGCAGTACTTGACATTATTGTTTTATGAATTTGAAACAGTTAGATCTGAAGCAAAAGCCTCCCAGATTTTGAACTATTATTCTGGTCTGTCTCATAAAACCCTTTTGTGAGGAATTCCTGGTACTGAACACTGGAGAAAGTACAGGATAAATAAAAAGTAATTTAAAAATGAGTCTGTAATATGAAAAGATTGAGTAGAAATAATGGCAGACATGCTAACTTCAACGTTCCTGTCCTTTCTCATTACATTTAATTGCTACTACTTACTAATCGGTAAAATATTTTTTGTTGGCCTCTCATTGCTCCCGTTGTGCAGAACTCAGGAAAATGGAAAGAAAAAAGATAATTTTGGTTTTTGGAAATTATTTAAAAAAGGATAGAAAAATAATTGCCTTGCTTACCTTATTTTATACTTCCCCCAAAATTATTGAATTTAATTAGCATTGCTTTGTGAATTAGACACATCCACCTGAAGTATTTTAAAGTTATGTTAAAGATCTGATTTTGCTTGAAAGTTTATGACAGCATTAGATTTTTCCAGTTCTAATGGTTTATGCCATTTTATTTAATAGGAAAAATAAGTAGTATGATTACTGTATCTTAATTTTTGCATTGTATGTCACCTTTTTCTCCCCTCTAGGTGAAGTATAAAGGAGCTGCTAAGAAAGACCTTTCCAACTCTCTTTATCAGCAGATGCCAGCCACAATTGACAGTGTATTTGCAAAAGAATTAACACAACTTCAGAGCAAGGTACAATTTTAGAATCACAAAAATGATTTTTAGATTAATTGTGTGACAGAATATGACCCATTTGAACAATATGTTTGAACGGATACTTGATTGCCTGCTTGATTTATTTGGGTGAGTTTATCATCTTCAGTTTATCACCATAACTTCTTAACTTCAAGAGCCACTCACTTTTAAAATGTTGACAATCTTACTTGTTATGTTTATTAAATATACAATTAAAAACTGCTAGTGCATTCATCAATTCAATGAAATCCGTTAGAAATCCATGAATGCAATAAGGAATTATTGAATTCAGTGACATTGCACTGTGTTTATAGAATAGATGAATCTTATATAACAACCGTTTCAATTTGGATGTTATATTAGCTTTATAAAATGTTTGATTCTGAAGGGAAAAAAATTAAAAAAAATTAGTGACTTTCAAAGGCACTTATTGGTAGCAGTAAACGTATTTCTGATGGTCTACATACTACCACTCACAACAAATTTTATAGAATTAAAAATATGAAATCAGCTATATTGAACATAGTGTGAAACATGCAAACAACCAGTAAAATAGAAATTACAGTTCAGTTGCCTCCAGGGGCTTAAAAATATAATACCCTTAATGTAGGCAGGTGACCCTTCACTTCCGTTGATCTCAGTGGAATTGTGAGTGTTAAGTATGTGTAATGTGAATGAAGTTACAGATTTGCATTGTTACTCAAGAGAATTACAACTGATAGATGACCATGGCTTTCTGTCCACCAAGCATTTCCACATTTTTCTTGTTTTGCCTTTCTCCTCTCTTAAAGATATTAACTGCGTATAGTTTAATACGGCCAGTCTGTGAAGTGAACACACTGCTAAATCCCTATTATTGATTGTATCTCAATATGCATTCTTCTAATGCAGTGATTTTTTTTCAAACAAAGGAAAATATGCATAACAAAAGAAAGCACTGAATCTCAGGACAGCTTGTGGAGAAATGTTTTGATTTAAAACAGTGTGTTAATCAAGGCTGTATTAAGCAAATATAATAACATAAAGTATATTTTAGTTTTCATAGTTTGAAATGGAACATATATACACTCAAGTTAAAGCAGCACAGTAGCTGAAATGACATTAATGTTACATTTCATTGTAAAGTGAGTGATTAGATGAATTACAGTAGAAATAAATCAGGAATTAAACTTGTATAACATTTTTAAACCATTAGCTTGATTTATAAAACATCAGTTAACTAGTTTGCCACAGATCTGCTCCTGGATTCATTCCAAATGAGTACATTCTACATTAGTTTACGCAAATGAGGTTAATTAACATCGGTGATGTGGCAGAAAAGATAAATAACTGAGACTAAAAATGAAACCATTTGATTCATCAGAAGAACCCTTTTAAGGAAAAGACTGACGTTTTCATTTGATATTTTTGAAGGTTTTCTTCAATCATGCAACAGTCATAGAGAAACAAATATGCATATAGGATGAGTTATATTTAAGCAGAAACTTTTCCTGTAAAATTCATACCATCCCCTTAGGAATAGATGCTTTATAAATCATAATCTACCATAAAACTTAAAGATACACTGACACATTTTTCCAACTTGTGGTTACTGTTGCAGTGGACCTGAATTTAATGCTACTTTGAGAGAGATCCTAGGGGATTTTCTAGTGGAAAATCTTCTCTACAGTATTCAAATCTAATCCATATTGTGCCTATCGCTGCGGTACCTAAGTAGCTAATACAAGGGTTTCGGATTTCAGCTGGGTCAGGATATGGCAGAGAGGATTTCTGCTGCATCTATCTAGCTGGGATTGTGAATTTACAGGTCATCACTTCAGCAAGAGGAGACCAAGGGTATGCCGTAGGAAGGAGAGAGAACAGCACCGTCTGGCCATTGTGCCAACTCTCCTGCAAAAAGGCTGTTGCAAGCACAGAACTGCAGTCTGTTTCTCAATTATAGTAAGCTGATTTTAAATAGGTGCTGATTTCCTGAGAGGTGGAAAATAAGAGCACGTGTCCTCCTCCCCATCCACATTAGAACAAATTTACACCTTTGACTCCCTTTTCTTGCTTCTTGGGTGCAAGGCCGGGCTTTTGTAGCCAAATCAAGCAGGTGCTTTCTCGCTCTGTGATGCCATGTTCTTGGCAGGATCCGTAGCCTCTTCTGCCAAGCAGGTGTGTCAGGACTAGGGGATCATGGTGAGGAAGAAAGAGAGCCACTGACTCTCCTCACTACTGCCTGCTGGCACAGGACTGCTAAGGCTGGTATGCCTCTGCCGGGTGATCTCCTTACACGTGTGTCCTCGGCAAATGGTCTCTCCCGTGATTTGATGTTTGATCCTGAAATGGTGCTGCTGCACTGCTGCTGCCCGGCGGCTCCGTTTTCAGCCCACCTAGATCTAGCCCAATTTATTAATTTTATACACTGTTTCAGATCACACTCATGATTTAGGAGCTTGGAGGCAACTAGGGGAAATTTCCTTTTTCTCACAAGAAATTTTTCCCCACCTACAGCTGCCCTTTGCTGTCCTCTCCAGAGGAAACAGGCTGCCCATAGCACCATCTATCACTTTTGCATGCTCTAACTGATATGGCAATTGTCATTGACTTCTGCAGAGCTAGGACTTTGTTCTGCAGGGTTCCAGCCATACAATGTCAGCACTGACAGGATCTTGCCATAACGGAGAGTACAACACCCTGACAGTTGTGGTTCTCCTCCTGTGGAGCTTTCTCCCTGCATTGGCTGTACTGATTTATGCTCAATTCCCTCTTCAAGATACAGAGGAAAGACTAAACCAAGACCACCGCTGCTGGCTTTTGCATAAAACCCACGTTTGCTCTTTTGTGTTTTATGTAGAACTGGCACCAAGATGGAAATAAATACCCATAGAGAAGGAAATCCATCTGAAATTTTGACAAAAAATCATGATGCTGTTTATGGGAAAAAATGTTTCAGGAGAGTGAAAAAGACGTTTCATAGGCCCACATATGTGGGTGGCTTTTATAAATTTCATTTTTTCCTCTACACAGAAAATTTGACTGTCGCCTTCTAAATAGCTTTCTTGAGGGTAAGCAACCAGATTTTCCTCCCTCTCTCTCTTTTGTCATAGCTGTCCCTAGAGAGAGTAAGCTAGAGAGAGCAGAAGTCCCTGTCCCCACCACGTAACTTCACCCTCCTTGCCAGCCTACAAAGCTCTCACCAATTTCCCTGTTCTCTGCAATGAGAAAATAAAGTTGATGAGAGCGGTCTAGGCAGGGAGCCCTCATTTTGATTTTCCTGAGAGGAAATGGACATTTTCTGGAAAAATGGCAATTTTCCCGTGGAAAATATTTCTGAAGGAAAATTTCTGATCATTGCTAGCTTTGTGCCAAGTCTTTTTCTTGTCTGAAAACCAGTATACTGAATTCTTCCTTACACAGAACATTGTTTTTAATAAGGTGTCACAAACAATGATAAAGGTGTTTAAAATTGCTTGAGGGGGAAACAATGTTGAAAAAAAAGTATGCGTTTCATCACTTTTTTCATCACTTTATTTCTGCCATAAGAAGAGATTGCACTGTTTTTCTTCTTATCTGAAAGGAATAATCTAAAGCAAACTGAAGGCAGTTTAATTTTCTCCTTTGCACAGGGCAATATCTCAAATAGTAACTATATGTCAATGCTCAACAGTATTTTCTGTTTGTTTTTAAAGATGATGAGCCAAGTGAATCTTAAGCAATATTTTCAACTTCCAGAGAAAATTTCAGAGTTTTTCTTATGGGCAGAATCCTCCTTTTACTTTCATATGTGGTTTTTTTTTACTATGATAAAGTTATTTTTGTGGATTACTGCATCATTTACAATCATATTACACATTTTCAGTCTGTTTTATGTAATTCTTCATAGTTTTTTGTGGTATCAAATCTCATGTTCAAGATTTCCTCTTTTTTATGGTAGCAGGTATTCGTCTCCCGGACTTCTCTAGTTTTGTTTTACACAAATATATCAGATAATCTAATTCTCTATCTAGAGATTAAAAGGGCATTTTCTGTGTTCTTGAACATTTCTTCCTACAAAATCCTACATTGTGGATTTTAAGTTCAGAGCTCATCTTACTGACTATAGAGGAAATATAAAAATAAAAATTTAATAGTGTTTAAAGTACTCCAAATCAAAGGGTCAGTCGGAGATAAGTTAAAAGAGCACAAAGTCTTCCTTAATGCAGCTTCCTATTGACACACTGGTGTACAACAGAGATTAAAAAAATAAAAAATGAGTACTTACAAATTAGTTCAATCTGAAGTCATACCTACTTAAATAATTGCCTTGTATTTCTGGAGTTAATAAATGGTGCCACTACAGAGTAGAGGTTATGTCAGTGACCTATAATACTTGATCTCTCTGTAGTTTCATATGTAGATTTGATAAAGAAAATTCAGTTTAGCTAAAACTTGAAAATTAACATGAAATGAGAAATAAATGTACACATGCTAACATGTAAAATAATGGTTCTAAGAATATTGATGAAATAATTTTTTCATGCTTCCTTGGAACTGATTTACAGGTCTGGGAATAGTTCTGCATTAAGCTGTCCAAAACTAAACTAGACAGCTATTGAACTCCTCCTAGCCTGTGATTGCTTCAAGGTTGCTTAAGTCAGTTAATAAGACTAATGTGAAAAGATAGGAAGAACACAGCTGTCAAATAGCAAGTCAAATATTCCTACATTAAGCTAAAGAAACAGTCATCTTTTCCCAAGATAGTGGAGACACAATTGTAATTTCTGTTGGTTTTCTCATGTTGGGTGTTGATGTGCTTTTGTTTTTTGATGTCTTGGTTACATGGCCCATTCGCCAACAGAAAAACATAGGTGTTGAACCAGCAAAGTGGCAATGTAATAAAATATCTGTAAATTAGTAGATTTTGGAAGTAACTGTATGGGTCTGCTTCTCAGAATGGTATGAAGTGGGGAACATCTTAAAAGTGACAATGTGAAGTAGGAGAAGTAGCAAAATAGTTTTTGGGGCATATGTTTATATAGTAGTTACACTTTTGCAGGGGATCATTTGTTAGTGATGCTTCAGTCTTACTAAAGTTTATTTGCTTTGCCAGTTGCAAGATGTAATCAGTATAGGGAGGTTATAGACATTTTTTTGTTTCGATTTAAGTTGTGTTTGTTTCCCCAGAGGCCTGATCATGATAGATTTACACTGTATAAGGAGATGGCACATTTTGAGTTTCCTAATCTGATACTTTCATTCATATAGTAGCAGTGCAAAAAACCCACGCCTTTTTGTCTTAATCTTGTAATCTGAGATAGTCAGGGCAGATGCTAATATATTGCCTTGGGCACCCTGATCTGTGACTCAGATGCAATCTTGCTGCCTTAAACACAAACAGATACAACAGTTTCTCACAGTTCTAGTATCCTGTCCTAAAAGAGTCCGAATCACCGTAGTCAACAGTTCCCATCTCAAAACTTTCACAGTATTCTTTTATTGCTATCGAGGGCTTTAGTTTCAAATCCTTCTCCTCCTGATCAGCTTTCAATCTTATTTAGTATTTGTTGTTTTCTTGGGGATTATTTTAATGCTTGCTCCTGAAAGCTATTAGAAAATGAATTTTCTTGATGCTTGCTGCTTCTTCAGGCATCAAAACCTGGTGAATTTTCTTAATGTAAGCCTAAAAGCTTCTGACAAGGATAAGTGCAAGATCAGCTTTTCTGGCGGTTTTAATATGTGAGTGTGTGTATAAGTATAACACAGTACAGTGAAAGCTGGATGAATGCCCAACATTAGCTCAGTTTCTATTATAAAAATAAATTTGTTTATAAACTCACAATCCAATTCCATTTTCCTTTACCATGATGACAATTGAATGTAAATATTATTTTTCTTTGTGAACCTGGGGGCTAGTCAAAATGTGTATTGTGCTAGTAATTTCCTAACAGTGGAAGAAATAGATGTTTGGGCTATGAGTATTTCATGTAAACCTGTTTATTTATGAGGAATGCACAAAATCTTTTCTTTCTTTTCTGAAAACAGGAAAAAAAAAGAAACCTAAGGAAATAGTTACTTAGCTGATAGATTCAAGTGTGTTTTGAGCAAAAAAAGTTTTCCCTTATGCTTTTCCCTGGGCTGTCTTCTCACCTTGTTAAGGTTAATTTTCTGTTTCTGTGTATTTCTTTTTCTTCCTCCTGTCTACTCATACCTCTGCTGCAATAACAGACTCAGAGAAATCTCTCTGCTGACTGTGCCTCGTATGTCCCTGTTTTGGGTAGAAGCTGCTCTTGTTTCAGGGTTCTGGTTCCATTAAGGAGCTTAATTATTTATTACATTTCTTCCTGAATACAAGCACTCTATGATGCTAGGTTTAACCCAGTTCATATTATTATACCTGCTCTGCCGAGGTCACAGAAGTGTAACGTTGCTCTTTGCAGGTTCTCTATAAACAAAAACATTATGCTGAGAAAGGAACTTCAGATTATGCACATATGAAGGAGCCTCCAGATATTAAGCATGCTATGGAAGTCAATAAATACCAGAGTGATGTAAGTACTCCTCCATCTGAAATTAGGTCACTTGTTTTGGGTAGATACACCTATTATAGCTAACTGAAATGAACCGGGCATGGAATATTTTCATTTTTCATTAGTTGGGGTTTTTTTACGTTATTTGCTCTGAAGTAATTTGGGACACAATGTGTGTTTAAAATATGCTGTGAGCAATGGTATGTGACTTTTACTTTAAACTGCAGTGGAAAGCGGTTGTTATTGTTTATTAGTAGTAACTGTTATTAAATTCTATCAGTTTCAAATAAAATTACAAAGACAGGTTCTCTGAATTCCATGTGTACCTACTTGAACTTTAAAAGTGTATAAAGCTCTTTGTTTACATGAACACCAGCATGGTTTCAGTGTCTTACACTGTCAACATTTGGGTAGTTCTTCAAGGGTTCTGTTTAGAGGAGAGTGGGGGGCTGTTTCTGCCCTGCTCTTGCACACTTTTATGCACATGAATAACTTTGTTCCCATCTCATCAGTACATATCAAATGAGTTTCAAAGAACAATTTATGACTTATTTTACAGAATCTGAGCCATAGGGTTCAATTTGATGCCTGGCACTAGGTTATGCCATTGACCAAAGTATTTGTTCTTGTAGTTTTACTTAAATAATTTACAAATTAATTATTTAGCAATATTTTTAAAGTTGTTTTTTTTTTTGTTTTTTTTTTTTTTTTTACAGCTGCTCTTTTACTTCTTAAAATTCTTTAGGTTTTCACAGTATAAAAAGCCTAATAATAGTATTTACATTTTTTATTAGTTACAAGTCAGGTTTGATTTCATAGTTGAGCTAGCTTATACTAGCTCAATGCACCATTGCTAGGGGTGGAAATGCTGCCCAGATTAGTGTCTTGAACTATACAAACACAGCTTTGAAGAAAAATGTCTTAGGTTTTGTAAAAGCTTACTTATGAGAAGAGTAAATTTTAGGAGAAGGTTGGCTAAAATAGCGAGGTCATTTTAAAGGGTACACAAAACCCTTTAAGTAAGAGCAGCTGACATGTAAATACCTTTAAAGTTATGATCCATTTTCATTCTTCTCAGGTAAGCAAGTCAAGTCAGGTAGGTATGTGATTTTATAAGTTGTTTCTCAGATAAATGGGATATTTGTTTGCTGCTAACAATATAGAAAATGAAGCTTGGGTGTTCATTTGAATTAACTTAAATTTACCCTATCGTCCCTACTGACAGTGTAACAAACACTCTTAGGTTATGTAGGCTGAAAGCTAAATGTCAATGTTAAACGTATGTCCGTGTGTGCAGAATCTTGACAGCTGGTCGCTGATTAAAAGGCTGCTGGAAGAACTTCAGGGAAGCATTATGTTTGAAGAATAACTTTTTCTTCTGCTGGGAAATACCTGCGTTGGAACTCCCAGCAGTAATTTGCAACCTGCCTTGATTACAGAATTCCCTCTTCCTGTCAAACTCTGTCCGTCTCTGCTGTTGGAAGCATCAGGATGTCAGATTGATGGAGGGTAGGAGTTGGGAACATGAACTTCTCTCCCCATAAGCAAGAGGTTTTTCACCTAGCAGTAGGAATGATGGTGGACTACTAAGGAAGGAAATAATGTTGGGAAGAGAGATGGGAATCCCTCTCAGAGAAGGTGGTGGGATGAGGAGGAAGATGAGACAAGTTTTTGAATCAAATTCATCATGGTCTGAGGTTTAGTATGCTAGTGCAAAACCCAGTCCCCTTCTACAGCTGTACATCACCTGCTAAGAGAATTAAGGAGAGCAGGGTACAGATGTGAGAGTAAATGAAATTCAGTTGTTTCATCTTCTTTCACCCTTAAAGCAAGCAAAAAAAGGGAAATGAAGGCAAACATAGGAGGGAAGGATGTTTTCATAAATGAGAACTTTTAACAGCATGT
The DNA here is from genome assembly GCF_000699145.1 of Aptenodytes forsteri. NCBI lineage: Eukaryota > Metazoa > Chordata > Aves > Sphenisciformes > Spheniscidae > Aptenodytes > Aptenodytes forsteri. The sequence continues at coordinate 5,044,651 of NW_008794911.1, forward strand.
TAAAAATAATGAAAAAATACAAAGGAAATGATTTTCAGCCTAAGCAAACTTCAAAAAAATCAAACCAACCCTCCATATCCAACATAAAACTCTAACCAGTTAGTTTCATCTGTTTAAGAACAGATTCTTTCTGGTTGTTCACGGGGGGATGCAGTGCAATGGGGGTATATCTTTATCACACATAAGGAGCAAATTATGTAAGTCCAGTTATTGTTCAGCAGAGTTACACAGCTCCTGCGGGTAATTGTTTGGGCACCATGGTGAATAGCTGTGGATTTCTTGTTTTGTAAGTGCAGGTTTAATTAAGAGCTGTGTGAGTTTTCAAGTTTGAGTCATAGCATGGAATAGCGAGCATCCCAAATGTGGAGCATTTGTCTTTCCGAACTATTTCAGGCTATTTGTAGAATCACAGCTTTGAAAGTGCAAGGAAAAAGGAGGGAAACTACTGGGGGAATAGAAGGACAAAGCTCTTTTATCCACCACTCAGTACAGTATACCTATGGGAGCAGAATGCGTGTTTACCTACAATGCTCTGCCAATTCAATTCAACCTTTACATGCAGGGTTTGCATCTAATAGGATTAGGATGTGTTTAAGACTATTTACTCAGCCTTAAAATAAGGCTGACATTTATACTCAACTCTGTGAAATGTGCAATTTCCTTCAAAAATTAAGACTGTATTCAACTTACAATACATTTGTGCTGACATTTTGAAACTGTCATGTGCTGTAGGCCTTCACACCACTTTGAATATCATTAACACGCTGTATAAGTGTGGGCTGAAGCTGCATAATAGGGAAATACTGTAAAATCTCCTGAACAATGTGATCATGTATAAGAAAAACATTTTTCTCTTCTTCATACTTAGACTGAAGAAAATTGCTCTCGAAAGAACAAAAGTGACTTTTTTAATGATAGGGAATTTACTTGAAAAATAATATAAATACTACAAATGCTTGAACGAATGCATGTTTATCCAAACCAGAGTACTTTTCTCTATAAATTGTGTTTGTGTTTTGTGAAGTGAATTTTAATGATGTGACTTTGGCACACAAAGGCATTTGGAGAACAGTGAAGTAGTGACCATCAGCCTACTTTATGCCTGTCATGTAGCTGATGTCATTTAGCTCATCTAGAAGTTTCCAAACTTGGGACCAAAATTAGGTGGTGGCCCTTAGGAAACCGTCAGGTCACAAAATAGTGTGTGTAGCTGAGGATCAAACGGATGGAAGAATGTAACTGAACAGTGAAATGGCATGGCAATTAAGTTTCTAAAGCAAAGAAAACACTTGCAGCATTGTGCCTGGGTAGAAGCTGCACATAGCATTTGGTGAAGGTACTCAAAGCTGTGGATCACAGTTTTGTCTGTTCCATGACCTGGTCCATCACTGGGCATTACGAACAGCAAAACAATGTTAAGTATTTAGTATTAAGTATTAAGTATTATGTACAGCAATTTGTAAGTTCTGCTTGGTTAAAATTACCGATTCTCCTCACAGCATTACATTGTATGAAATAAGGAAGGGGTGTTCTGATGTTACAAATAAGAAAACTGCAATAGACTCATCTGTGGACATTAAAAAGGCAGTTTGCAGATCTGAGGTTGGAGCCCTGGTATCTTTTCTCTTACGCTTATGTACGAAACAGTGCTGCTTTTAAGATGTTAGTTGACAGTTGGGCAAACTTTTGATGTGTATGTATTCTCTTTGCAGTCCATATGATGTCAGTAGTGGTAATTTATAATGTTTCACTGATCATCTAAAGTTGAATATTTAAGGAGTCTATATTGTCTTAGGAGTAAGCTTTTTTTTCATGTTTGGGATATTGTGCAGTCACAATCCACACAAAAAAAATTTACATTCTTTCTGATAAGACCAAATCAGCAGATCTTAAACTTGATGTGCTTAAATACCATCAATAATGTACCAAAATGTCGATGTTTGTTTTGATGCAGATCATGTTAACGTCAAGCTTCTCCTGGCTCTCTGTTCAGCATCTGCATTAGAAAAATCACCTTTCACTGACTAACTTTCTGCTGACAGTGGTTGTCAACAGCAGGTCCCCCTGGACCACTTCCAACTGGTGCTGAAAATGATGTGTTTACTCCTGATGTAATTGGGACCAATCAATTTTCAAGCCCATTACTGGAAAGGATGACTGCATCAATCTGTAATGGGCCAGAAATGTGTTTGTCTCTTCTACATGAGCCGGGACACAGTTTTCAACACCGTTTGAGTGGGGATCAGAAAAGCTGTTGCCAATGATGATTGTCACCAGCTAGTCTTTTCTTAGTGTTGATGGACCCCAAAGTGCAGATGAGAGAAAAGGGGGCAGAGACGGGCCATTAGTTAGTGGACTTGCAGCTCAGAAAATACTAAGCAGGGACGAACAGTAAGAGACAAATTCTCTTGCAGATAGGTGTGCCCAGCTCCTTGCCGACTTCTGTGTGTGCATCTTAAGAGGGCAAAACGTGTTCATAGCTGCTTGTGCCTATTTTAATAATTTATTACCTATAGCCTGGAATAGTTTTGGAATTGGAATAGCGGAGAAGACAAAAGACTTCAGAAAAGGTCTCAGTCCTTTAAACCTAGGTGTGCTCGGGTCACCATGTAGCAGAAGTTTCCGTTTGTTGATTGACAACCTGAGATGTTTTGCAGCCTTGTTAGAAATCTGTTTACTTTGCAGCATTGTAGTGCATTCCAGTGCACTGGCACCATCATGAAAGGTGAAGCATCTTCAGGACCCTCAGCTGGAGTAAATAGACCGGCATGTTTATCCTCAGTGGACCTTATGCCTTTTCGTAAGAGCTGGAGGTTTGGCCCTATTACAGTTAGTCTACTAATTATGAGCAAGCCCTGAATATTTTCCATGCTTTGCAAAAACTACTGGCAATTCAGAGTATGTAATCCCATTTGGGATTAAAGATGAGAAATGGCTTTTGTTCAGATTATCGTTGTTTTTTTAAAAATATGCAACAATGTAACCACTTTTTATTGTAATTTCAAATTGGGGTAGAAAAACACTTTAAATTTAGTTAGTATTTATAATTTACTGTTTGCAACTTCAAAACTAGAGATGGTACAATTTTTTCCCATTTTTGTCCCAGCTTCTTTCTCGCTTGCATTTCCCACTGGTCTGCTGTAACTCTCCATTTAGGTCTTTCACTGCTGCTCTTAAGTTGTCAGTATCTCGGTTACTTATTCCTATGCACAGATCAGTTTGTGCAGATATTTTGTAGACCTGTGGTCCTCATAAAAAGGAGTAATTCTTGAGCCTTTGGTGATGTTTTTTGGTAGAGCCTGAGTAATCCTTTGAGGTGAAGATTGAGTAAGGGCATTGTGTAATGCCTGGAGGTTCCAGTCAGGGTTTGAGCCTCTTGGTAAGGGGCTGAACCAACTCAGGAGAAAAGATGTCTCCTTCCCTGGGTGCTTCTGCTGTTTCCTTTCTTTTGTTGCTTGACCAGGCTTTGTTTTCTCGCCTCTCATAGGCTTCTCCAGTTTTCATCTTTCCTTTGAGGTGAAGATTGAGTAAGGGCATTGTGTAATGCCTGGAGGTTCCAGTCAGGGTTTGAGCCTCTTGGTAAGGGGCTGAACCAACTCAGGAGAAAAGATGTCTCCTTCCCTGGGTGCTTCTGCTGTTTCCTTTCTTTTGTTGCTTGACCAGGCTTTGTTTTCTCGCCTCTCATAGGCTTCTCCAGTTTTCATCTTCTTGGTGCCCATTGCTTGACCAGGCTTTGTTTTCTCTTCTCGTCTCTCATAGGCTTCTCCAGTTTTCATCTTCTTGGTGCCCATGGGTGCACACACCAAGCTGGTTGCTTTGCCCTGTCTACATCTGTTCCCCTGCTCTCCTGGAATACCTCTAGTTTTACTGTCCTAACATAGCACTATAAAAAAAAAAAGTCACTAGATGGAACAGAATAGCAGCTGTGTAGTAGAGGCCAGCACACTGTCCCAATGGGAAAAGGTCAGCATCCAGGGACTGAGGTTATTCAGGAAATGGGAAACATATTTTTTCTTTCTTTGGCCTACCTCTGACAAACTACTGTTCTGCTGCATAACATTTTTATTCTCACCGGAGTATGACAAGCTGCAGAATGGAGCAAATATATATTGCAGACATTTGTAAAATGCTAGATGACTTTCCCTCAGACATAAGTAATAGGTATACTGGTTTAGGTGCAAGAAGAATAATAATTCACTCAGGGAAAGCTATAGCAATTGGCCTTGCATCTAATATAATTGAAAATGGTGAAATATAAAGGACTGTCACTGTCTTATCCCCTCCCCCTCCCTCCCTGAAATTCACCACGATCCATTATTTCATGTACTATATGATCATGTCATTTGGGAGCAATAAGTGACCACATTTCCTCAACTTTATCACCACTATTCTTGATTCTCTGTTGTTAAATTCACTCCATTCCTAATTTCTATTTTGAGCACATATGCTGGCCTTTAATTTGCAATTTACATGGATGATAGGGTACTATTCAGAAACCTGTTTCTGCTGCCTTTGTGGTTTTCACCTCACCTCATGTGGTCATTAGGATGAACAGCATATAATTAACTAAATTCATGTAAAGCCCTGAATTGCAAATGCTTGTCTGTACATCTAGTTTCTTAAAAAAATAGAGGAAATCTAAACCTAACCAAAACAAAACTTCCAGTGGTTTTAACAAGCTGTAAGAAACAGTTTCTATTTGCTTGGTAGGTGATACCATCCAACCTATTTATTTATTTTATCAGTGATTACGCTTGTGTGTCACTCGTTGTAGGTTAAAAATTGTAAGATCTATTTGTGGGCAAGCGGCCAACAGTGAAGCCTATTTAGCTTGTCTACTTAGCTGAAGCCATATGGATGCAAAATTACTTTCCTGTTGCCTGTAAAGTATTTGCTAAAAAGTAAGATTTTTTTCTTTTCTTTTTACAATAACATTTCTACAAATTATATTTGTCGTTGGGTGCTGCAGTTTATGAGTTTGTTGCATTGTACCTGGAGTAAAACTTTACATTGGAAATAGGAGCTAGATGCGGAGGTTATAAGTGAAGCTTCAAGCTGAGGACTTTCTAGATGGTAAAATACAGTCTTGAGAGGTTGATTAACTTTGTTAAACAACAAAAGAAAATCTAAAGTAAAGCAGGAATTATTCTGATACTTTCTATTTCCTGTAGACTTTATTTTATTTTTTCTAACTTTTGCGTGATACTTCAATTTCTCAGATACTTTTGATAACCAGGGACGATTTTCTTAATCATTCAGAATAATTCAGTAAGACAGCTCTTGGAAATTGGCTTAGATTGGCACATGTGCTACAGCAAGGGAGAGGAAAAAGTCTACAGACCCTGGAGAGGGAGAAGAAGGATAACTTGTGGTCTCGGAGCTCTGCAACGTCCCTGAGGTCTATGCTGTTCCTGTGATTGCTTTGCTAAATGGAGAATATTTGGACTCTTCTACCTGTGGTTTAGCCTTCTGGCCAAAGTTTTCTGAGCCCATTCATTATAATAGTGGCTTTTGCACAAACAGAAAGATTCAGTCTTGCACTCCACATGCTGGAACACTCAGCCTTCTTGTTCCCATGATTGTGTAAAGGAGCAGATAAGTGGAGTTGTGGGGAGTGGGGGATGCTGGGGTGGAGTTGTGTCATTGAATTACATACCAGCTACACGGCTGCCTATTACTGAGAAAGACATTCACCGTGGTAGAATTACAGTTTCTGTTCAGCGTAGCTGCGATCTGCTAGGCTGTGGTGCTCAGTATTGTAGGGGGGGTAGTTTATATTAAAAAAGGGTACAGCATAGAAAAAACGCTGTACTCTTAGAAGTCCTCTGAAATTTAATGATAAAACCTAATATTTGGGTCTTTGCAGTGCTTTCATTTTCTTCTATGCTTCTAAGCAAAACCATTTTTCATTTTAATATTGTATTTTATGCTTCTGAATTTCTTCCTTATTCTGGTAGCCTGTGTGTGCGTCTTACTAAATAATCCCTGTCAAGCAGACTGTGTTGGAATAAATTAGGCAGAGTTCTATTGAATTTGATGGCTGAGTATTATTTATAAAGTTAAAACGTTTTTGTTTGTTTGTTTTAAACAAAACTTTTTTATTTGACAGGTATCGTATAAGAAGGATGTGCAAGATACTCATAGATACACTGAAGTGCTGAATAGGCCAGACATAAAGATAGCAACTGAGATAACAAAGATAATAAGTGATGTATGTTCTCCTGTTACTCTATTTGTATTTTTTAGACATGTTGTTTTATTTATTCCAATTTCAGTCAGATTGTTTAGAATGCTGCTGAAATTCTCAAATGTCACGAGCAGAAAACATTCAACCCTAAATCTGATATGGAGGTTTGACTAAAAATACCCAAAACCCAACAAAAAAAACCCCTTGCCTGGTATGTTACAAAGTTATGGGTTTCTTCTGTTTTGATGTTGACAGTATGACCTTTGCAATTATTGGTCATTAATCTAAAGACAACGTTAAGCTTACTAAAGTTCGTTTTGTTTCAGCTTTATTCATGTTAACCATTCTCAAAATAAGTCATATGCTCGTATGCTATACTGCACTTCAGAAGACACACCAAGCCTTTTTTCACCTCAGTACAAGAGAAGCTCGCATCCCAGGACTCCCCTTCCTCCTCTCATCTTGGCCAGCAGCGCCAGGGAAATGCAATTCCCCGCTGTCCTTCTGAGAGCTGTGCAAACACGCTGCCTCTTGCATGGGGGCTCTCCTCCCCGAACTCCCCTCTCAAATTGTTTTTCCTCCCACCATGACATCTGCTAATGGATAGGTCAAGGAGCAGTTTGAGAAGCAGCAATGTGTGATGCAGTTTAATATTTTATTGTAGACAACTCAAACAATATATATATATATATATATATTAAGAGCCCTGAGACAAGATTTTGGGTAACTGCTAATAGTTTCATGTGAGATTGACTAGGCACCTATGGAGAGATAGTTTCAAGAGACCCGAGATTCACCTTTTGAATATTCAGGATTTTCTGAGAACCAAGAACTTCTACTAAGTCGTATGTTCAACACCCAAATTTACTAATTGCTGTTCAAGCCCCCTTTGAGTTAGAGTGGCTTTGGGACTTTTATTTCTCTCAGTCTGTTGTTATGACGTGTCCTTGCTGATTCACAGTGCCTGAGTAATGCAAGAAGCCTATTTTAGGCAATGGGTAATTTAGTTTGTGATATTGCAAAGCACCTATTGTCGATTCATCTGTGCTGTTTTCTAATGCATTGTGGAAAAAAATTGCAGCAATTTGCATGGGAGGCAGTTCAGCTGGAAAGGTCATGTAACACCAGCCCTGCGGGACTAATTCCGCTCTGTTACACCAATGCAACCTCACTATCATCCAGCAAGATTGCAGTGGTAAAGCTGAGAGTGGAATTTGACCTTACATTTCAAAAAAGCTGCCCCTCAGCCTAGTTTTGTTTCAAGTCTAGTTTCAGCTGCTACAAATAATCTTGTGTAAACTGCAGACCCTGTCGTAAGAAATACTGAGCCACTGTAACTCCTTCTGCCTTGATTGGGAGAACAATATTTCTCAGACTTAAGCTATGCATTTGGTTAAAGTTGAATTTTGTGAATGCTGTGCATTGCGTTTTACAATAAATAAATATTACGTTGTTAAGGAGCTGAAGCCTGAGAAGGGCTTTTTTCGGAGCTGATTAGAACTGCTCTGAAAGTAGCGTCAATGTAGATCACTAAATGAGACTTTTTCTACTAGCTTTAATGTTTACGTTTCTCTTGATAAAACAAAAGCAAACAATTTAATAGTGATTCATATTCATTTTTTTAAGGCTGAGTACAAGAAAAGAAGGGGCGAGATGAATAAGGAGCCTGCTGTACTTGGAAGACCAGATTTTGAACATGCTAAAGGAGTTTCAAAACTGTTAAGCCAAGTAAGATTCTCTGTCAATTTACAATGACTTCATTCAGATATCTCGTTCCTAGTAATGCAAGAAAATATTTAGATTTTTAGATGATTAGCTCTAATTGTATGAAGATTATGTTCTCAAACTCTTTTCATACAGTATTGCAATGACTGATAAATTTAAGATTCCTAGGAAACAGAATATACATTTTTATGCAAAAATACAATGAACTTTGACTGTTACAACGTGTCTTTTGTTGAGATGGTGTATATTTATACAGATTATCTAGGATTTCTAAAATATTAACTGTATGTAATTTAGAGGCAAATTTTGCTACTCACTCAGTTTGAGTGGAGCCTTACCCTGTGATTAATCCCACTGAAGTAACTGGGGTCTTTTGTGTAACTGCTTGCTAATGTGAGTAATGGGATCTGAATTTGGCCTGACATGTAAAGCACCCGCCTTCCCTCCCCCTGAAACTGAACCTTTTATGTATTACTTTCTGTTACATATTAACCTCT
>NW_008794911.1:5053087-5093101 GCF_000699145.1 Aptenodytes forsteri
AAAAAAAAAAAAAAAAGAAAAAAAAAAAAAAGAAAAAAAAGGAGAAAAATGGAGGGATTACTTTAGTCCATATCTAAAAAGAAACCTGAAAACACAAATATTCCCTCTTTTCCTCTTACGAGTCTTCTACTCTTGTAAGATCTACTCATAAGACTCTACTACAGATCAGCCTGACATCATGAGAAGGAATTTTTGACTGCTGACCTGGTTTTTTTTCTTGTTTTTTTTCTTTTTTTTTTCTTTTTTCTAGAGTAGTTCTTTAACAATGCCTTGCATAATCCTTGCTAGCAATCCTGTCAGGCTACACTTCGAGCTTTTGTAAACCCAGGAACAAATTCTGCCCTCCTGTAGGAGGAGGATAATGCCCTTTGATTGGAGAAGGCCATGTCAGTCTTACCAGAACTAGAAAAAAACCCCAAGTGTAGTAGTGTATACACTAGAACAGTCTGAAAATCAGTGTTGTGTAACAAATGCTTGTGATTTGCCTAGATAGTAAACAACTTCCCTAGAACTAGGATAAAATGAAAATAATGTGTCATAGAGAACAAGCTGCAAAACAGTGCAGTGTCTGCTTGCAAGAGGTTGAGCTCCTTTTGCTGTCACCAAATGTTGTCCTTAGATATCTGCTACATGATTTCCTGTTTCACAGTGGACCATCATTAACTTTGAAGCATTAATACCGCACAAAGGGAAAAAGAAGAAAATACATTTTTTTTTATTGCTTTGTTAATGATGTGTTCAGAAGCAAAATTATTGTGTGGTTTCCAAATAGATTTCTTTCTTCCATTTTGTAACGGAGCATGTGCTCATTCCTCTGCTGATGGGCAAGTGTGTTAAGAGATTCTTTTGTGTTTAGCATCGTGCAGGCTTGGAAGTCAACCTATGCTTTCTAGGAAGAGCTAGTGCTATGCTGCTGTCATTTATAGGAAAGGGAGCTGTCTGTCATTTAGCAAACATCTTTAGTGGTTTTTAAAAGGGTTCATATCTAAATTTAGTGTGTGGTGTCCTTTATTTCTACTCAGTGGGTGCCTACACACTCCTTTCTGTGCAGCCTATTTCAGAATCTAGTGGGCTTGCAGCTGCCTGTTGTCGCAAATGGGACTAAGGCGGATCCCTTTCCAATAGCCCTCTCCATCTCACTAAGCCCTGAGGTTGTGGCCAGCAATTGCAACAATCAAAAAATACCAGCTGGATCATGGGGTCCTGCAGGCTGGTGCTGAGCCAGCTGCATCACAGGCTTCATCAGTGCACTTTTTATCTCATTTTTGTTAGATGTGCTTTTCCTCTTGGACAACGCATGCTGCATCTGCAAAAGCTTTATAATAGAGTCTCTTCACTGCCAGGGACGGGGATGGCAGCAGTTCCAGTTGAGATCCTTCTGCAGAAGAGAGCATTTGGTGTGCAATTTTAACTTCTTTAGAGAGTCCAAATAGTGCAGAAGGTGTGGCAGGAAGAGAGGAGCAGTTGACAAAATGTAGCTTGCTTACAGTTTATTTGTAAAGAAGATTCTTAATAAACCTTGGTCGTCCAAACTCTGCAGCCACTGGGCCTGGATCCAGGTTTTGAGATCCTCCCTTCTTTTGTCCTCTCCTCAGTCTACACTGTTGTGGCTGCTTGCAGTGTGTGTCATGGGCCACGTACTTTTAGAAAGGGAGGCAGTGCTTCAGCCTGACACTCCTCTGGCAGCCATCTGCATAGAGCAGGATGAAGGCTGTAAATACCAGGCTGCTTTCAGCAGTGGGGAGATGCACTCAGCAATTCCCCATCTCCTCTGATAGAAGGGCAGTGGCCATGAGTTGTCTAATGTTTTTATATATTATTTGAATCATCATAACACTTAGACACTCTGATCATAAATCAAGAGCACAGAAAAATGAAGATGACCCCTGTGTCCAAAGAGCAGGGTGGTGGGGCAGGATGAGGAATGCACCTGTGCTGTAGGAGAGGAAGAACCCTACATGTGGGTCAGTCACGTCAGTCCTCTTCATGCAAGGATCGTGGAGCAGGCTTGTAACAATTACAAGATTTAAAAAGTAGTAAAGTTAATGATCTCTTTATTGTCTCCAGACTTTCTGGCTTTTAGGGTTTCCATTTGTTTCTCAGCAAATGGGAGCATTATAAACTTTTTGTGCTGAAAGTTGATAATATCTCTTAATAGCATGAATCTATAAGCTGCGACATGCAGAGAAATATTAGTTATTTGACCCTCACAGCAAATTTGCAAAGTTGACAATTCTGATGGATGTAATGGGAAGAGAAGATGATAACATGTTTTAATGTGGTGCATATGGGTAGGTAATTTAGGGAGTATAGAGAACAGGAGCAAGAAGAGGTCAGGCAGTGTGGGTGTAACGAAGGGAGAAAGCAATCAAAGCAAGCAGGAAGGCAAACAAAGTGAAGAAAATAGTGTTAATGTTTGACTGGCACTCAAGGCTCTACAAAATCAGTGTACCCTCTTTCTTTCTCTCTCTTTTTCCTTTTTTTTTTTTTTAATTTAACAAAGCTTTTGACAACAGCAGCAGCAAAAATAATAGCTCCCAGAACTAGTATATTTACCCACAGCACGCGTTAACCCCTTTCTGTTGATTTTAAACCAAATTTAAAACAGAAACTGTGTTAGCCTTTGTGAAAACATGAAGCTTGTCAATTTGCTGAATGTACATTGTATAATTTGGGTTATTTTTTGTATTTTTTCTAAAAACAAGCTCTTGTTTATGTCTTCTAATGCATTTTATTAGCTTTTTCAAAGAGCTGCTGGTATGAAGTATTCCCCTTATGGTGTTCAATAATTGGTTTTACGATGACTAATTTTGGATATTCATATTTTATGCTGGATCTGGTGCTTATTATTTCAGGGATAAAATTGTTAGAGGTAGAATGTTTTTCAAAATGTACCTTCTCTGAGGTTATCAGTAACAACACAAAAAGCCTAGGATTTTCTCAGTCTTTCTTTGCTTTAAACTCTGCTAGTGCTTTTAGCGACCAATATTTTAATTTAGCGTCCTGTTTATGTTACATTTCCTTCAATATCTATGTGCTCTGACAGGTTTTTCTTTTTTTTTAATGTTTTCATATGGTCATGAGGAAATGCTTTAGCTGCAAGTGTCTGCTTCAACCTGGGATCCCAGTGGTTGAATGATTCATTTTTTGTAGTTTCTTTGTAAATCTGAAAAGTGGGTGATGTCATCCACTTCTGAAACTGAACACTCCCTGTGTGAACAGCTTTGAACTACAGATTTGATTTAGGAATGTTGCTGCAAAGCTTCAAAAGACACTGCTCTGTCCAGCTGCAATTCTGACTTTTATAGGTTTTGTGCAAGGCTGATGAGAAGTTTGTTTATCCAGGCCTTATTTAAAACCAGTTTGGTTTTTCAGGGATGTTGTTGTGTTAAAAGCCCTCAAAGTCTGCTCTTCAGCAACAATTAGAGAGCAGCCTACATGCATTTCTTTTAAATTAACCCCCACTACATACTCTCTAAAAAAATAAACAAACTTAAGACTTTAATTAAGATGGTAAATAAGTAGCCATCGTTTTAAACCTTCATTAAAATAAAGCTTTTGGTTAACGATGAAATTTCTAGATAAGCTTCCACTAACAACTGTCATTTCTACTCCCACTTTTTGTTTGCTCTTCCACCATGTTATAGCATTGCTAAGACCTCCCCCCTTCAGATGTTTTAGAAAACACTGATGAAGTATTTTTCTTCCTTGTTTTTAATCAGAACCCTTTATCTCAGGCATATTTTTCCCCTTTAAATTGCATTCATAACTTTCTCCTGTTCAAAAGAAGGATAAATACGGTGTGCATTACTTCACAGTGACTCATCCATGGGCTTGCTCCTCTCTCTTCTCCCTCTCCCACCCCACGCTTTCTTTCAAAAGGGAGAAGGAAACAGGAAAATACCGATAAAATAGACAGTGAATGCGTGTGTAGCTTTAAATGAGATGAATCCCCTGTGACAAGCCAGAGTGAAATTACTGCTGGAAGTGCTCTTGAGATACCACCAGGGTCATCTGATATTATTGTGCGGCCTCCATTTTGCCCCACAGCGACATGTGCGGTGGTGCTGGGGAGGAGAGCGAAGGCAATAAGCAGAGCAGCCAGATGAGGCAGCAGGGCCTAGAGATACCGAGACACCCCTCACCGCAACGGGAACGTTTACAGTTGCATTGGTGGGCGGTCTCCTTAAATTTGGGACGCTCCTGCACATTGGCATCAGGACAGATAGCCCTGTGAAGACTGGGTTCATTGTCTCCCCCTCTTTCCTTCAGTAGCAGTGATGTGATCTGAAGTGACACTAACAAGGATTTATTACTGGAATCTCTAGAGTGAAATGTATTGCTAAAAAAATCTTTTTAAAAATGGCATGAAATGGCTGCAGCTGGAAGATGGCAAGCCAGTTGTGAGGAGAGGTGCCTTTGGCAGTGACGTTTTCACACTTAACAAGAATGTCAAGGACCATGTTGTGCATTCGGTCCGCCTGCACAGTTTGAGGCCATTTGTTGGCTGGGCAGGAGACAGCCTGCAGTAGCTGGATATTTAAACTCTTGTGCACGATGTTGTTATTATGTGATCTGATGCCCGAGGAGTAAAAGACAATTTTGCTCACCATGCTGACTTGATCCCTGGTTTCGGAGGCTTTTTGAATCACATATTCCAGCACTGCCTGATTTTTATTAGAAGGCAAGTTTTGGATACACCTTTTAAAAGAGAAAAACCCTGATTTATTCCTTCACTGCTTGTACAGAATGTAGATTTGCCTTTGACAAAGGCAGTGTCTTTTTATTCAGATATATGCTTTTGCACTTGATCCAAAGCCAAGGCAAATATCAAACAATATGAACCAGATGAACCTACCTATTCTTTTCTAGAGTTAGTGTGAAAGATTATGAAGTTCATCATGTGTTCAGATAAAGTTTCTCTTTAAAAGTAACAATGTTTTAGAGTTTCCTTCCTTTGAAAAATTAACATAAGTGCTGGAATCATAATGTAGTTCTTGAACATATACGGTTAGTTTCTGTTTGGGTGGCTTAGTTTTGGTTTCTTGTTATCCTGATTAATGAAATATTTGGCATCGTGGCTAAACGTAATGAGATTGTGTAGGGTAAACCATGCTGAGAGTCTTTTGAGGCAAGGAAAAACAAAAAAGGAAAAAGAAAATTCTTTCCACAACTAAAGCTGAGCAAAAAAAAAATTTTGAAGGAGATTGTTTGAGGTGGTTTAACCACTTTATCAGACATTCATGTGGGAATAGAGAAAAAAGGAGTAAGGAAAAAGCCGCTTATTTATTTAATGCAGAGTGTGGTAAATTATAATGGATGTTGCATAGGCTCAGATATCGGGTGTCTGACTAACATTCATGAAAGCAGCATAATTGAGACTGAACTTTATTCTCCTCCATTATGCCCAGCTGTTGGAAAGAAGCGAGGCATGTGTGCAAAGTCTCCAGATGTTTGATGATCATGCACAACAAGGGGGGCAAGGGAGGGAGACTTACTATTTGTTTGATTTCATATTTTCAGATTCTGAATTCAGTTCTTCAGCATGTTTTATGGAATTTTTGTGATTTATTTACTTTTAATGCCATTGCCTCAACTTTTATGTATTGCTCATTTCCTCTTACACGTCTCGTCATTCCCCCTTTTTCTTTTGAACAAGAAGAGAGTGAAAGTGATGGCAGACAGTCATTTAATTATGCTTTCTAACACTGTAATGAGGTAGGCATTGTCCCCACGAAGGGACTGTACTACAGAGAGATTCCTCTGGGTCTCATGGGAAATTTCTGGCAGAATTAAAAATAGACCTGGGGGCTCTGGTGACAGCCTAGGACAGCGCGAGTAACACATGGACCTGGAGGTGGGAAGATGGATGAGTAGGAAGTTTGATTCTGACTTCTCAGTTTCAAAAATTTACAAGTGATTTATTTGACAAGTTTTACAATTTATTCATCTTATAAATTGTTTTTTTGTTAAAAACACATTTTTGATGTTAATTATGAATTGAATGATTTTCAGCGAGTAGATTATTATTGCTAGTTAAACAGTTCTGGTTTATTTGGTTACTCAGGTGAGTCATATGGTTTTGTTTCTGTTTCCTTTTTATAAATCCTTCAGCACCAGTAATTGCATATGACAATTTTAAATTATTTTTTTATTTTAGTAAAAGTCGGATACATAAATATTACTTTGAAACCAGCACAAGACAGTCACAGGTGTGGCTAAACTGAGCTTCTTTAAACATCTTCATTGTTTAAAGATTTATGGATAAGGCAATTGCCTTTAATAAGCTCCTTTGTAGTCTGAATTCTCTGTGCCTTCTTTAAGTGCTACATGTTAATATTAGATATGTTTGTTCTGGTGGAAGGTGAAATACAAAGAGCAGTTCAGTAAGGAAATGAAGAGCCACCAGTACAATCCTCTTGACAGTGCTTCCTTCAAGCAAACACAGATTGCATCCACCTTGGCAAGTGATGTAAGTGAATTTGCTTTGTATTTTACATGCATTTACATCCTGAAAAACCTAACATTTATTCTCAAGCAGAATTTCTTTTTCCATCTTATGAATTACTCTGAGCAGCAGTCTCTGCTGTACAGTGTGTCTGTATAGCAGGTACAGCATGTTATCCATTTCTTCCTCTGCTTCTGACAAAGCCTTTCTCCAAGGGCCTGCAGAGTTTTTCATAACCATTTTAGATGAGATTCATCTCGCTTAACTTTGTGTGTCAAAAGGTATGGCTGCTTGCTCTGAGCTAATCGCCTTGTATTCGGTGCCTTTGTATTCGGAAAAGAAATAAACAGGTCTAGAGGGCAATTGTTCTGACCTGTCGTAGATGCCTGTCTTTAGAGGAGCGAAGTGCTGGCATCTCTCCAGTGGTTGTAGAAGGAGATTGCATGAGCAGCTCAGATTTGGTTGTCTATCTTTTAGACTTCGTTCTGACGGTTGATCTTCTGAATGGTATTACAAAGTACAAGAGTCACTAGATTCAGCAATGGGTGCCTGCTGCTGGAGCCAGATTGGAGAAAACATCTATATCGAGCGATAATGCTGTTGGGATGATATATTTAGCAGTGTGTCTAATGCTAAAAATGTGAGCTCTTCTTTGGGGCCATGATCCCAGATAGCCAAGAGATAAGCCTTCACTCTGTAGTCTGGCGTTTCCAAAGTGTGGGGCACCACCCAACGGGAACGGGAAAGGCCAGCTCTGGGAAGGGTCCAACAGAATATGTAATTGTTTCCGAAATCTAAATGTTTAGTAAAAAATTCATTGAAGTAATTATTATTATAAGAGAGATGCAAACTGAGTATTGTTGATTTGAAGTCTGCCTAAATCAGTGAAGAGCATGGTACATACGTGGAGGTGACTAAAGGTGTTAGTTTAAAAGATTTGTCATCCAAGATAGGTAAGGTTGCTAGTCTTCTTCCTGTAAAGATGAGCATCCAGCTATCAGAAGTATGGAAAATCCTACTATAGGCTGATAGGAAGTTATCTTCTGCCACTTAATGAAGTGCATTAGGTGACTATATTGCTTATCTTTGCTGAAAGCAATGTGCATTAAATAAAATATCCAGGAACACTTCCCTTTAACTGTTTTATATCCAACTTTTTTATTTGGACAGTTAGTGTAATTCCTGAATCAAGAGAAAAAGAACAAGAATCAACAGTGTTTAAAATAATAATAATAATTCCTTTCTAGTCTGAAAAGTCATACAAAGTGTGATTTTGTTGTAAATGTCCTTTTTGAGGAAAAGTTTGAGTAGTTCCCAAATATTTGCTCAGTAGAATGAATCCGGTATTGATTTTTCCTTTTCCTCCAAATAATAGTAAATGACCACCATCTAGTGGCTGGTAGAGGTTGTTCAGGCGCAAGCACTTTGCTTTCTGTTTCTGGACGGCCACGGTGTAATATGAAGCTGTGAATTATTTTGTTAATCTTTATTTTACATAACCTGAATTCTCTTTCCAGGTGAATTACAAGAAAGATTTGGAAAGCCTACATGATCCAGCCTCTGATCTACCAAACCTGCTATATTTAAACCATGCTTTAAATATCAGCAAAACACATAGTGATGTAAGTTGCCTTTATAAGAAAGATCTGAAAAATATATGTAGTAAGGAATGTAGTATGTATAGTCACTGTAGAATACATAAATTTTTGGTACTTGCTTCATGGTCTCATGTAGTAGACTGTAGTGTTGTAAACATAATAGTTGGGGGATGTAGTGGAGAAAGAAGGGCTTTTGGGGAGAGATATTTCAGTTACTAGAACAACTAATGTACTGGGTAAGAATCACAGAGACTTCTGGTACTTGAGTATTTCTTCTTATATGTCTGAAACCTTGTCTGTTTTTTTCCTTTGTTGATCTAAGATACTTCTTTCCTTGCAAACCTTGTTTTGCCTAAGATCTTTCTTACTGCTTTCATCTGCAAGTGTCTGTACAGGAGTGACCATTATGCTAGTTTAATATTTGGACTTCTGCCATCAACAGCCTCTTGAGTGCTAGCTTCCCTTAGAGCTTTTCTGGCTAAGCCTTTCTTCTCTGATCAGTGTCTGAGGCTTCTTACACTGGATCAGGTAATAGGCACATACTCCATTCTGCCGTGTAACAAGACATGCCCCTTGATGGGGCTGGTGGTCTGACATAGGATAGCGATGGGGGTTGAAATGGGGAAGAAGAGGTAGGAAACCCCTGGCTTCTGTGCAATGCTGAAGCTTCTCTCCCACTCCAAGAGCACCTATGCTACATGCGCAGTTCTTGTAGGCTGGTTAGCTGCATTTGTCGTCTTTACTCCAGAAACCACAGAAGGGCCGCAGAACTGCTGTGGAGAGGTGTGAGTGGGTGGTGTTGGGAAGTGTGAGTGGGTGGTGTTGGGAAGGAGGATTGCTCACGGTCAGCAGGAGGTGAGCGCTTCATACACAAAGGGTTAGCCCTAATGACTAGGAGCATACTGGGTCATCTTCTGAGTCAGTGCCTGCTTATGGAAGCTTGTGTCTAAAATAATCAAAATAATCCAGCCTTCCTGTCTGTACTTGATTTTTGTGTTGCTCTTTGGTGAACTGAAGCTTGCTTTTTATCTGTCTCACTCTGATATGTGAAGCTAACACTGACTATCCCCTTTTGTATGGGTAATAAATGAGTTGATAGCTTTCACTTTCTGCATTCTTCATGTGCATTTTGGCCTAATTCTAGTTTCCTTCAGTGTAAGGTAAGATAGGCATTCTTTTTGCTGATTAAATGAACACCCTCAGAATGAACTTCATCAGTTTGTCATCTTATCTCTAATGAGATAGAAACCTGGACTTTCCCTTAAGGCAGCTCACTTCTTGCAAAATTTATTTCTTTCTGTTGCCTAGGAGGGGTTGATTCATATTGTCTATGCCCTCTTCTGAGGACTCCATAAATACTAAGTCTCTGATTTTTGCATTGTCCAGATGCTGGTGGATATTTTTTCTTGCTGTGAGCAGGAAGAAGAATGCTTTGTCAACCCTAAGGTCTCCACTAGCTATTTGTCTTCTACAGAAATCCCATTTTCAAAATCGTTCTCAGATTTGACCTCCCCATGTCACCTCTTTGATTTTAACATGGCTTACTCTCCTGCCTTTCTCCATGCTTTTCCAGTACCTTCTTTGTGTTCTCCGCCTTGTCTCTTCACAGCTCATACCAAATCTTTCTTGAAGTCTGCTTCCACTGTATGAAACAGTCTTCCTGACTGTGCCATTAACTGATTTCCAAAGACTGATTGCATGGTCTGTTTTTTTTTTTTCCCCTCTGAAACACAGAGCTTCTTGCTAATTGACCAATTGTGCTGTTTCCCTGTAGTACACCCTTCTCCCTTGAACTTTATGCTTCTCTTCATCTTTTGCGTAACATAGCTACATCTGTCTCGGTGTGATACATTGTAACCTATATGGTTAATTAAACTCATAAACTAATATGGTTGATTGAACTGGTTTGCTGATTGACCTAGAGTGTAGAAGTGTGTGCAACTTTATGAAACACATATACTATAATACCAATGCAAAGCTGTTGTACGTCAACTTCCATGGGAATTAATTCTAGCAGTTAAGAGGAAAGCTTGATGGGCATGTTTGGACACAAATAGACTGATTCTGACAGGTCAAAATCATCCTATTTTCTTTATTTTGATGAGGAAGAGAGTTCACAAGGTGAAACTTTCCCCTCATGTGGTATACATGTAATTCTCTTTGGCATGAACTATGGAAACATAAAATTAAAAACACTGATATATGTACAACAGCTAGTTTATTGTTTTGCACATTTTAAATCTGTTCCTATTGTAGAGACTTTGAGATGCTAATGAACTACAGGCTAAAAAAAAAGGGAACTTAGATGTGTTTCATTTTATGGAACAGGGTGAATAAATAGGACTTAAGAGACTGAATCTCGTGCCTGTAGTTTAGTGTAGCAAAAGCTTGTGCGATTTACCTCATTCGATTTTTTAAAGTTGTTTTTTTTCTTAAATTTTGTTCCATTAGTTGAGGAATGGAGTAAAAGTAGAAAGTCTGTATCTACAGATGGAGATAATTTTAGTTTCCACTACAGAAGTGATTTTTTTGTGTGACATTTATAATTATTTCCACTAGGAGGCAAATGCAGACCATCATATGTGTTCCTCTGCACTTCAAATGTAAATAATAATGGTCATTTTTTAGCGAACATAAACATTTGACTTTTGGATGAGCAGGACAAGTGTTTTCTCTAAGAACTTACAAAAGTTATTTTTCATCATATCCTTTTTTCATTTCATCACAGTATTTTAAATTCAAATTTAGCAGTGGAACTCCTGAGTTGGGAGGCCTAAAATATAGTTTCTTTTATGCTGTTTCTCTCATAGTTATTTTAAATGGTATTTAAATTACAAAACCTTCTGGATTTTGTTTGTGAAAACATTCTTGGATATTTTTTGTTTCAGTATGAATATAAGAAATCATTTAAGCAAAGCAAGGGCTTCTATCATTTCACCCCGGATACAGCTGAACAAATCCATCACACAGAAAATGCAGTGCTTCAAAGTCAGGTATACGCAATCATAAATATATCTTGCAAAGAGAAAAATGCAGCATTCTAACAGTGATTAAATCAGGCACAAAACTGCATGACAAATTACAGTGATGTACAGTGCATATTCAATCAGAAGCGCCCCATGAGGAGAGAGGAGAGTGTTTTTGCAGGACCCGAACTTAGTGCAGAAGCCTGACAGGGAAAGAGATTAACACTTTTCTCAAATCAGACATTATTAGTTTTGAAGAGACAAATAAATTAAAATATTACTCATTCTGAATATCATACTTTAATTTGTAGCTATTTGCTTTCCTTTATGGCTTGTGTAGAATATTCCACCATATCACAGGCTGATTGATTGAGCTAAATAATGTGTTTGCCCATCTTAATCAAAAGAGTGGGAATGAATGAGTTCAGAAGGCTTCTCCAGGTTTCCAAACAAAGTGTATTTGCTTTGTGACTTAGCAAAAAAATGTATGTTGGTGTCTTAACCCTCTGTCCTTCAATATGATTTTGCTGCTAGCTTTAAGGTCTTGGTCATTGGTAGCTGTGAGGGGAATGTTGGTGCAAGACCAGACTCTATTGAGGCAGTAGCTTTCCTTCCCACAGGTACAAACAAAAGTGCATTTCAGAATGGTGCTCCTGAGCCTGAAAGAGAGACCTGTGGGGCCTGGTTGTGAAACAGATTTTGTTGTTTTTACAGTAAATGTGTTGTTTAATGGAAACATGCCAGGGGATCCTATTGAAAAGCTGCCAACTGTTGAGACATAGGTCATTCAACCAAAATCTTGCAATTAGTTTAAGGATTGTGATTGATGCTCCTCACTCCTGCTGTCTTCAAAGTTCACCATTTCTAGGCCTGACATTCTGAAGCAAAGGAATAAATTGCTCCAGAAAAAATTTCCTTGTCTAGCTGCTCTATTTCTCCAACAGGTTAAATTTGGAAGGATTCTTCCAAGTCAAAACCTCTAAGGAGTATGGCTAAGACAGGATTTGTCTGTCGCCATAGCAAGCAATCAGAACTCACATTCTCTCAGCTGTTAACAGCATTTATTTTCATTTTCCTAGGTCAAGTACAAAGAAAATTATGAAAAATCTAAAGGCAGGACAATGCTGGAGTTTGTGGATACACCAATGTATCAAGTTTCAAAGGAGGCTCAAAAGATGCAAAGTGAGGTTAGTAAAACTGTGTGCTTGAACTAGCAAAATTTAGATCAACAGAGAAGCTAACAGACATCTTGTACTCAGGTTAAGAAAATGGATGAAGCAGATTGTAAAGGTTTTATAAATTGAGAATATGGTGGAATTAGTATTGAGTCTGTTTACAATGTTCTTTCTGGAATATGCTTGGAAATGCACCTGCATGTACCACTAATTGTTGTTTTTGCTTCAATAGAAAATGTATCGCAAAGATTTTGAAGAAGGGATCAAGGGAAGACCCTCAATGGATTTAGACAAGACCCCAGAGTTCTTGCATATAAAACAAGTCACTAGCCTTCTGAAAGAGGTGAAGGATTTTTATTTCTTTTTTTTGTTGTTAAGATGTAAATGAGCAATAAGCAGCATCACTACAAGCTACCGAGTGCTGAACAACTTATGGTTAACTTGGTAGCTAAATACAAAAGTGACTTCATGAGTAGAAATTGCAGCGTGTCATTTTATATTCTGAATAGTCCTGCAATAAGAATCGATACTTTTTGAAGTTTCCTTATGAATATAAGGAAATGATAAAGCTCAGCACACCTGGACCAGAAAAACAGTTAAACGAACAAATCAGATGACTCCATAGAAAATGGATCGTTGGCAGGACATTCCCTCTGAGGGCCTCAGTTTTGGAATTTGTTCCTCCCCTGGGCTCAAATAGCCCAAATTTGGTGACCTTCCAGGCATGCTGCAAAAGACATCTGTTTGATAGAGTTTTGGAGAGGGCCTGGAGTTTGCTTTCCAGATAGATGGAGGGGTGGAAAGGAGGCTTTCTGTTGGTGTCCAGATGGCAGTTTTTCCTTTTGAGTAATTATTTCAGGATTGTGATAGTCTGTTGTGGTTATATGGATGCCTCGAGCTGTGTGTAGTCACTTTTAACTAATTTAATTGAAATCATTATCTATCATACATGTTATGGATGAAAATAAAGAAGACCAAAATTCCATAATATAGCTGTGATATTGCATAATCTGCTTTAAGCAAATTTTGTTAGAAGGTGCAGGTTTTCTGTATGCCCACTGTTTCTTTAATATTTGTCCAATGTTCTTCAGTTGTCTGTGGCAGTGTAAATTAAATCACTTTTTTCCCGTAACTGAGAATCCTTCTATCTTTAGTCTTTTTATATTGTTATTCAAAACTGTTTTCATGTTAGATTTTGAGTATTGGTTGGTTCGATAGATTAGGCTTACTATTTTATTCCCATAAGCTTGGCTGTCAGGTAGACAACTCTCAAGCTAGGTCTAGTTTGTGCAGTACCATTCTATGCATACGTCTCATGTATGCCTACTGACTAGGGAAAAATGCAAATGCTTGCATTTCATTGAATTAATCTCACTGCGTGCTGAATGTCCACAGAAGTGGTTAGTGCATGCATAGTCGCAGATGTGCTGTAAATGTTCATCTTTGAAAATTTTGATGTAACTTCCCTCCATAGTGCTACATGCATTAAGATGTTCCCTAATTCTTACCTCCTCAAGTTCTGAGACTCATTACTTAGGGAGTAAACCACGCTTGTAAGCCAGAGGGGAAGAATATGAGAAAATGAAAACGGTATTTTAATGCATAACTGCATGAATTTCAAATGATTTTATATCCACATTCAAGGAACAGGTTTCAAAACCAAAGATTACATAAGTCAAATTAATTATTATTTTTCAAGATTCAGCAAAATGATGTATTTCTTCATAGTCAAGGATATAGCTCAGTATTTTTGCGTGAAGGTTCCTAATAAACTTTAGATAGGTACTGCATGAAACAAGAAGAACCTGGAGTTATTAAAAATGAATTATTTGTTCAAGTATTTATTTATTTATTTTTTTTTTTTTAAAGTGTCAGCTGTGTTCCAGCTTATTCTATTGCCTTCCCACTGTAGAGAATTCTGCAAATATTTTGCATTTTGTAACAATAAGAACTTTCTTCTCTGGAACCACATTCACAACTCCTTCAGAAGAGATAGCTGAATTTAATAATTCTAAATCAATAGAAGTTGTTTCCTGCTTGTTGTAGGACATGCTTCTGATGGTAAAGAGAAGCGTCTTTGAAAATACCTGGTTTCCTTTTGTTTAAATAAAGAGCTTATACAGAGACAAAGGTGCTTGCTACTGCTTATGAAATTTAATACGTGATTAGGAGTGTTAATTCATGTCTATATAAATTCTTCCGGAAAATAGTTTCTTTAAATTTTTTCTAGTTTCCTTGCTTAAAAAAAACTAACTGAAAACTGGAGATGGGAAAAGCAATTAAAAATCCTTACAAAACTTTAACTTCAGTGGGCTTACATCAGCTCTCTAGGAACTGGGAAGAAAAAGAACCAAATGTCCATGGGCACATTCTAGTGTGCTTTTAATTTTATACTGAACATGTGAGTACTCTGGAGGCTGCAGTTGCTAAATGTTGATAGATCATATCAGTGCAGTGTTTGAGGGGCACAGAAGTGATATAGTAGGAATATTGCTTCTACATTATAATTTATCAAGCAGTCATTTTAACAGGTCCTAGTGTAGTGTTCAGGGCATCCATCCTGATTGTGATGTCATTAGTGGAACAGCGGTAGAAACTGCAGCACAGCATATATTGGTCTGTAAAAGCAAATGCTACTGCAGTTAAAATGTCTGTAGAGAAGCAGCTCAGGCCCCTAAACAATGTGCTAGCGCTGTATAGGAGAGGACTATTTTTCAAGAGCACAACAGGAAAATACATGACTACATTAAAACCTTTTCACTTTTTCAACATTGTACCTTTTGATTTCATAATTACCAATTCTATTTTAACTCTGAAACCTGTACTTCAGCTAATTCATTTTTCATAGAAATTTCAAAGAGACCCTTCAGACATTTAATAAGTGGCATTTCTTTTCAAGATCTTGCACACAATATTAAGTGGAGAAATCTCTCTCTTTTTTTTTTTTTTAAATCTTTAGAAAGAATATTAAAAAGATTTGGAAGAAGGGATGAAAGGAAAAGGAATGACAGTGTTTGAAGATACACCAGATTTGATTAGAGTGAAAAACGCAGCTCAGATACTAAATGAGGTATGTTATGCTAGTCAAGGTTATTGGTGTCACGGAAAGTTCACTCTCTGTTATACTCTACTGAAAATGTTCAAATTTTTTTTACATGCTCTACAATGAAATACGTAAGTATTAAAACTTAAGCTATTTCTGTTTTGCTTTAAGAATATAGAAAAAAAACAACTTATGACAAATATTTCAGATTTTCAGGTAATTAAAAGATCAGTGGAAATTGTTAGTGGGGTCAGTAGATACAGCATTCAAAACTGGGTTCATTTTTCCATCTATTTATTTGTTCAGCTAGTATAATTAATACTGTAATGGAAAAAGAGTTGACTGTTAATGGACTTGTAAAGAAAAGTTAATGAAATAATTTTGAGTTTTTTGGAATCATGTACCTGCTATCTGAAAATAAATATTGGTAATGACTGCCAGGAATCTTGGGAAGATCTTTTATCCAAACAAATTATTCTACTTGTGAAAACCTTTTCCAAAAATAGAGTTGCTCCTGAAGAAAGGAATTTTCTTGAGCTTGTGGTTCATCCGATGCAAATAGACAGGTGGAGGCTCCTTCCAGAGTATATTTTTAGAACTGAACTTTGGTATTAACTGTGTTGGTCTAAGTTGCTCCGGAGGTTATGTGGAAGCACTTAAGTGTGCGATCTACTCCCATTGTGAAGGGCTGGGAGTGGAAGTGGAAGACTGCTCTTGATCTGTACTGTCTCTTGGAGACCTCCCTGAGGAACTCGTGCTCAGCAAGCCTGTGTGCTCAGCAGAGCTGCAAGCTCCAAAGCTGGCACAGCTGCAGCTCCTGTGGATGAGCTTGCACAGGCTGCCTGGGAAGCAGCATTGGGGCTGGAGGGTGTGGGGAGGGAAGAGGGAAGGCAAAGCTCCTGCTGCACTTCACACCTTTGGGGAGTCATTCTTTCAGAGCAATATATATATTTATTTTATATATTTTATATTCATTTAATAGGTATAATGTTTATTTGCACACATATACATACATAGCCATAAGAACCAGAGGGAATGCCATGCATAGGGCCAACCTTACCACTGTAAACAAGTGCAGGAATATACAGCTGTAACCCTCAGGATTATCTTTTCCGTGGTGTTTTACACTTTAGGAAGCTAGGAGGAAACATCTGCCATTCCACCTTTAGCAGAGAGGAAGAGAGAGATGATGTCTTCTCACAGATTAACTTACATTTTTACAAAAAAATGTGGTTTGGGAAGTTGAGAGTTGTTTTATCGCATTTATTTCCACATCAGAGTGAGACAGAGATGGAAGACAAAGTCTTTTTGCTCTTGTTCTTGTAACTTCATGCCATAAGTGATCAGACCATTGCATTGAATAGAAGGATATTTTCCTTCTTCTTTCTAACTAATGTACAGCCTAAAAAATAGTTAACAGGAAAAGTAAGAAGAAAATATTTTAATGATATGTATTTATTTTGAAAAAAGAAAACCTGTTTTCCACAGGCAGAATAAACTATAATAGAAAAGAATGATTACTACTAGAAATAGCACTGCCTGAGAATCTTTCAATTTTTTATTAAAAAAAAAAAGTACAGCTATTGTATACAATATTTCAGTATTACATTTTAATATCATTTGCTGATGAACAAGAAATATATCCTTGCTTGGATAAGCTGAAGATGAAATATTCATTTTGTTTCCTAGTTATCGTTATTTATAATTTATGTTGTGGGGAAAAAGCAACAATCATGGATGAGTGCTGCCACTTGCCTAATGGCTGGGGTTCAGGAAAGACCTATTAAATGAATAAATTACAACTTCCTGCTCTGAAAGTTGACTGGAAACAATTCTGTATGGTATTAAATTTCTAACACGTAGTCTTTTCATAAATAAAATATTTTCTTAAAAGTAAAATGTGTTTCAATTACGTTGGCACCAAGTACCGGCTTATTACACTCTGTTCTGCAGAGCTAAACTTCCCCTTTACCTTAGAGGATAATTGTAGCAAGCTGTATGGACTGATTTCCCCCCACTCTCTGCCAAATTAAAGTTTTGTATATTCAGTGAATATCTCCTCAAGTTTCCCTCCTGTAGTTTGTTATGTGTTTTCCTGACAAAAGCTTGCCAAAACTCTTAAGAGTTGTGACTCTTAACTTGAGATTTTTGATTTACTCTAAATCTTAAATTGGATCTCTTGTGCAAAAATCTACCTGTAACTCTCTGGCTATTGTGAATATAATGTATGAAGTTTTATTTTCACAGAAACAATACAAGAAAGACCTGGAAACTGAAATTAAAGGAAAGGGCATGCAAGTTGGTCCAGATACTCCTGAGATAAGACGAGCCAAGAAAGCTTCTGAAATTGCAAGCATGGTCAGTACTGTACCTGGTGCAAGCTTTCCATTTGACAGAATGCAACAAATTATTGTCATTGAGAATTCCAGGTGGTGACCAATGTATTTCACCAAATTTGGTATTTCACCAAATACTTAATCTGTTGAGCTGCGTAGAGTCTAAAAGTTGCATAATCAGTGTACGGGGGAAAGTTAAGACTTCCCAGAACTTTGACCTTTCCGTCATCTTTTGCAGGTGGTGCTTGTTCCTCATGAACCACGCCTGGCCTGGGCTGTATTCAGTAGCTGTAGGCCCTACTGCTTTTAGGTCTAAATAGCTGCTTGTTTAGTTAGGGCCAAATGATAAACAGAGTTAGAGAGATGCTAAAGCCTTATGACCCCAGTCTTGCCAAGCACAGCCGAGGGAGAAAGTCTCATCTACATGTGTCTGTGATTGAGGCTGCAAAGACAGGTAGATGTGAAAGGCTACATCAGATTTGAAGTTAGCAGTCTGTTAAAATAATTTTTCAACTGGTCAGCAGCTACAGCATAGGTGTCTCATAGATAGATCCTATAAAGCTAATGCTGTTGAATCAAAAGTTATTTGGTGTTTTAAGAATGCTGTTCATTGGACTCTGACAGATTAAAGTAGGAACAATTTAAGAATTTGGCTGTCAGACGTGAGTATTTCCAGTGCTATTCTTTTCAGAAAGAATACAGGAAAGACTTGGAGAATGAAATTAAAGGAAAGGGAATGGGAGTGGGCATGGATACACCCGACATACAACGAGCCAAAAAAGCTTCTGAAATTGTAAGCCAGGTGAGTACAGAATGAATCTCTTAAGATTACTTCGGTAGTAAAACACAATGAGGTGTTAAAAATAGAAAATCTTCTCGAACATACTTGGGCTAAAAGGAATCAGCAGTGCACAACAAAAAAATTAAAGAAATAGAAGAATTTATTTTAAAGTCTGACCAGTGCTATCAGAATAGCTTTGAAGACAGCGTGTACAAATAACTGCAGAATTAGTTATGTTTTTTTTTTTTTTCCTTCTTTTTTCTTCAGAAAGAATATAAAAAGGATCTGGAGACTGAAATTATAGGAAAAGGGATGCAAGTTGGCCCATATACTCCTGAAATACAACGGGTCAAAAGGGCTTCAGAAATAGCAAGCCAGGTAGGCATAGTTCAAAGGCTGAATGTTTTAATTCTTTAATTCTGTGTGACAATGAGTGCTTGACATATATGGCTCAAAATACTTCTCTAGCTCTGTAGAGGCTTTCATACCCATATTAAATTAATTTACATGTAGTAAAAAAATCTTACTGCCTGATTCTTATTTGTATTTAGGTCTGTCATGACATGTAAATTGCCTTTAATTGTTTACATCTACTTGCGGGTTTTTTTACATTAGCTAATGAGAAGGATATGTATATCCTGACAGTGAAAGGAAAATATATAACATATATGAGAATATATTTTCTGTATATATTATATATTTTCAGTGTGGGACACAGTGTCAGGTGACCCACACAGACAATGGTAACAGTGTCATGGAGGAGAGGGGTTGAAACACATACTGTACAAGCATGTTGAGGCTCATCAGCAATAAGCATCTTTTGTTGCAGTTTGGATATTCTGAGCCCAAGAAAGCAGGAAGTAGACATTTTAAAATTATTTTTCAGAAAATGTACAAAGATGAAGCAGAGAAGATGCTCTGTAACTATTCTGCTGTCCCAGACACTCCAGAGATGGAGAGGATAAAAAGTACTCAGAAAAACATCAGTTCAGTGAGTAATAGTGCTTCTCTTTTCACTTGCAACTTTTCAGATATTTTTCAGTTTAAATAGGCTCTCTTGTGCTGCAGCATGAACTAGGGAACTTATGAGTAAATGTCCTTTGAACCATTTGCATAATTTTCCTGGCAAAAGCTGTATCACTTATTTCTTTCGGTAAAAAAAATACCCCAGCTTTTCTAGGTGTGACACTGTTATTTTGAATTGCTAAACCACTTATACCACCTTGCCACCACAAGCCGAGTTATTTTTAAATGAAGATTTTTTTTCTTTTTCCATCAAGCCCCAGGAAGTACTTTATTTAAAAGGACAAAAAAAATCTAAGGCTTGTTACTATGCGTATAAGATTTTTCATCTGTTTCCTATCATATGTACAGAATATCAAGATTCGGGTATAAAATTAGAACAAATCAGGTTTCATAAATATATATGTCTAATGATTTTATGTTATACTGGATATATTTTTTTTTAATTTTATGCTAGATTTAAGTTTCAGTTTATCCCTAAATATAAATTACGAGCTTAGAATTCTAAAATTGCCCAGTTTGGGATGCATTCAGTTCCATTTCCTTTTTGGGCCCATTAATTCTGCTGTTTGTAATTCTGGCTTTGCTTGTAGTATAACAGAGAAGAGAGGAGGAGTAAATATAGCCTCCAGAACCAAAGCCTGTCCAGTTAGTGGCTGCTTTTTATGGCAGACTAAGTAATACTAATAAAGCCAATGATTTGAGAGAAAGGAATATAAGTTACATAAATATTTTAGTATTATCTGACACAGATGTTCTTTAACTTAGAGATATTTTCAGCTTCTCCAACCCTGCACAAGTACAAGGTCAATTAGTTTCTCTCAGAGGTGTTTACCTGCAGCTATCCCATATCACTGCAGCTTCACTAGGGGGTTAAAAGCCTGCGGGGAGAGGAGAGAAGAAAAGTCTCTGAGACTGCTCTAGGCAGTGGTCTCTCTTGTAATGTCTTCCAGCCGTTACCCGCTCCTTTTCTTCCTTCAGATGAGAGCAGCTGAAAGCTACACCTTTACAGGAGCTGTTGACAGGCCCACTGGCCCCAATTTTGTTTCTTGTAATCTGTTGCCTCTTGGTTTTGAATGGTGCTCTGCTGCATGGTGTGACGGTGATCAGCACCGTATCTCATGTCACTGGCATCCTAACATGCTGCGCCGAAACTTCATGTAACAGAGGGGGTCCAAGGTAGCATCTACTGATCTGCTTTCCTCCCTGCTCCAGTCTTTGATAGCTTTTGATTGAGTCCTCAAATAGGTCAGCGGGTCTGGCAGTACGGACTCACTAACAGTTAGATACCAGGCACATAATAACCTTCCACTATTTAATTAAGACTTGACAAGCTTCTGATGCATCTGAACCCTTTGCAGCCCTGTAGGCCAGTCTGAGCTTTCAGTGCTAAGGCTGACAATTATCCTCTTTGTTAGTGTACTAGATAATAGGAAATAAAAATATTTTGTCTTTGAGGTGATTTGTGTTTGCTTTATTTTGTGATCATCCTTTTTCTGTTTCTGAACTGAATCCTTCAAATGTAGGAAAGCAGTTTATAGCTGTGATTGAATTATTTTTTTCTTTCTCTACATTTTAATCTTTCAGCATTCTGTGCAATTTAGATTATAAAGGTAAGTTACTTCTTACTAAGTTAAGATATAGTTGGGAGCAGCCCCAATATAAAAAAATTAATGACTCCTAATAGGCTTCTGATTTTTGGATTTCGTCTTAAGTATCTTCCTGCCTTAAGGGACAAAGAAAGTAGCTAGCTCTGCAGATAAGTGCTGCTTTTAGCTCACTAGCTCATTTGGCAGATGATATACAATAGGATATTTACTGCACAGTCATCTCTCTCATAGAAAAATTCCTAGCTCCAACATTTTTTACCACTCCCTCTTTGGTAGAGAAGAAAAGTATATTTTAGTTCAGTCCACTATGTAAATCTTTCTACCTTGTACTGACATGTTGCTGCAGAAGAATTTTTGAGTTCATACTCATAAACTGTCTCTGTTTTCACATGGTAAAACAAAATTCTAAATTGTTAAAGGTTTTCTGAATATTTAAAAATGAGTTATGGACATAAATAATTCACTCTCCTCTAGAATATTTGGCAGTACTGGTCACACTAGGTTACAGGGTGTAGGAGAAATGCATCGAGAATGATGTTTTATTGTTTAAGGTTTATTGATAGGAAATAAAAAAAGTTAAATAAATCTTGGTTTAAGAAAGGCAGAAATACTAAATGGTAAAGATTTATTTTATGAACTCCAGGATCAGACTTGTTTCTACATTACCAGCCTGGAAATACTTACTGGAATGGCAACAGCTGTGACACCAAATACTGAAATTCAAATAAAACTCCTAAAGGAGTTTTACAGCGTGAACTGGTGCTCCATGGTTATTTAAATTATAGCCACATTTGGAATTTGTGGAGCAGTTATTTACTGTCTCTTTCGGTAACTGAATGATCGATTCTACTGATGCGCTTTGTGTTTTATCCTTCACTGAAACAATTGAAATAGAGAGGAGAATTATATAAACAGCATGTGTATCTTTTCAGAAGTGAACTTTGTTTTTAGATGCAGTCCTCAGCTTTCTGGCTTGAACCCAGAAACCAAAAATTGCAGGACTTGGATTGTAGCTCTGGCTGTTCTGGTTATTTTATCATGAATATGTCAATTTTCTAGTTTGCTGAATGAGAAATAATAATATCTGTTCACTTCTCAGAGTATTTTGAGATCTGAAGATTAAAAAAAAATTAAAATCTTGCATGTACATGCACGTTCAAATACATTGAAATGAGTGAGATTACTCAAGCGTAAAGTTGCATTTTTAAAAGTTTATAGACTATGATCTAAATTTTAACATTATTTCCAAAGTTAAAACTATCATTAGCAATGCTTACAAATGGTTGAGGTCAGTCTAAAGGATGATAATCGATTATCTGGTTTACAGTTGAAAACAAACAGAATGTTATTGTAGTTATTGATAATTGGTCTGATTTATGAAAAATTAAAGTATTTGCTTTCTTAGTAAGATTTATAGGCAGACCTATTTGGAACTTGGAAAATTGCTCAGCCCTTTTATGAGAACTTGTTCTTGCATTGCTAACAGTCTCGTAATTACTTTTTCTTTTGGGGAAATGAAGGTGTTTTATAAGAAGGAAGTAGGAGCTGGCACAGCTGTAAAAGAGACTCCAGAGATTGAAAGAGTAAAGAAAAATCAACAGAATATTAGTTCGGTAAGTGTTATTAACATTAATTATTCTTATGTGAGTAAATGGTGGTCAAATTTTTTTTCCACCCTGTTTACTAAAAATTCTGCGTTTTCGTATCACACAACTCTCCACTGGATTTTGGATATAGAGCTCCATTCTAATAGCGTTAGAGCTCCACTCTAGTGTAGTTCTTCTGTGTCCAAAGGTAGAGTTTCAAATTGAAGCATCATGAAAAACAGGAAAACCTTTGAACTAAGTATTTGAGGAAGGAGTTTTGTCTTTCAGGAGTGAGAAACATGAAATGTATTTCCCGATATGACAGACTGAACAGCAGTTGTAATTTGCAATTTAGAAAAATATCATATCGCAAAAAAGAAAATCTGTATAGTTCCTGTAGAGTCTGCATGTATTACATAGGGGTTGGTACAGTTTGCACTTCAAGAAGAGGAAAATTATGTCCAGGCTTGAGCTATGTGAAAAGGTGGAGGGTTTGTGCCTCTTTACATGCTGATGACAAGTTGGTCTGTGGATCTGATGAGACTGGTTCTGAATTGATGTTGTTTATCTATGGATGTCCAATGTCTTTGGCACTTTAATGGGCAAATAAAAATAAAATATCAAAATAAGAGTTTTCTACAAGTAGAACATGCTCTTCTAATAAATACATGGCAAAACTTGGAAAAAAGTGGAAAAGTGACTGCCAAGCAAGAAAACACTTGTAGCTGCATTGTTCACTGGTTTGGAATTTTTGGTGTGGAGTCCTCTGGGGCCATTTTTATGTTTGTGACATGACTTTTCTGATGATTAGATGCTTTTTAAAAAACAAAGTTTGAAAGTAACACATAGACATGACACTAGATTGTGTTTAAATATTAGTTGAAATCCAAATTAGGGACTCTGGACACGTATTCTACTAGAATTTCCTTGTTTACTGAGTAGTGTTAAATACTGCATTTCCCACCAAAATAAGGTCAGGTAGGGTATTTCCATAAAATTTTGAAAAACTCATATTTTCCTTGGAATTTTTCTTTGCTCCATCCATCACTTTTCATCTTGTCATTTTGAGTCACAGTGCAATTTGAAGACTCAGTGCGAGCTATCATGTGTCCTAAGTCCTGAAATAGTGTTTCTGGTTTGTTTTTTCCCCCCACCCTGTGCAATTATGTTTTTTGTTTTGTTTTTTTTTTTAAGCCAGATTTGTACTGGTGTTCTAGAAACAAAAACCTAATCTTCTGTTACCTATTTCATTTCCAGTTACCGCAGACATTTATTTCGAGAGTAGTCACACGCACGCGCTCACACACACATAGAAAGGCTTATTAGGACTAGTCTTACTCTAATGCTTTTTCTCAATACCTTTCAAAGTGAAATGGAAAAATAGTGTACAGTGCTTTTGGTGTTTTAGAATCCTAAACAGTGGTGAAGAGGGAAAAATGAAAGGTGGATCAGTATGCTAGTAAACACACTTGAACAAAAGCATATCACAAGAAACACAAAATGCATTAGTGTTTAGTGGTATGATGTAAGTAGCATGGCCTTTACCTTGCTAGTCTGTGTGTAGAGTTAGTATTTTACAAAAAATATTTTATTACATGTAGTGTAGTTGAGATTACTTAAGTCTTGTATAATATTTATTAAAAGTGCAGAATGCCAAATTTAAAGGCAATGTGCAAGAAAGTTTTAAATTATGTGTCAGTAAGAGGGAAATTATATTGTGTAATTTCCAGGAGTCCCAAAGGAAGGGTGAATTACACCAATTTTGACTCCATTAGATTTAAACATTTTACACATATCTTTGAATTTAGCCGGAAGGACTTAGGACAGCTTTAAAACTATTTGCTGAGCTAAATGAAACTATGGGATGTGAAGCACATCTGCAGTGCAAAAAAGTCCAGAACACCAAACCAAAATAACACTCACTGTACAACCAAACCATGCAAAAAAGTCCATTGCATCATGTTCTGAAAGTGATCAGATTCTTCCAGATGATGTATATTGGAGACAAAGATCAGAACGGTCTGTTTTGAAATCCTAAAAAACAAGGTGGTGACAGCCAAAAGGGTTGAGCTCATCTCACCTGTTGTGATGATTGGTTTGGAAGAAGCAGCCTCCTAAATAGTTGGAGTCCAAATCTCACAGAACTTTTAAAAGCAAACATCAGACCCATGGACTGTAACTAGATCTGAACTGAGAAGCTACAAATAACTGAGGATTTTTTAAAAACTTGTTTATATTGAGGGACAGGCAGGGCTGGACACAGCACTGGGAAGAAGGCTTTTGGGGGAAGATTGTAATTTTGTTTTTGTTTGTGTGAAATCCATGAGGAAACCCCTGTGATATGTCAGTCAACACCACAAAGCTGGGGTCTGATTAAAACTCAAGCAACAGACATTTTGAAGCATTTTAAGGACTAGTAGCACTGCCAATTCTTAAGCTTACCTAATAGTCTCCATTAAAAGACCCTTTTTTCCAGTGGTTTAGTACTTCTGCCAGTCCTAAACTGTCTGGATTGAAATTTTCCATTCCGGGTCTGTACTTTGGGCTGGTTTGGTTTTATTTATTTATTTATGAATTTCAGCCAAAGCAGCTTCCAAGTATGAGCTTAGAGAAAAACAAGTTGTTTTGTCTGTATTAAAAAATTTGGCACTCTCCAGAAGTACCAAGTCTTGGAGAAGAGATTTGAAAATTATCTACTAAGTGACATTTGGTACAGTGGATTTGGGAAAAAAGAGGCCGGGGTGAGGAACTGAAGTGTAGAAGGGCTTGGTGGACAGGCCAAATGTGGGGAAATGTGGGCAGAGTGATGTGCTCCTGTGCATAGGTGCTTCCTTCCAGAAGAGCTGAAACAGGGTCATTTAGAGTCATCACTCCCTCGCTGTGAGTGTGTATCTGAGGTACCCTTGGTCAAATATTTTCTCTTTCTTTAACGATGGTGTCCCCAGAGGTAACAAACTACGATTGTTCTCATGGGTTTGTGCAGTCAATCTAACCAAACCACAAGGGGCTTAAGATGAAGGCACATGAAGGAATGTACATTTGTAGTTTTTTAAATCATGAGAAATTGCCTCCCCAAGAGGTACCTTTAGGGAGTATTATTAAGGTCACTAGGTAAATACTCAAAAGCAAGAACCTGAATTCAAGTCCCTGTGTCTAGACCTGATGATCCATTGCCAAAGTATATGATTTTGTACTTTGCCACGGAGGCGGACCTGCTCTGGTTTTCCATTTTGCAAACTACAGTTCAATGGGAATTCTCATTTGAATGCAGGTGCTGTACAATCCTATGTTTTTTAAAATTATGTAGCCAGATTAGCTGTTACTTGTCTGTGCTCTCTAGTAAAAATAGTACTTTTCCTTGTCACAATTCCCTT
Organism: Aptenodytes forsteri; assembly: GCF_000699145.1. Lineage (NCBI taxonomy): Eukaryota > Metazoa > Chordata > Aves > Sphenisciformes > Spheniscidae > Aptenodytes > Aptenodytes forsteri. Next base: position 5,079,028 of record NW_008794911.1, read on the forward strand.
TTTCCTCATTTCACAGCAAAATTAGTGAATTAATGTGTGTGAAAAACTGAGATGCTGTAGTGAGGAGCAACATAGAAAAGTTCCTGAAGAAATCAGTAATTCTGTCACCAAAGCAGGACCTTAGAGCAGTTAAAGAAGAAAAAAAAATCAGTCATGGTCCGCATGCACACTACTCACTTAGTAAGGGTCGTTGATTATGTGTAATGAATGAGGCAGAATTCTCCTGAGAAAAACAGCTTTTGGTAATAGATAAAGAAGATTATAAAGACTTAAAGAGAAAAAGAATGTAGTAGTGTAAAATATACTAAAAGCTGTATATGGAGCATATTTGTAAAAGGGGCAAAACTAAGGTTACATTTAATTGTGTCATTTTCTGATTTTTGAGTCCTTGATTTTGCAGCCTTGAAATGTATTTAACAGAAGTTTTGTATGCCACATTAATATAAAACTGTAAAAATTGATTCATTATGCTGTTCTTAAAGTACTTTTCCTTCCTTGAGTCTTGCTAATGAAAAATGTTTCCAACTATTACGTATCACCGCACACACAATTTTGAATGTTTTTGTGAATTTTGCTGTTTTATTACCATTGTAAAGAAAAAGAAAGCATGCCATATCACTGTAAAGGATGGCACAGTCTACAAGTATTGTTTATTTTACCATGTCATGAGAGATTTGAAGCTGAATGTGCTGAATACTGGACAGGTATTTAGTTACAGACAGTAAGGCAAAGACAATGCACAGATTTGTCCAAGATGACACTTTGGATAGCATATGGAAAAACAGAAAATATGATGACTTTCTTTTTAGTACCACATCCACTTAATGTTACAATTCTTTCTCATTAAATTGAATTCCAGTTTTGTACATAGGTGTATAATTCAAGAAATTCTAGTTCTGTGCATCTTTGAAATTATGGAGTCTACCATATCCAAACATACTGCTGTTTAGAAGAGATTAAATGTGGCAAAAGCAACAGTAAGTATCTGACAGCATCTTCAAAGGCATCATCCATCCAAACATCTGCATTCTCCCTGATGTGTCTGTGTGTGTTTTTAGAGAACTTGAAAGAGACTATGAAGTCATCCACCCTTTTAAGAACACATCTGTGAAATGTTTGGTTTCTGAAATGGACTGGTAGACTCTGTTGCAAGATAATAGCAAGACCAAGTCATTGTCAGAGTGATGCAGATCTCCAAGTAGTATATGCAGCATCCCAATCATCATGAAGATAGCCACAATCCCATGTGATGTATATTCCCACTGTAAGAGTTTTAGGATACTAGGCTTGTTACATGCACTCTCTGATGTGTTGTATCAAACAAGATGCATTGGAGACCCTAGCAGCCTGTTTCAGAAGTTATATGTAACTGTTCCTTTTCAGGTCAATAGTGTTGATAGGTGTGGTCTAGCTGTGCAGTATGTGTAAGGGAGAGATTACAAAATGTTTGTTGTGTTTTAGTGCTTGTCTGTATCTTCTTTAAATTGCTAATATTTTGTAATATTTATTGTGCAGATTAAATACAAGGAAGAAATTCAACATGCAACAACTATTTCTGATCCACCTGAACTAAGGAGAGTTAAGGAAAACCAGAAGAATATTAGCAATGTGTGCCCCGTTTTCATTGCTTGCACACTTCTCTCTGCTGTGTTAAATGTGTTTGTGCCTCAGTGAATATGTCTGTGGTGTTTGTGCTAATTCCTGTTTGTCCACAAAGACTAATTTAATCAATTAATGGTAAAATGATAACTCCTTAGCCTTGCACTTTGATTAACATCAATGAGAGTGAAGTATTCCTGTTGAAGTATCAATTGTCTGTGTCTGAAATAGAAGAACTGCAAGAGGGTGAGTACTAAGTATCATGTGGAAAGATGTGGGTGTTTATTAAGGAATGGCATTTTCCATCCAAATGCAGTATGCTCGTTAATGATGTCTAACCCGCTGTTGTATTTCTGTTACTCGGAAGTCTCTGTGTAATATCTTCTGCCATGTTTGCTAGGTTCAGTACAAAGAACAGCTCTGCAAAGCTACACCTGTGAGTGTCACCCCTGAGATCGAAAGAGTCAAGAGGAATCAAGAGAATGTCAGCATGGGAAGTCGCTCTCATTTAATCCTTTGTATAATTTTTGGGTGCAGAGGATGAGTACAAAGTTCTGCCTCCAGAAGCTGTGCCTTTTCTTTAGTTAGGTGTGGGCTCAGTAATGGAATTACTTGAAAACCCTCTTTTAGGAAGCAATTGTGAAAAGGCGTTGCTTGGTTTGGGAAATGGCATGTGAAGCATCACATATTCGATTAAAGAAACGTCTGTGATGTTTTGAAATGGTTATTCTCTGTGTTGGATATTTGCAGGAAATCTTGACAGATTTTTTTTTTTAACAGAATATCCTTTTCCAGCTTTTTTTTTCTTTGCTTTGTGAAAATTTGGCTACAGTTGTACTCAAACTCCAGCTCTCTTACCTGTCTCTTTCTGGTTCCTCAGTAGCCTTCCCATCAGAGTTTAGTATTTAATGGCTGACATAACCATTAGAAAGTCATACTGTTTGCAGGAGCGCAGGGAAGAAGACAAGGACTTTTGGAGCATGCTGCTGCCTTCCTGCATTGTTGAAGTTGTACCCCGTTAATGAGTCTTTGAGAGACCAGCCATTCTCCTCACTGGGAACCTCCGTCAACAGCCCTATTTCATGGGGCTACAAATAGCTACGGTGTTTCCCTGGGGTGTTTTCCGCCACGTTCCCCAAACTAATTTAGAGTTACAGTTTTCAAGAATACTGTCCCTCTAACTTAAGTGTATGCTATTTATTCCTGGATTTATGTTGATAAATCTAGCTCTCCTAAAATGCACACTGTTCAAACAAACCTGTTTTCCCAAGTGATTCAAGCCAGTCTGTGTAGGTGTTCTACTCATGTCATTGTTTACCTTTCACCAATTTTTGTGTTGTGCAAATTTCATTGGAAAGTTTAAATTCTCTTTCAGGTCACTGGAATAGCTTTGGTGAAGATTCTTTAACTTCAGACATTTCTAGAAACATCAAGTCTTGAATAATCATTTTACCTTTACAAATGTCAGTTTGCAGGTTTAATCCATTTGATAGCTTACCATCATTTTTATAAGACGTTAATTTTTCAATTGGGATATGTTGATGTGGACAGACCAAAACTGTGTTGTGTGGGGATACAATTGCTTGAACAATATGTACGTTACTGCCGCAGTGCACTGCAGAATTATGAGCATAATTTATCAGCACAGTTATTCTTATAACACAAAACCAAGAGCTTATTTAAAAAAAAAAAAAAAGGTTTGTATGGAAACATTTGTTTTACATAGAACTATATGGATTGGCATAAATCATGCAAGAATCTCTCATTATTTACTAAATGTTTACCATATCTGACTTCCCAGTATTTGGGGCCAGGGTTAACATTAGACTGATTGGTCTGTCAATGCCACATCCTATCCTTTATCCGCTTTAGATACTGATCCTGCCTTGAGCGTGCATTTAGTTTAATGCATCATTGCTACAAGTGTATTTTGTTAAAAAGTGATAGAGGGGATATTCCCACAGTACATTTAAATAAACACATGGTGAAATTTAGGCAGTTGTCTGATGTATTGCACTCACTGTGTTTAATCACCTTTGAAGATACAGAGTATAAAAGAACATGGATGGTATCCTTATGCAATCTCTGTGTCCAAATATACATTTACAGTGGGCATTGCTGAAATTCAGTTTTTCATGTGCTCTGCTTGACTTTACTGCATTATTTGTAGCTTACCCCATTCCAAATATAAGATATTTCTCTATACAGCCAAGGACCAGTGTGGTAAATGTCAAGATGTTGTATGCATATGTGTGTATATATCCACACAAATGCATTAATAAGAAGATTATACAGAAAGAATTCAAGGTTATGCTTCAAAAATCAAGTTTTGTAAGCTTTAATAAACTTCAAATGCATTTTAACTTTTCAGTTGTTTCCTGGATGACCTTTTAAATCATACATTTTAATGTAAAACAATGTGATATTGCTTTAGCTGAAATAGTATGTACCATTTTATTCTGTTAAATAATAGGTTCACTACAGAGAGCAGCCTGGCAAAGCTACTGCTGTGAGTGTCACTCCTGAGATAGAGAGAGTCAAGAAGAATCAAGACAATATCAGCTCGGCAAGTTGTTTGAATCTTTTTGTCATTCAGATTTTCAGTCATTGTAGGAATATAACAAGGATTTGCTTTTCCATTTAGATTTGATGTGTCAAATGAATCCAGCTGCATCATCCACTGAATGGATTTTTTTTTTTTTTTTTATTCTTTGAGTACATGCACTGCACATATGGGCAACAAAAATATTCAGACTTGCCTGATTATTCTTGCAAAAAAAGTAAGTGATTGTGTTGGCGCCAGTATTTTCCAAGGAGAGAGTCAGTAGAGAGTCAGTCATTCTTTCAAGTATCTTCATCTCTTGTTACCAAGTTTTACTTGCTAGATTGCAGGAGTAAGTTGCAGTAAAGAACAAAGGAAATGAGAATTTAACTTTAGTGCAAATTTCATTTTTTTAATGATTCAAAGCATGGAAGCATATAGTCATCCATTCTACTCTGCGACATGCCACCTATGTTAGAGCTGAGTAGTCCTAAATAGATCCTATTACTAAACACTAAAGAGTAAAATACTATATTTTTCTTGGCTTTTATGATAATACTTTTTTTTTTTTTTAATTGCCGCTACAGTGGTGTAAGAAGCAGCAGGCAGTTCCAATAAGGAGCAAGGAAGTCAAAACAGCATGGTGAAGTAAAGGACCAGACTAATTACATTACAGTCTGTGTCCTCAACACTGCAACAACATCGGTGGCAAAGCCCCTGCAGATGGTAAATAGAACAGGTTTCATGCAGAGCCACTGTTTCAAGGTGGCAGAAGAGAATTAATAGTAGTGAACAGTTTAGAACTGAATGTAGGAGTGAAAAGTAAAGTAGGTTGGATTTGTCAGAGGATTTGTCTAAGGACAAAAGAACAGAATCTGACCTTGTAACTAAATATGTCTTAAGTACATTCTTAAAATGCTCATGCATATTTACCAAAGTCAATTAGTTTTGAGGAGCACAGTTAAAAACAAGAGGAAAACTTCCCAACAATTCTAGGCTTTAAACAATTTTTTTATTTCTGAAAATTAAGCTTCTTTTTCCAAGTGAATCCTTCACTTTGTTTCTCAAGATTTACAAGGATAAATACTCCTTTATGTTAATCAGCAGTAGATGAAAACCAAACTATGTTGGCTGTAATTATTCTGTCCAGAAAACAGCTTATATTCAAAAGCATATGTAGCTGAATATATTTGCTAAGAAATTTATTGTTTAATTTAGAAGGGTTTGAAGACTATGCGATGCCATATATTTCTGTTTCTCTGTACATTACTTCAAACTTATCTATGAAACAGACACCAACACTCATATTTTCATAGGTATGTTGTGCTTAGCTAATATGTAATTTTAAGGAGGGTTAGACAATTTGGTTTCTCACATCACAAATGCATGTTGAAATAGATTTGTACAACTGATTTGAGAGGTAATACTTTGAGTCTGGAACTATAGGTAAATCTAAAATATTTACTAACAGTCAGTACACAGGTTACAATGCAATGTAGGAGCTAAGAGAGTCCATTAGTAGAAGAATTCAACCAGCCAGAAGACACTGAGAGTACTCACTCTAGAACCAACAAGTAGGACCAACTACTTTTACTGTTTTAGAATTTTGAGTGTGTGGGGTTTTTTGCCTTTTTTTTTTTAAACAGATAATTAACCTTGCATCTTTACAAGTCTGTAAAATGCCACAAAAGAAGCTAATTAGGAGAAATGTGACATAGGAGGTTCTATACTTACTGATGCACAAAACACAGAGCTCAAATGTTCTTTTTGAAAACAGCATATTCAGATTTGTCCCAGACATGTTGCTTTTGTGCTGCTAGCAAAGACTAGCTACAGAACAGGAGTAAGAAGGCTGCCAAAGGACTAATCTGCTTGTAAGAATTGAATTCCCTGGGGACCCAGGGGTTCTCAGCTAATCCCAACCTGGAAGCAGACTGAGGACAGAATCTGGGTCTGTCTGGGTAATAAGAAGGTAGCTTATCATCAGCCATACAAATATGTTTTAAAGATGTCCAAGTCACAGTGGTGGTTTCTTATTATTTAACTTATTTTTCAGTTGATAAATGAATTATTTCACTTATGTCATTTAAACAGTCAAGAGTTTCAGCTTTCAGGTAAATACTATTTTTTTGAGTAAGTGATTGATGGAATAAACGCGTCCTTTGGCCTTACCAATATACTAACTCACCTATATCCTCCCTCTGAAATAGGTTACTAGAAAATGAGTGTAAAGAAAGAAACAAAAACATTGGGCATTGTGGTTTGGAAAGGATACCATTGCATGGTGTGATTCTCACCATCCTTTCTACTGTAAACAAAAACTTCATGTGTGCTGTTGTTGCTGTTTTGCAGGTCAAGTACAGCAGTGATCAGAGGCAGATGAAAGGTAGACGTAGTGTGCTTCTAGACACACCTGAGCTAAGGCATGTCAAAGAAACACAAAACAACATCTCAATGGTAGGGTACTTTCTTCCTATAACTAGAGTATACTAAGGAATGGCACTTGACTTCCACTGGATTTTGCCTTCCATTAATATAGGTAACTAATGGAACTCTCTGCTCAAGTATGGAAGGAATATTTTTCTTCTGATGGCTGTTGAGGGAGTGTTTGCTAACTGCATATGACTGTAATGAACATTTTCAAAATACTAATAAACAGTTTTCTAACAGTTAAATGTTTGTTCTTTTGTTTGTTTTATTTTCTTTAAAAAAGTACACACCTCATTTGAGCATCACACAGTTTGACTGGATTAGGTGACACACTTCACCTTGTGCCTGTGCACGTTCCTGGTTTCTGCGTGACTTTTGTTCTTGGAATGAGTTGTTTTGTGTGCATTTGCTTGGGTGAGAATGTCTGTCAATTTAATTCTTTGATGATTAAGACTATTAAAAAAGTAAATATGCATAATCAAGGGTACTACCTTTATAACTCTTACTAATTCTGGTTTTGTTCCAACACTTCGTTATGTAACACTTTCTACCCTAATGTCCTTGTTTTTAATTTCTTTTTTTTTTTGAAAGCAGGCTGCTTAGAATAACTGCAATTCTTTCTAAAAACCTATGTTTAAAGCCATATGATAAAACAAAAGAGCAAAAGAGTACCTTTTGTATGAAATTGTGCGTATAATCAGAATTCTCTGTGAATGAAAATACTTGAGTTCTTTAGAACTATTACTGCTGGAACATTTTTTAGTGATAGATGTAGTTGTCTACATCAGTAGAGAGCTACCCTATCTTAGAGAAGGGAATGGACCAGATGACCTCCTGAGGGCTTTTCCTGTCCTGTGTGACTGTAAGATGATCCTTTGTTGCTTGAGTTGATGCCTAATTCAGTGGCAAAATTATATTAAAATATCAGGAAATCAAGTTAGGGAGATGGAGAAGACTTGGCCGGCCATCTAGCCTATCTCATGTGTGTGACAATTCTATTATGGTACAAAACCCAAAGAATATAAGTGCCTCATGAAACAAACATGTATGCATTCCTGCATAGAATAACCATTTGCTGTCAATTGCAGCTTGGGGAAAAACATAATTCTTCTTGTTTTCCTAGGTAAAATACCATGAAGATTTTGAGAAGACAAAGGGCAGAGGCTTCACCCCAGTGGTAGATGATCCTGTAACAGAGCGTGTGCGGAAAAACACCCAAATTGTGAGTGATGCAGCATATAAAGGTGTGCATCCACATATCGTTGAAATGGATAGAAGACCTGGGATAATTGTTGGTAAGTTGTTGCTGTTGAAAGCACAGTTGGGAAGATGAAAGCCTCTGCTTGTGTTCTCCATTATAACCAAGAAAAAGTACTCCCAGATTTCATTTTCACTCTTTTCTCAGCATGAAACTTGTGTTGAACTACTGGTTCAAGGCCAGCTTCTAGCGAAGTAATAAAGGGAATGAATGGGAGATGTATTATCATTTGTTCTATAATTTTTTTTTTGAAATATGGATAGTCATCGCTATTACTTTGTTTGAATTTTGACTCTTCAAGAAAGGCCAAAATATCTGCAATAATCTTCATTTTGCACAGAAGAGAGATGATTAAAGCTGTGATTCTCCAAGATTTCAATGTTTAAATGTTGCAGACCAGTTTGAGATTTCCCCTTCCGTCAGTCAGCAATTTCTCCAGAGGTGCACATACTCCATTTACCTCTTGTTTTAGAATTTCACACAGCTTTCAAAATATCTCAAGCTGTAATTCAATAACTCTTTAGATCTCTGGTAAGCCAAACACCAGTGTTCAGAAGTGATGTTCTAAAAGATGGTCCAAGATAAGACCAGGTGTTCAGGGGGTAGAATACAGATTGGTTTTGTATGTAGAGACAGAGTATTGCATTAAGATGTCATTTGGGGTATTCATAATAAACACATTTGAAATCTCTTCCAAGTTAGCAAGTCTGCTATGACAAAGGAAATGGTAACATGACATTTTTATTTTTTTCTCCTTTCTTTTTCTTTTGGTGTGTCCTTCTTCTGTTTTTCTGGGCTTTACAACAGTGTAGACCCCAGAGGGTCTACATATAGAATAACATGCTGAGATAGCACTCTAAAATCCTTCATACATAATAATAATAATAGCAAGGGTTGACTTTAAGTCTACCTCTCAAAAATCAGAGAAATTGCAGGTCAAATGGACTAATAGGTGGGTCATATAGTCCATCCTCCTGCCTAAAGCAAGGTTAACTATATCTATATCATTCCTGGCAGATGCTTCTACAGTCTTTTCCTTAAAGTCTCCAAATGAGTCTCCACCGCATAAAGAAGTGTATTTCTTTCCTTTTTTATAGCCACCTTTTACATGTCTGTCACTACAGCCTTATGTCAGAAGGGATTTCTCAAAAATGTTTAGAGAGTTCTGCCTGGGGAAGGTACTGATGCTTTTAAGACCGTGCAAGTCTCAGAGGGTCACACATTCTGGATCTAGGGCAACAACTTGTTCAGAAAATCGTTGTGTGTAGAGACCCAAGCACTTGAACTTACTTCCGTAGCTAGAAGTGGTCCAGCCAAAGAGAGAGAGAAAACCTCCTGCAAAATTGCAGTTTAATAAACAGTTTGCAATATGCTGTTTAGTGCGCACTTCAAACCTCCTACTCTGTACTGCATTGCACGTGTGCTGTAGCCCTATGTAAGAATCATGTGTGCATTCCTGTGTTCAGTAACTGAAGGCTTGCTAGCACAAACAGATTATGATTAAGAACATCCCTGAGATAATTTCTTGAGCTCTAAGTAACTGAAATATTAGTACTGTTTGTCACCTTAAAATACTCCAGTGTCAAAACACACAGAAATTCTTAACTCCCCATGCCCGCCAAACAGCAAAAATAGTGCAACTATTTAAAGGAAAGAGGCCATGACAAACCTGTGAGCCTAATATCCAGTGATATTTCAGCTAATGGTTTTTCAGAATGAACTGCAATTATAATATCTGCTTGTTGAAAAAGCAGCAGTGAGCTCTCTGCTCATGGAATGTCCTTGGCAGCTAGAAAAAAAAATCGCAGACTGAAAAAAACAACTATGACTCTCTTGAGTTTATTCCTAGCTGATAATTGTTCAGCCAGTTAGGAAAATTACCTCTGTGTTAGAGTCCATCTGGTTGGTTTTTAAAGTATTATCGGTGAAGCTGTTACAACTTTTTCAAATGCCCGATTGTTAAAATTAATGCCTCTGCTTTGGAAAACAGGCACTAGTTTTAACCATGCTAAAGCCATTCTAGACCCATCAAGATAAATTAACCTAACTGAGCTTTGGATCTGTGACTACAGAGGCTCCATGATTCTCATGCGAGTATAAGGATATTTTAAATTGGCAAAAGTTACCAGGAAGTTAAAATTGATTGATGCTATAATTTGCCAAGATTCTGATTTGATGTATGTTATTTCAGATTGCAGAGCTGGATAAAATCAATACAAATCAATGGCTGCTGCCCTGATGCTGCCATGAAGCTGTACTTACTATGTTTTTACTTTCTAAGGCATGATCAAACAGGAAAAGTTTGGCATTCACCAGTTCCCCCACCCCTCTCATGCCTGTCAGTACTTTGTGTAGTTGCATAATTTATCACCATTAGGACTAACACATAGTTCATCAAAAGGTTTTGCATTGGCTTTTATTTGTCTTGTCAAGAGGGAGTTAGCACTATGCCTCACCTTATGGGAGTTGCAGTAGATAACACATAATGTACATACATTGAATGTATTCTAAAGCCATGGGATTTATTTTTATTAGCTCTGTCTGTTCTTTCCATTGCCTCTAGGCTATTAATCATTTGAAACATGACATATTTGGGGTCCCCACAGTCCTACTTTACCTACCAAACCATTAATTTAACTTGGTACCACTCAAACCAGCAAAAGGACCAAGTTGGGAAGACAATTATTTTTCCCACTTCCAATGCATTGAGTAAATCTTGCAGACAGATTTGCCCAAGAAGCAAACCACTAGTCAAAAGGTGTGATCTGTACTTTACATCAAGATTATTTTAAACTGGTTTGGAGAGATTAAATGATTATTATATTTTTAGACATAGCGGATATGAATTGTATATATTAGATTGATGTGAGTATATCAAGAATTTACACTGTAGCTGCTTCTGGATTTGTTACAAGACTCCTCTTGACTTGTACAACACCGTAATTATTTGTTAAATGTTTATTAAAATATGGTTGAATCTGTATTCACTTTTCTGCTGTGGTTATAACTTAAACTCGGATATGAAATTAATTATTTCTTATGGACTCTTTTTTCTTTTAATATCCAGTTCAGACATGTGAATTCAAGAGATATTAATAACTTGTATGAATTAAAGCTGAAGATCTTATGATTACTACTGTTATTGAATCCATTCATTGAATTCCAAAAATGCTTTTCAATAGTGGGGTAGTGGATCAACAGTAAGTCTGTGTCCCAGGAAACTTAGATATTTGGAAGACAAGGGGAATTACTAGTTAAGATCAAGAGTGGGCTTCATTTTACCCAACTGTAGATGTCTACAATGTAGATATCTACAGCTGAATTTGTCACCCTAGCCCATTTTTTGTATTAATTAAGAAAGATGGATTCTTTTGAGTTTATATGAATTGAGCAACTTGTAGAAATTTATGTTGGATAAGATGAACTATGCCCCTGGTTCTGCTTATTAGACTGACTTGATCTCTACTGTATGCAAAGGAGGGCCTCTAGTGCCTCTGTCGGCTGTAGAGATGTATACTGCCAACTGTCAGCTATAGGGATATATACTGCAGCATCTCCATGAAGTAAGGATGCTGTTGGTGGACTGGGGAAATAATCTTGTAGCTCTGATGATTTTGGTTCTTCTAGTGGAAAAGAGCTCTGGTATGTGGTATTTAACTTGTTTCCATTTATTTAGACTTAAGAAAATACTATGGTCATATTTAGAAAAGGAAAACAAAAATTGGGAGAAAAAGTCTCCTTAAAATAATGTCAACGCTTAAAATGAATGCACTAAGTTCTTTTAAGCAGGAAATTAATACTTTCCAGTCCTTTCAGGTGAATATCTAGATCTTTTGGTTAATTTCTGGATGAAGGAAATTGGTTGCTGATTGTTAAAACTCATTCCTTTCATGCTTTTACTTCCTTTTTTGTTTGTCTGTCTTACAATTTCTGTGCTTTGGGAAAAGATCTTAAAGTTTGGCGCACAGATCCTGGCTCCATCTTCGACATTGATCCTCTGGAGGACAATATTCAGTCTAGGAGTCTGCATATGCTTTCTGGTATTGCTTATATCCTGACTTTTCCCCAATTCAGCTTTTTATGTTTATGAAACTAAGTTGATAGAGTAAATTTTCAGGTCAGCGTGCCAGCCATATGTTTTAGAAGTATGTTTTCATATATATATATAACTGTAGTATTTTGAAAGCAGTGTTTTATAGGAACTTCAGCTGTAATCACATGTGCAGATAAGAAATAGTGAAATAAATCTTATCCTAAACAACAGTTATTCATACCACTTAGAAGTAGTCACTTAAAAATGATTGACCTACTTTGTCCTTACTATAAGTAGAATTTTCAAATAGCTGGACCTTACTAAAATTTTAGATAGAGAAGGTGGCCCTATTTATGAAATTGATTTCTTTTCTATGCACATTTTGCTTATATGGAACATGATATTATGCCTTGTGCTATTGTTTGCAGCTCCAAGGTGTTCATAATTTAAGGGTAGATCGAAAAGGAGAGAAGGTAATGTAATAATAGGCAGCAATGTTTTGGTTCTACAAGTTTTTGTTTTTTTTCCCCCTAGAAGTGTTTATTTTGAATATTTAATTTTGCACATGTATTTTCTTTGCTACTAATAGTGGAACTTTAAATATTCTTTTAATGTCATAGAACAGTATTTCCACATGCGCTTGTATGCATGCTGGGATAAAGGAACAATTTGATTTTCCACTGGAAATTTTCATATGCTTCATCTTCATCCCTTTTTTTCCAGTACGTCAATCCTACCTTCCATTTCTGCTATTCTTTTAAAGCAGAGAACAAGCTTAGTTGTACCTGATTTTGAAGCAACCTTTTGAACTAATGGTGTTCAAAATGGATACAAAATTGTGAACAATTCACTTTTCTCTGATTTTAATGCCACCAGTGTATGAATATCAATGTTAGCAGTGTTGGGGTTTTTGTTGTTGCTTGTCTTTGCATTTCTGTCATCTATTTACTGTGACATTCTTTCTTTCTACCTTTGTAGAAAGAGCAAGCCGTTACAGTAAGCAGTATTTACATTCTACCAGTTTGGGAGATTATAAATCAGATGGCTCTGACACGAACCCTACCTTTTCTTACTGCAGTGAGATAACAAGGCCATCTGACGAAGGAGGTACCCCTTATTCCCACCTTTTTCACTAATGACACTTATCACAGTGTGTTGAGACCTCACAGGCCTGTATTAACTCCATATCCTTGTGTAGTCACAAATCATTAGAAACTATGTAAGCTATTGCCTGATTGATTAAGGAAGCAAACCAAATCTCAAGACTGTACAGTTTCTTGCATGCCATATTGCTTTATCATGTATTCTCTTTCATCATTTTGGTAACGCTGTCAGTCCGAAAGCCCTGCTAACTCCCATTTGCAGTGCTTAAGAGAAGGTGTGTTGTGTTTTTGCAAAACGTACATGAATCTGTTTTTTTTTTCTCTTGAAAGACACAATGTAACTGAAAAAAATACACCTCTGAACCGGAAAAAAAAAATATCTTGTGCTTTTCAGTGGGTAAATCAAGCATATAATAGTATTTTAGTGACCGAAGTACTTTGTCCTGTATTAAACTATGCAGGTGCTTGTGGCTCTCTGTTGTCATACTAAAAAAAAAAAAAATGTATCAACTGGCAACTTTGTCACATATGAAAGTTTTCTTATACTCTCAGCAGTTTGGGAATCAGGGTTAATATTCAGTTGAGAAGCTTATATAGTCTGATGTTTTTTAACGTGGATTAATATTAGAATACTTTGACGAACCTGGGTTCCCAGGTACAAAACCACATCTTGCATCTGTTTGATGCCATAGATTAGAACAAAATTTATGAAAGTGATGAATAAGGGTCTAGTCATCCTAGTGGTATTACAGTGTGTACTAGACTTGACTGGTGAATTGTAAATATTCAGAAACATTGCATTCTAAATACATATTTTAAAAAAATAGTGATTTCTACTTCTCAGTTGTGAAAGAAGGTGCATTGAAAAGGTTATCCAAAAGGTTACTAATTTTTTTTTAAGAAGGTGTTAAAGATATTGCTACCATTCAGTTGCCTGGCATCCTTGAAATACCCATGCTTTTAAGATCTTAAGGCATCTTAATTGTAGACTGCGCCTGTTTATGTTCTCCCACTCACCAGAGTACTATGTTATTAGAGTGGCTAGTGTTTAGGGAGTCTACATTGTGTTAGGTGCCATCCAAATACATACAAGCAGCTCTGATTAAGAA
>NW_008794911.1:5093250-5107765 GCF_000699145.1 Aptenodytes forsteri
TTAAGAAGGTTTAAAGATATTGCTACCATTCAGTTGCCTGGCATCCTTGAAATACCCATGCTTTTAAGATCTTAAGGCATCTTAATTGTAGACTGCGCCTGTTTATGTTCTCCCACTCACCAGAGTACTATGTTATTAGAGTGGCTAGTGTTTAGGGAGTCTACATTGTGTTAGGTGCCATCCAAATACATACAAGCAGCTCTGATTAAGAACGGGTGAGGAAGAAAGTGTTCAGACTGAAGAACTAACTGAACAAAGAAAGAAACACACGTCTTTGACAGAACTGTAATCCCTTATATCATGTCTGTCCATCTTTATTTGGTATTTTAACTATATTCCCAACTCTTTTAATAGATGATAGCAATAATGCACATCATGCTGGTTTTTATGTCTCTTCCCGTGGTGATGCAAAGTGGGCTTCACAGTCCAGTGCATATTGTCTCTCTGTATCTGTTCTGATATTTTTTGGCTGCATTCCAAGCCATTTTAACATTGCTTTGTCAGCTTGATTTGATTGTTAACAGATATTTTGTATTACTTGCCATATTGAGAATAGGAAATGGGCTTTATTTTCCTGGTTGTTTTGGCACTAGCAAGCTTGCTTTTTGTGTCTCTATTTAAATCTATTGTTGTGGTGATGTTTTGAATAGATCCTTGCCAAGATCAACATATTTTAGAAAGATACTGTTTTCTGCTTTTAGCCCAGCTGGCTAGCCAGGGTTTGAGCACTTGCAGATAGTTCCCATTGCAGGGGAGAAATAAATGCCAGAGCTAAGTAATTTGACATAATCCTAATCATTTACAAGAAAATACTATTTCTGTGAACACATTTAGAAAAAAACAGCAGAAGATAGCATCTTTGGTCAAAAATACCAACCTTTTTCATGGCAGCATCCCATACAAAATGTCGTTTAGCACATAGCCACAAAGTGAGTTTGCCCTTGACCTTTAAACAGTATCTCTTACGGCATACCACAGTAAATGAGAACCAAATCCATTTTGCTGAGATTTCATGGCTGTTTCTCATGTGAAGAAGAGTTTGTGCTTTTAGATCTAGCAGTGTTTCTCACTGGCAATTGTTCAATCTGATGGCGCGCCAACATGAAAGACAGTTGGAGACCTGTGACCAATTTTACAACCTCTCAGTGTCTTTGGCCTTGTCTCAACATCTTTCAGATATTTCTATGTTGTTCAATTGCTAATTTATTCCAGATACCTTTGCTGATAATTGACCCACAATTCAAGTCTTCCACTGCCACTGCTGATGGAATTGTTCCTTAACCACCTTTCCCAGGCCTTAGCTGGGTCCCTGGCTTCATACCATATGTTAAAGGCTTATTCAGATCTAAATAACTCTCTCTCTTGACTTTGGGGAATTTCAGTAACAACATCACAGGGAGGCTAATGTTGTTCACTAGAATTACTTCTTCCTATTTGATTCCCTGACCATTATTTTAGATGATGAGGTTGAGCTGAGCCAAGTGTGCCTCCCAGGGAGCTTTCCCTACAAAATCAGTGGATTTTTGCATGATGTAAGTTCAGGAAAATCCCTATTCTCCCTTTTAGACTACTGCAGGTAAAACTGGATAGGAAACAATTGTTAACGCTTTCCAGCAAGCCTGATGCAGGTGATGAACTTTCATTTTGATATTCTTTTTGAAATTACTGTTCATCTTTGTCTGTCCTTTTTGCAGCTTCTCTCTGTTAGTGTTTTTCAAGGTTGACTTTATTACTTCATGGTATCATTGAATTTTTTTGCCATACTGGACAGAAGGTGTTGCACTAGAGCTTCTCAGTCTGCCTAAATGCTTTGTAATTAATTACTGCCCTAACAAAGATTTCCTTTTTACCTGCAAGCCATTCTGTAGCACTTCTCAGAAACACTTGGGTGCCACATTAGTTCTTGCAAAACTCTCAGCTGTTTTTCAAGTAGTTATTTTCAGCTTGGCTAAAGAGGAACAGAAGCTAATGATTTCTCTCTTTCAATCCTGCTTTTAACACTGGTGTTGCAACTTCTCAGATATGGAGCTATTAATTCATTTTTGGGAAGGCTTTTCAGATTATTTTTGTCAGAAAGAGAAGTTGAGATATATGGATGTCAGATTTATTTTTGTTTATAAAGACAGACCAGACAGTCCCTTCTTCACAGAACATTGTAGAAAAAAAAGCAACAAGAGACAGTTTCTTTGCTTTCAATTCAGGTCTTTCTAGACAGCATTGTGCCCGACAAATTTCTCAACTGGTTTTTTTTTTTGAGTTTCTTTATAAAGCCTTTTCTGTCTGTTCTGATTTTCTGTGCAGTCTTACACACGGTTTTTCTCCCAGTTCTTTTCACACTCACTCTCTTGCTCCCCTTCCTCCCCGACAAGTAAGGTCCCATCCTGTTAGTTTCCATTCAGGCACCAGGAGAGGATGATCTGGTTCATATGGCTCAACACCTATTCTGGTCTTGCATTATTTTGGACAGTTGTATTTGTATTTCAACCATCTACTCTATGAAGGAGATGAATTGCTTTTACATGTAACTCCCATTTACGTATAATTATGGAGTTTTCGGTGTCTGGTGACAGAAAGGAACACAGGTGTCAATAATTGGACTTCTTGTATTCACGGTCTCTGTGGTGTTTCTCAGAAGTTGTGCTAAAGCATGTATTTTTATAAAGATATCTTCTCCTATTTTAAGGTCTCCATAGCAAAAGACGGTAGGTTAATTTTATAGTAACTTACTTCAGTAAGTGAAAATGGCATTTAGCTCACACCCTCATGGCTAAAGACTGTTTTGTTTAGTTCCATTCCCCAAAGGCAAGATTAAAAATGCTTGAAAATAGCACAAGTTCACAATATTTGACACTTTTTTTTTTAAAGGCTTGTTATTTTAGAACACTCTCTCTATATATTCTTCCCAGTAGTTCCATCTCCGGAGACTGAGGCAGGGAAAGAACTTTTTAACAGAGTGTTAATATGTGGTACGATGTAAGATACGGAAATGAATTTGTGGTGTATGATCCAGTGCCAATCACAGAAATCAAGCTCAGTTGCTCAAAGCCGTCTGTGTGCAGGTATAGAGTGGCAAGATAAAGTGAAGGCTGCAAGTAAACCTTTAAGGTTAATTAATATTTATCTTCAGGCCCATTGTTTGTAGTAAGCAAAGAAACAAAATACTGCAACCAGAGGAAATTCTGGTTTAGGATTAAAATGTCAAACAATGTAAGTCTTTGAGAGCACAGAAACTTGTCCTTAAGGGAGTTGACCTATGTCTACAGGGGTCACTCAGCTACCACTGGAACAAATTCCAGGCTTTGCCATGATGGCAGGGAAGTGACTGTGCACGTTTGTGTGCTACTAGAACAGAGCGTCCTGATGACTGGCCAGATGATAGCAGATGAGCCATGGCACTGCTACTAGGGCTACTGGTTTTGTCACTTCTGTTTTGCATCGGTCTTTGGCTCATTTTGAGGTGAACTCCTCCTCTTAGCGCGTTTGGAATGAGAAGACCCATCTGCACTGAAAGAATATCACTGTTATTCTCATTTCGCTGTTATTTATTCATTCTCTCTCTCTCTCTCTCCCCCCCTCTGTGTGTCTTTATTATGCAACAATTTGTGTGCACATTTTGTTTTCATTATAGTTCAGTGAAAGTGTTTTCCTTAGGGTTCCTCCTTTTGTTTTAGTTATCGAAGTCCTTTTAGGCTGCTTTCCTTTAATCCTGTTTCAACTGCATAATGTTTTTGTTTCACTTTCTAATATTCTTCCTTCTCTAGTTTTTACTTTAATTATCTTCATTCTCTCTCTCTCTCTCCCCCCCTCTGTGTGTCTTTATTATGCAACAATTTGTGTGCACATTTTGTTTTCATTATAGTTCAGTGAAAGTGTTTTCCTTAGGGTTCCTCCTTTTGTTTTAGTTATCGAAGTCCTTTTAGGCTGCTTTCCTTTAATCCTGTTTCAACTGCATAATGTTTTTGTTTCACTTTCTAATATTCTTCCTTCTCTAGTTTTTACTTTAATTATCTTTCATTTTATTGTATTTCTGTGGGGCTTTCTGTTTAGATCTCTCCTGTTTTTCTTTTGATTTAAATCAGCAGGATTTTATTTAATATTACCAAGTTTTGCTTTCAGTCTGAAGGTTTCTACTTTAAAATGATCTTAATGAACATCCTGCAATAGGTGAGTTTAACTTTTTTTGTCCCTGATACACCCTTTTTTTCTTCTTAGTTGAAACCTTTTAGGTTGGTTTTCTCCCCTTTTGCTTTTGACCTTCACTTTTTTTGTCTTCTATTTCCTCTTAATTTCTGGTTTAATTGGTGTGCATCAGCATTCAGATGTGATATATACATTTTTCCTTACCATATGTTCAGAATTTTTCAGTGTATTAAAGTGTCCCTTTATTCCTGTTTTAAATTGTGTGTAGTCTGTAGATGGAGAAAAGTCAGAGGTGAGTATCAGTTCCTTTCAGTCATGGATATATTGTTACTCTAAGTCATCTTCATATTATCTTAAAACCTATATAGAAGTCAGTCTGTAGGAGACAAATCAGGTTCGCTGTAATCCCAAAAGCTCGTGTTATGTAGGAAACCTTAGTGGATATTAGGACAGAATTTTTGAGTGCCTTTTGTTGCATTTTAAACGTGAGTGCTAAAATTTCACGTATTTGGTTGGAGCCAGGGTGTTACTGATTGGCTGCATGTTCGCTATTTACACTTGTCTCCTTCAGCCCAAGCTCTTCAGATTCACTTCACCTGCTGCCACCAGACAGGTAGTGAGAATTAACATAAAGAGGCCTTGATCTGAGGTTTAAGGTCTTCCTTTATTCTGATGAAAAAGGTCTGCCGCTAACACTCAGATCTCTCACTTTGCCTTTGCCTGGGAAGCTACCTTCTTTTACTCACACTGGCAATCCAAATACACAAATTTCAGCAAACCATGAAATCCCACTTATATCTTGATAGTCTCTTAATTTTTGTTATCAACCTTAAAAGTAACCTGTAGGTTGCTATGAGAAAACTGAAAATTCATATTAGATACTTCATTGATACTACACAACAATTGGTCAGATCCAGAAAATATTAGTGCAGACAACCTTTGAGGAATAAATCTGGCAAATGGGCATGCTGGCAATTTGACTCCAAAGTCTATGAAGACTGCAGAACACACAGTACCACAGTATCTTCCTGTGGGATATGGGTACTTAAAGTTTTGAAGTCTTTATATAGCTTGGAGTGGAAGTAAAGTCAATGAGAAACAGTAAGTCCTTTCCTCTCTCTCCCTAGTGGCATGTCCTCCTTGCGTGATATGAGCCTTCTGAAGAAGAAAGGCTCCAGAGTAGCTGAGCCTGCTCCCCTCCCTTTTTCCAAACTCCAGGGGTTATCTTTCTCCTTGCCTCACTAAGGCAGGAACGTGTTGTAGACCACTAGAAGTACTATTGTTTGAACTGCAGTCTGAACACAGCCCTGCAAAGAGCAAATGTAGGTTTTGAATTACTGTCTGTCACTGGAAACAGCCTCGCACTGTGTACCAGCTCATGGAGAGGGCTTTTGTTTCTTAGCCCGACACTGACATTTTAAACATTGATTTCAGGGATGTCTCCTTCTCTCCCCCTAGCACACACCAATATCTGTAGCTCTGTATCTGAAATGATTATTTGTAGGATCTGCCTGAGGCTTTTTGTGGGTTGGTGTCAGAAAATCCTAGAACAAGGAACTGTGCTGCTGCTTCTGCTCTTGGTTAATCTGGTCAGAAGACAAACTGGTTAGATGAAATGGAGAAAAGAAACCTGTTCATTTCACATGCTGGAATTGCAGAGATGCTCCGTGGTATGTGGCCCAAGGAGTCTGCTTGCACTGGGACAGTGATAATACTCTTCTCTTGTGTCAACAGATGGACAAAGAAGAGGAAAGGAAACAGGATTTGTTTCTCTTCCTTGCTCTGTCCTTCCCATAATTAGGGTTCCTTTAATTTTTTATAAAAAACCCTCTGCTTTTGAGGATGGAAAAAATCAGCATTAGTAAAAGACAAGTCAAAGACAAAAGAGGGAATAATACCTGAGTGCTCTTTATATTGTAATGTAGAGATCTGTCTTCCATCTCCAGGTGCAGCTGGCAGGAATACAGGGCAAAAATCCTTCACCCCTCTTCGTATTCATATTCAGTTGCTAAGCTCTGTCATTTTAAGGAGGTCAAGCAGAATGACACAGCAGTTATAATTTCTTCTCTGGCAGCCAAGGAAGAATGGTTCTTTTATGCTAGGTAGCTGAACTCTGTTTCTGTAACGTTGTTCCCTAGAGTCCAGTAATCAAACATGGCATTTGGAGGGAGAGGAATTGTAGATTTCACAGGAAGAACTATAGGCTTTTGTGGGTTTCTTGTTCCCTTTCAAGTGTATCAGCAGGCTGTACTGCCACAGAAGGCTGAACACATCAAAACAACGCTCTGTGTACTCCCTCTTGGTGAGGATCACATCCACACTTCTCTTATCCACCAGACTCCTACATCTGTTTCTGACTTTCTTTTATTTTGGACTAGATGATGCTTTGGTTTTGCTTCTTTTACATGCAAGCCCCAGCAGGTTTGCCAACCTGAAACCTAATGTGTGGGAAAAAATAGTTGTCTTCCACTCAACAGCGTCATGATAAAACTGTGCTTTTCCATCTTGGTAATCAGATGATTTTCTGTTCTTAAGTGTGTAATGTAGTACAAATGCTTGCAGTCAAATAATAAATACCTCACCCATAAACCTCTTGTAATATTTTTGAACTTAGCTAAACACTTCTCTGTGTATGTAATATGGGCAAAAGTGCGTGCATATGTTTGGTACCTATCTGATACCACAAACTATTTAGCATGAACAGTTTTTGTTGTCAGCGTTCCTTTCATTTTTCTCTAGACTATGACTATATTGGTCTTCTGTTCTCAAATAGATCTTTGCTGAAACGATATTGTTTCCTTTGTAAAGGTTTGCTGTAACCACACTGTACCCCAAAAGGATAGTGCTTGTTCAGGCAGCAAGACAGAGCTCTCTCCCTTCTGAAAACTGCACCTTTCATTTCAAGGAGGTGTATTTGGCTTTCTCAGCTTCTGCCTCCTGTTTTGCAGTGATTCCTGATGTTCAAAAGGGCATTTTTTTTTTTTCTGATTAAAAATAATGACATTACAGATAGAGGAATTTTTGAAAACAGTGGGAGGTTTCCTGGTGTTAGAAAGGTGATGCCTTTTCACCTCTAGATTTGAGGTAAGAAGTAAAATTAGATGCAAGGTTAGTTGTGAGAGTTCAGATTTCAGCTAGAAACAGGTTGGGTGTATTCCTTACACGTGCTAAGTTCTGTGCAAGCTTCTATGAAAAGAAGATTTCTGACTGCTTAATATATAATTTGGTCTTCTCTGAATAATCCATTTCAGCCTTTTAAGCCATGTAAGTCTAGGAATCCAGAATGGCAATGGGACCACATTTATGCACTAGCTCGAGCATTATTTAATCTATCTGTCCTAGTCTGGACTATGGGACATTTAGTGTCCTCTGCTGAGTGCTTTGTTAATGCAGAACATGAGAGAAATTAGTCCGGAAGATTAGGTTTCATTCTGTTCCATTACAAAGAGGTATGAAGTATCTGTAAAATCTTATTTTTTAATGTAAAACTTGAAACTTCATATGGCACTCCAAGTGAGGGCTAAGTTAAGTTTTGATTAAAGTTTGATTTAGGGATCTGGGGATAAAACTAAATATCCCACATTGGTTGTAATACTTTAAGATATAAATTGTGATTAATCTGAAAGCACATTTTCATTCAGTGTGTGTTCACTGAGGATGAGTTAATGTTCCAGGGAGAGCTTTACATTTCACACTTCCAAAATATTTTTGCTTAGATTCCCTCTGCCTGTCTTTGATTCCTGTACTTCCCTCCCACACCCTTGACATCTGGCAGCATCAAAAGGCAATTCCCACACATCCAGGAGGAGGAGGATCCAGAAAAGATCCCACTTTCAATGTCTGTAGTGTGGCAGCAGTTCAGGGGATCCTTCTGTTTGCCCTGCCAGCTGTCTGAGTTTGATGTTCCCTTTTTCTTTAAACAGTTAGTGACAGAAATTGGAAGGGAAATTTCCAAGTGACTCAACAGTTGGAAGTGTTAATGGCTCCCTTGGCAAGCAGTTGTTTCAGTTGTTCAGTGTGGTCCCCTAGAGCAGCTTTTGGTACACTTCAGAGGATTTTATATCCAGCAGACAATAAATATCATTAGTAAAATTATGTGCAGTCACATACTTGATCCTGGTTGATGCTATCCTTCCACCATTGCTCAGATTGGTTATACCCACTGTGCAAATAAATAGCTGCACAGAAATCAAAGCACAGTTTCCGTGAGAAGAACTTGCAGGCTTCTCTCTTTAGTGCAAATGGGCAACAGTTGTTGTTCAGTAAATGTAAGTGAGTTCAAATTGTAATTGAAGGCGTGCGGGTAGTGTAACATGTTAACGTAACCTTCGTTTTACTAACTCTTTCCATTTGTGAGGAAGCCTAGAGCAAAAACCTGCCTATTCACAATTTCAGAAGGAATTGCAGCTTCCTGTGGTACACCATGGCCCCACTAGGACTGAGGATGCCTCAGGCTGGTTTTCAGACATTTTGTGCCTTCATAAATAAAAGAATGTGGTGCGGCGTGCGAGGAAAGGAAAGGCATATTGTACTCTGTTTTCTCAGCTGAGACATACTGCAGCTTAGGTGGAATGTCAGGCAAAAAAGTCAGCTGGCAGTAAGGTTGGTTTGTCAGTGACACCAAATCCTGACTGCAATTCATATTCAGAACCGCAGAGCAGGATGCCCTGTGATTTGGTTATGTCCCAGTTACAATACCAGTAGGGGAAATGGGGATACGTACAAATATTATGATATACCAGCTGTTAATGGATACATAGGCTAAAGTCTTTGGACTGTACGGCTACCACTGAAGACTAATTCCAAAATAGTATTCATAGTGATTTCTGTTATAATCCATATAAAATGAATGGGGTTAGTCCTTTTATATTTGAACTGCTAAAACAATTCCTAAGATATAATATAATGGAGAACATATATGTGGAAATACATGCATTAGAGGTTGTAGAGATGAGTTGAAGACGTCGTCTTTTAGAAACTATAGTAAAAAAAATGATTTTCACAATCCACATAGGTCAATGGGTCTGCCAAAGCAAAAACAACCATCTGTTATAATCCATATAAAATGAATGGGGTTAGTCCTTTTATATTTGAACTGCTAGAACAATTCCTAAGATATAATATAATGGAGAACATATATGTGGAAATACATGCATTAGAGGTTGTAGAGATGAGTTGAAGACGTCGTCTTTTAGAAACTATAGTAAAAAAAATGATTTTCACAATCCACATAGGTCAATGGGTCTGCCAAAGCAAAAACAACCAGCCAAGGCCCTCTCCACTCCCGTAGCATCTGTATAAACTGTGCTCCAAATATACAATCCCCTCTCCTCTAGTCCCAGTTAGTAATTCTTTTTTCCTTAGGTTGCAATAGAGTATTAAATGTATTAAATCTGCTTTTGTGAGGAAAATGAGTGAATTAAACATCTAGAAAAGATTTTGTAGTTGAATATTCAAATTGTAATTTTTTGTCAGTTGCACTACATTTAACTGGCTTAGAATATTCTGTAATAACCCTAAAATGACATTTTTGGATTCGAAACTGGGGACAAGTAGGTTGTTCTCTGTAACAAGACCCAGTTTTAGTGTTAGAAGCCAAATCATTGAGACAGTTTTATTTTTACAGTGCTGTAGTAAGAACTGGTCAGTGGGATCTGGAAGGGTGATAAATGGTTTGTATTTGAAGTGAATTAAATTGTAAGTGAAGTAGATTGTTGCAACTGCCCATAAAATTCTAAATGTCAGATATAGAATTCATACAGTTTTTAAAATCCTGAAAACAACTGTTCATAGAAGTTGGATGAAGACAATAATTGTTGTCATTCATTCTAAATTGTAATTTTGTGTTGTGTTCACTTCTATTTTATCCTGTTCTTTAGCAAAAAACACAAAAACATGTCAGTATGAGCGAACACTACAAACAGCCTCTTCCTATATTTTTAAAGGCTGGTAACCTTTTGAAACATTTTACTCACTGAATTTCCTGGGAGATCATTTACCACACTATTTTATAACAAATACCTTTAGCTTCTGTGTGAAAAAGCTTTTGTTTTACAGGGCTGCTATGGAATTACATTTATCAAATCTGTTCTTCTCAGTGTTTATGGTCTTTGAGTCCTAAATGGCCTTTCCAAAGGGAGTCTGAGGAAGCTGATGGCATTTTCTGTTCATCAAAATTGTCTGCTCTGCCAGGACAGGACTAGCTCATGCTCTTTGCAGGCTTGTGGGACAACCAGGGGATCCGGCCCAGCCGGCACGTGTTCGTGAGAGGCAGGTCCTGCTTGACCAACCTCATCTCCTTCTATGACCAGGTGACCCACCTAGCGGACGAGGGAAAGGCTGTGGATGTGGTCTACCTGGACTTCAGTAAGGCCTTTGACACTGTCTCCCACAGCATTCTCCTAGAGAAGCTGGCGGCTCACGGCTTAGACAGGTGTACTCTGCGCTGGGTCAAAAACTGGCTGGACGGCCGGGCCCAGAGAGTTGTGGCGAATGGAGTTAAATCCAGTTGGCGGCCGGTCACGAGCGGTGTTCCCCAGGGCTCAGTTTTGGGGCCGGTCTTGTTCAATATCTTTATCAATGACCTGGACGAGGGGATCGAGTGCACCCTCAGTAAGTTTGCAGATGACACCAAGTTGGGCAGGAGTGTTGATCTGCTCGAGGGTAGGAAGGCTCTGCAGAGGGACCTGGACAGGCTGGATCGATGGGCCGAGGCCAACTGTATGAGATTCAACAAGGCCAAGTGCTGGGTCCTGCACTTTGGCCACAACAACCCCAGGCAGCGCTACAGGCTTGGGGAAGAGTGGCTGGAAAGCTGCCTGGTGGAAAAGGACCTGGGGGTGTTGGTCGACAGCCGGCTGAACATGAGCCGGCAGTGTGCCCAGGCGGCCAAGAAGGCCAATGGCATCCTGGCCTGTATCAGCAATAGTGTGGCCAGCAGCAGTAGGGAAGTGATCGTGCCCCTGTACTCGGCCCTGGTGAGGCCGCACCTCGAATACTGTGTTCAGTTTTGGGCCCCTCACTACAAGAAGGACGTTGAGGTGCTGGAGCGTGTCCAGAGAAGGGCAACAAAGCTGGTGAAGGGTCTGGAGAACAAGTCTTATGAGGAGCGGCTGAGGGAACTGGGGTTGTTTAGCCTGGAGAACAGGAGGCTGAGGGGAGACCTCATCGCTCTCTACAACTACCTGAAAGGAGGTTGTAGCGAGGTGGGTGTCGATCTCTTCTCCCAAGTAACTAGCGATAGGACGAGAGGAAATGGCCTCAAGTTGCGGCAGGGGAGGTTTAGATTGGATGTAAGGAAAAATTTCTTTAATGAAAGAGTGGTTAAACATTGGACCAGGCTGCCCAGGGAAGGGGTTGAGTCCCCATCCCTGGAAGTATTTAAAAGACGTGTAGATGCGGCGCTTAGGGACATGGTTTAGTGGGCATGGTGGTGTTGGGTCGACGGTTGGACTCGATGATCTTAGAGGTCTTTTCCAACCTTAATGATTCTATGATTCTATGAGGCTGCCACTCACCACCTCACTGCTCCACAGTCAGACACAGTCACAGGTAGGGACTCTATGGGTTGTTTGGGATCCGGCTTCTTCTCCTCTCCTATTGGCAGAGCACAAGATTACGTATACTTAATACTTTATAACTCTGTGATGCTTTACAATGACAATAATGTGTTAATTATCACAAAGGCTTTTGAGCTGTGACTCAGTATCCTCCACCCCCTGTTCCTCAGTAGAAATGATGTTCTAAGGAGTATCCACAAGCACTTCCTGGCAAAAATACACACTGTGTTCTTGTCTTTTGATGAAGAGGGTGGATGTTCAGTTCACTGTCCTCTTTCTTTTAATGTCAGCAGTGGAAAACAGGACATTCTGGGTTCCTTTAATTAGGAAGTCATAGACTATGACATTTAATACCTGCTTGCAAACATGGCTTCTGGAGACTGTGCTAGCCTGGGCTTTCTCTGAATATAGCCCTTTTGTGCAGTTCCTCTGAAGGGGAATGAAGCTTTACTACTTGAATTTAAAGGAAAAAGTGTCCATGAGAGACTGGCTTTTTGCAGTACAGAGATTTAGACCCCTCAGAGAGGCCAGAATAGACTTCAAGAAATAGATTGCCCTGAAAAAGAATATAATGGAATTGACTGATCCACCATTCCTCAAAATATGAAGAATTAAGGAGAAGGCCTGAATGACCAGACACATAGACCATGATGTACTAGAGAGGCAGTTTGCCAACTGTTCTTCCACTGGACTAGCTAGTACTTCCCAAATTCCCACTCTGTCTGCTATTGGATGTATGATGGACTTATACAACAAAGACCAGTGTAACCAGTATTAATGAGATTGGCTGTTCATCCAAATCAGGAATTTTGAAACAGGTGTATTTTTTGGGAGTATGTTTGCTCTCAGGAGTAACTGAAATATAAGATAGTCTATGAGATAGCCCCCCAAAGGAAAACAAATTGCGAATAAAAAACAGGATTCCATGTGGCATGAGCACATTAGATGTTCTTTTTGTCATTCCTTTCAAAATTTCTTTGTTTTCTTTGACATATACTAAACAGCTATGTGTGATCTTCTGTTGTAATTTCATTCAAAACCAGATTTTAATTTCTTATATTGAAACTGCTTTTAAGAGTTATAATTGTATGATTCTGCATTTCCCATAATAATGTACTTCAGCTTACATGGTGGGTATGTATAGTTAGGTTTAATTATTGCTAGCTGATAAAATGATTTTATAAAATAATGGTGCTTAAAACAGTCTTAGTCTAATCATGACACTAATGAAATTTAGTTTAAAATATTTCACTTTATCCATTGTAGTATGTCAGTAAGTAGTCAAGAGTAAAGACATTTTGATTTTTTGCATCATGAATAATTAATGTTAGTTATTTTAAATAGAAGAGTAATCATTTTGTTGACACTGCTCCATCTTTTTTTTTTTTTTCAAGTATTTGAAGATTGCATGATTTATTTCTTATATCTTTATAATTTAGGTTACGGAAACTTCCTAAGCTTGTAATGTTCTGAATTTACCACTGACTCCAAGTAGTTCAGAGCTTCAATTCTAATGAGGTCAGTGAGCATGGCAGATATTTATTAGCATCCTGTGTGAATTAGGCCATACTTTCAGGTTGTTATTTCAACAACCTAATTATATCTGGGTTTGATATTCCAATTTACTAACTAATACTGACTCCCATAATAGATAGTATGCAGACAAACTGCTGCTTCTGACAGCACCACTGAGACCAACAAGCCTGGTAGCTCAGACATCTGTGAAAGCAGCCTAACTGACGAGTAAAGGGCAAGAAAAAGAGGAAAAACAAAAAAGAAAAGAAATGAAAGGAAAGTTACTGTTACAAGAAAAAATGCCAAGATGCCTTACCATGTTGTTTTCTACTGTTCTAAAAACAGCATTGTTCTGTATCAGGTCTCACCATCTGCAGTCTTCAGGTTAGTGCTTTTTATATGCTTATGCAGTCTGACCTATTCCCAGTAAATTTGACTGTGCTGTGCTACTCTTTCTGACTAGAAAATAATAAAACTCTATAATAGATAAGAGTTAAAATCAGTTTAGACTATGTTTCCATTTTCTAGCTTATTTGACAACTTAATGCTGAGCAATTTAACTTTAGAGATGGCTAGGAATTTTTCAATATTGTTCACCAGAAGATAGCACTTTAATGACAAACTTCTTTATAGGAATGGATCACTTATGATTAATGTCTCAATGCCAAAAAAAAAAAAAATTCAGTTTTGAGATTGTTAAGGTAATAGCTTGACATTTTTGAAACAAAGAATCCAGCTTTATGTTGAAATATGTTTAATTTTTAAGTGTCACAAATTATAATAAACATTGAAAATTATCAAAATTAAAGCTAGATCTTTCAAAATGACTAGCATAAAATTGTTTCTTTACCTGATTTTTAAAATTTCTTTTTGCATGAACCTTTGAGATTTTTTTTTTCTTTTCATCCCAATTTGGGACAGGAGCATTCTTGGCAATCAGTCCTGCACTGGAAAATTACTACTGAGGTTTTCCTAATGTTATCTGTATCTAACATATCTGTACTTTGTTCTCTGTAATCCTGTGACTGCTTTTTATCATGTCCTTTAGAGACTATCCCCTTGCTCTGTACCATGGGGATGCTGCAGAGTTCTGTACCTCATCTCAACCTCTTCACCATCTCTCTCTCCGGGCAGTCCTTGCACACTCGTTAAAGTCTTTAAGTTCTCTGTTACCTGTTTTTGTAGAATCATAGAATAGTATGGGTTGGAAGGGACCTCTAAAGGTCGTCTAGTCCAACCCCCCTGCAACGAGCAGGGACATCTTCAGCTAGATCAGGTTGCTCAGAGCCCTGTCCAACCTG
>NW_008794911.1:5110730-5119923 GCF_000699145.1 Aptenodytes forsteri
GATGGACCCCATCAGCCCCCAGTAGAGCAGGTTTCTCAAGGCGAGTCCCATGATCTAAGTAGCAGAACCCCTGGCTGTGGCACCAGTCCTGTAACCATTTGTTGACTCGCCAGATTCGACTGGCCCTTTCAAACCTCTTCCCTTTGACCGGCAGGATTGATGAAAAAACTACCTGCGCTCCCGAGTCCCTTACCGCCACCCCCAGGGCTCTCTACTCCTTCTTGATAGTCCTAGACTGCTCCTGCCTGGGTCACTGGTGCCCACGTGGAACAGCAGCAGCGGATAATAGTCAGTGGACTGTACAAGGCTTGGTAGCCTCTCAGTGACATCCCTGATGCAAGCCCCTGGTAAGCAGCACACCTCTTTAGAGAGTGCATCCGGTTGGCAAATGGATTTACTGTCAAGTAAACAGCTCTTGCTGGCTGCATTAGGCTTAATCTTCTCTAAACTTCCACTATGACTTTTTTCAAATACTGTGGAGACCTAGAATACAAGTAGTTGAGCAGTGCATGCCACATGCTAGCACACAGGAGCATTCTGCATTACATGGGACACATTGTTTGGAGCTGGATGCTGGGACATCTGGAGGGAAGCATCTGTGAGAGGCTCAGCTCTTTTGTGGTTTGAACTCAGAGGGAGCTTGCACAGCAGTGAGGTGCTTGCGGGGGGGGGG
The DNA here is from genome assembly GCF_000699145.1 of Aptenodytes forsteri. Classification (NCBI taxonomy): domain Eukaryota; kingdom Metazoa; phylum Chordata; class Aves; order Sphenisciformes; family Spheniscidae; genus Aptenodytes; species Aptenodytes forsteri. Next base: position 5,111,404 of record NW_008794911.1, read on the forward strand.
GGGCATACCTTGGGACAGCTGAGCTGATCTAGCACATTGCTGCCTTCTGCTGCCTGTGGCCTTGGGTACCTGGTCCTGCCTCCTTCCTTGCACTGCATCTGTTGCTGGTCTGATCCCTTGCTGAGCTGACTTAGCTCACCAAGCCAGAAGAAAAAGAGAAAGCGTGGTAGGGAGGGTTAGATTGCCTCAGCCAGCTCATGGACCATCAACCTCAGATATGCAGTGGGAATCAGGGATGGAGTGCCTATAGCCTCTTTGAGAGGTATCACCTCATGACCCCTGCTGAGTTCTTCCAAAACTCTTAACTTTAGCAGAGAATTATGTTTAGCACATCATCTTTAAAAGCCTGCTGAAAGCTCATCTGTCATAGCAATCAAGACACTTTTTTTCTCTTTTTACGTCTTTCACATCCTATGCATTATATGTATGTATCCTGCCTTGCTGCCAAAGTATCGAGATTCTTGTTTCTGATTAGCCTCTGATACGGGCCCTCTTTAAAACTCTAATTAAATTCTTGGTTGACCACAGTTATGTCCCCTTTATCCTGCTGTTCATGCTTGGGCAGGATGTAAACTTCTGCAAAATGAGTGTATTAGCCTTCTTCAAATCTCTCCCTCGAACTGTTTCTCAAGATACTTGTATGGTTAACACAATGCTGGGCTGAGCTCATCTCAGGAGCTTGAACAGGAATTTACACAGCATGGGAAATAAACAGGAGGAATTAGAGGGTGTGTGGTTGCCCGAAGGGGTGTACTGAAATCTCCATCCTGAACTCAAAATTGATTAGACAAGGCCCTAAACAACCTAACTGCAAATTTGGCCCTGATTTTAAAAGGGAGACAAACTATATTACCTCTAGAGGTCTCTTCCAACCTTAATTATTCTATCATGACCCTTCTTTTTTTTATTGTGTGTTATCTTGTACTCTGTCTCTTCTTTTTCACTTTGTTTCCTTTTTTTGAATTCAAGCTCTTTGAAACTGTCTCTGTTACTTACATATAGTACTTTTACATATTTTATACGTAAATATATTTAAACTATAACTTTAAATACATATATAAATAAATGTTCTTCTTCATATAGTCTACTTTTTTTTTTTTTGCCAGATCTGTTTGGCATTCATTTTTCCTGTCCTTACTCAGGTTGATTAGTACCTTTTCATCAAAAGCCTTGCTGTAAATTTTGATGGGACAACTCCTGGAGGGGAAGTACTACTTCAGCACAGAAGGATAGCTGAATCAGACCCTGAGTGATTGTCCTGTTTTCGGCAGGGATAGAGTTAATTTCCTTCCTAGTAGCTGGTACAGTGCTGTGTTTTGGATTTAGGACTAGAACAAAGTTGATAACACACCGATGTTTTAGTTGTTGCTAGGTAGTGCTTACACTAGTCAAGGACTTTTCAGCTTCCCATGCTCTACCGACTGAGAAGGCTGGAGGTGCACAAGAAGCTGGGAGGGGGCACAGCCAGGACAGCTGACCCAAACTGGCCAAAGGGACATTCCATACCATGTGACGTCATGCTCAGTACATGAACTGGGGAAAGCTGGCCGGGGGGGCCACTGCTCAGGGACTGGCTGGGCATCGGTTGGCGGGTGGTGAGCAATTGCATTGTGCATCACTTGCTTTGTGTATTATTATTATTATTACATTATTATTATTATTGTTATTATTATTTTATTTCCATTATTAAACTGTTTTTATCTCAACCCATGAATTTTTCTCACTTCTACTCTTCCAATTCTCTCCCCCATCCCACCGCAGGGGGGGCAGGAGGAGTGAGCGAGTGGATCTGTTGTACTCAGTTGCCGACTGAGGTTAAACCACAACAGTGATGTCAGATGCATTACTGTGGAAGTAATTTTGTTATTAGAAACACTGAATTCAGTTAGATTCAGGAAAGAGGTGAAAACTGTTGATAGTAGTCAAGTATGCCAGTCTTGGTAAGTGATGATAATGTACCACTTTGTTCAAGGATGTGGTTGGCAATACAAATTTTAACCCAAAACACTTTAAATATTTTAATGATGGGGAGCAGCAGCCAACATTTGGGGAAAGTGATAAAAACCAAAAAAACAAAGTACCGAGCCAGAGTTTGTAACCAAAGTTACCTCCGTGACACTTTGTGAAGAAGTCTTTAAAAAGGTATCAGTTGTTATTATCCACCAGCTTCAATGCAGCAATAATAGTTTACCGTAAGGCTGTATCTCCTTAGCTATGTAGTCTTGTAATGTGGACTGGGAAGTGCTCAAGGGGGTTGTGCAGTTTGGGCAGTCACCCATCCACATGAACAACATGTGGGGTGTACCCGAGTACCCCAGAAGCGTACTCTAGACCTACGCTTCCCCACATGTGATTGCATCACTACTTTGACAATGTTTTCTGCTGCACGGGACATAGCTGAGTAATTTCTAAGGGAAGGGCAAAAGAAAGAAGGAACTGAAAGCTATAGGAGAGACTTTCTCAGACCATGAGGGCTGCTCTAGATGTTGCAACCTGCGGAAAATAAGGCAGCAGCAAGGCAAAACAAGGGAAGGACTTCAATATATGTGGAGCAACATGGTTCCCATAAGCAGCTTCATCTGTTTTGGGAGAGCTAGTCATAGTGTCGGTAACATAAAGATGTATGATTCTGGCTCTATTGCAACTTTCGTGCTCCTCAGGAAATCTACAGCTTGATCATCCTCTTACAGACGCTAGAATTAAGCACATCATCATCATCTTTCTTTTTACTTCCTGCTCTCTCATGTTGTTGTTGTTATTATAAAATGTTGCAATATTCTTAGTGAGTTCTCTGAAGTCTTAGGAGCCTAGTAGTGAAAACATGTGTTGAGATAACATCAACACAAAGTGAAATAAACACTTAAAACTGCATGATGTCTGTAAGAGTAAATGAAGTGATTATTATTTTACATCTGGTCCAATAAATGGCATGTATTGTAATAAATGGCAAAAATGCAGTAATTAGCAGTGGGGATACATTGTTTTACCATGGATTATCGAGGTTCTGCTGTACAAAAGAATGAAAGAGAGTTTAAGTATGTTTTTGATAAAATATTCTCTCTTGGAACCTGCCCTTTAAATGGTTTTTCTTTTCAGCGTAAACTTTTTTTTACCTTGTAGTTATACAATGCTCTCTTAATTATTCCTTTCCTGTTTCCACAGTCTGACCTTTTTCTTTCCAAGCCCTTCTCAAAGCATGTCCTGATTGGTACACGCTCTGCAGACCCCATTGTCTGCTGCAGCAAGTTGCTACCCGCTATCATTCTCTGAGCTTTGTCTTTTTCTTGGAGGCTTCCTCTCTGCCTTTTATCATGTTCATTCATTTTTCTCTTTCTTTTCTCTGGGAAGCCTATAAAGACCTAGTAAGAGAAATATGATAAACTCCTTCAAGTAGATAATTTAAAATTAATATCTGGCTTGATTGGTAAGTGGAACAAGAAAAAAAGTAAGTTTTGATAGATCAGAATGCATCTGCTAAAGTCTTAATGCAACAAGAAAAAACATCCACCTGTACTTCTGGGAGCAATGGTCAGCCCTCAGCTCCTTCAGCAATAAATCTGGCTTCAGCTAAATGAATTTCATGTTCCACTACTGTGTTTTATTGTTCCCTTAGGTTAACTAAAACCATTGCTTTTGCTGCTGCTGCAGTCAATGATGTTATAGAACTTTATACTTTGGTCTGAGCCAAAAGATTGCAGTTAACCATGGGTGATGATGATGAAGAAAAGTCAAACTCTCTTTCTGCATCATTTAATCTCACCTTGAATTATCTGTATGTCACCAGAAACACAGCTCAGATCTGTTGTCTCTTCACTAATCTGCTTATTTATTTGGTTCCCAAATTATCTTCCAAATAGACAGCCATCTGGAGATTTCTTAGCTATTTTTTGTAAAAAATTGTTAAAAACTATTGATTGTTTTTTGCAGCCCTACTACAGTATTCTTTTAATGGAAAAAAAGGGTGAAATTATTCAATCAAATGTCTTCAACACTGATATGTGCTGATATATATGCTCGTATATATGATACCTAAATAAATGAAGATAATTAGCAAAGCTAATCCTAGAAATTCCTTCTTTTTGTTTGTATGGAATCTTTTCTAATACTTCAGCTTCTAATGCTTCCCAAAATTTCTTCAGCTTTGGAAGAAATGCTTTATTTCCCTGGGCTTATTGTTTCCATTGTTGCAGATAAATTAGCAAACAGGTTTGCTGAGACAGTTTGACAGAATTCTCTCAGTTTGTGAGAAGCTGATTGCAAAAGAGGAAAGCACGTCTCAGATCTGCTGCTGACAGTTGTCGCGGAGGCGGGAGGTATGGTTTATCCTCCCCAAAATAAGCCTGCCAATTTGGAGGCTATAATGAAGCTGACCGTCAGTAGGCTTGCTGCCTTAAATTAGCAAACAGGTTTGCTGAGACAGTTTGACAGAATTCTCTCAGTTTGTGAGAAGCTGATTGCAAAAGAGGAAAGCACGTCTCAGATCTGCTGCTGACAGTTGTCGCGGAGGCGGGAGGTATGGTTTATCCTCCCCAAAATAAGCCTGCCAATTTGGAGGCTATAATGAAGCTGACCGTCAGTAGGCTTGCTGCCTTACACTGACAAGGGATGATTGGTAGAAATTGAGAAAGATCTGTTTTGGGGAGAAGGAATCAAGAGTAAAAAGTTTTCTACCAACGTCTTCACTTCTCTTAGGAAGAAGAAAGGGACTCTCAGGGTGCCTGCTCCTGCCAGGGACCAGGGAAAAGCTACCAGCCCTTTGTCGCTGCAGAGCAGGCAGGGTGCTGACTGATCAGCGGCCAGTGTCAGCTTAAGATAATACTTCCTGTTACGTTAAAAAGTTCAAGCTGTGCTCCGTTTTCAACCCACAAGACCAATTTACTACTGGTATGGGGAGATGAGACTCCATTTGCTTCTATGGGCTGACCTACGTTTATGCTGGTGGTGAATTAGGCAAAATATATTAATTCTGGCTTGATTGCAGAACCTTTGATTAAATTATGTTTTTCTCTATTTTCTCATGAAGGGCTACATCTGGTCATGTAGGAATAGCTTGTAACAACACTGAAACATAAATTATTTGATGAACTACTTAGGACTATTCACTTAATGCATGATAATCCTGTGAACATGTTAACAAGCAGCAATTCTCTGATGATTAAACTGCTTTAAAAATGTCTTTGTACTCATATGTCATTAGAATGAACTTGGCACTTCTAAAACATCCATTATTCATCATGTTCCAGCATTGCATCTGACTGTGTATTGCTTTAATTTCGCTCACTTAACAAAGCAATCTATTCATTACAATAGTTTGAAACATGTTTTCTAAACCAGAAAAACCCTAGTTAAATATACAGTGTTACTTATCTATACAAGTATAGTAGAGCAAAAAATAACATCCCAAATTGTAATTACATACTTAGTGCATTTAAATATGCTAACTAAAACTAAATGGATGTTTTAAGAAAAAACTTTGTTGAAATCAATGATATTGTTATTTGGGGAAGCAGGATAGGTAAAACACCTTGCTGAAAGCACAAGGTTGACCTTTCTTTCTGAAATAGTTCAGCAAACATTTTCTCAGTAATCCTTTTTCACACACATTTATTGTCCTGATCACTCAAGAAGCAGAGAAGGTTAGAGTATTATTACTGCAAATATGAATACTACTTATATATTTTATTTTTTTTATGGTTGTTTCCTGCTTTTCCTGTATCTTTTCATTTTACAAGTCCTGGGTCCTTCCATACATTGTGAACCCCTTTAAATCCTACTTTAGCTTTGCTCCTTTTTGAATCTGTGTGTGATGGCTGTTCCAGAAGTGCTTCTCCACTTCCTAGCAAGCCCATGAGATGTATCTCAGAAAGTATAGGACTGCTGATTGACTGCATGTTTGAAGATTTTTGACTCATGGGCTGCACGGGCTCCATCTCCTGTAAGCGAAAGATGGCTTTTGTCAGAGGAGTTAGACAGAATACTGGCTAAATGGACCACTTGAAGAAGTATCAACAGAAATGCATTTTCTTTTCAGTGTAGCTAAATGAATTTCCAGAAAACTAGAAAAATTCTGGTTCATAACAGTGGAAGATGGGCTAATAACCTCCATACAAGCCAGAAATCTTTATTCTCAGAGCGCGCGAGAGTCTTGCAAAACATGCACAGATATGCGGTGACTAAACTTTTAATAGATTTTGAAAAGCACTTCAGTCTCTTAATTTTGCTTTAAAAATGCTTCTTGGGTTTGCTGGGAAAATAGTGGATAGTCACCTATGCTGTGCTTACTTCTCACAGATTTTTGATCAAACATGTTTTTAACACATTCTGATTCAGTCTGTTGCCGAAGTAGGATGTTTGAACAGCTATGGAAGGTTTACAAATGCTTTCCTAGTAAGCAATAGAGGTAGGGAGTCCTTGTTGATTGTATTAACTCTTTCAACAGCTCTTGGTACAATAAAAGTCAACATACGGAATTGTTAAAAGAATGTAATTGTTAAAATAATGTGAATAAAATATGTGTGAAAGAGATGGAACAATTGTGTGGTAAGAGGAAGATACTGAAAGAGGTGGAAAGATTTCAGTAACCACTATCTCTCTGTGTTTGGCTAAGAATGTTGATGGAATCAGAATAAACTAAGAAACCCAGCTGTGGGCTCACTTTTTTACATTTCTGTCTCTTCCTGTGAATCACAGTTCTTCTTTGTTCATAGCCCAATAAATAAGATTTAGTTTGCAATGAGTTAAGAATTAACTGCAGAGAATTTCTACAGTTTCAAAACTGTATTAGTATATAGCTTTTTTCATCAATCTTTCCTTCAAAAATGGCAGTTTATGGCACATGATATTTAGTGCGTCATCTATGGCAGCATCAAAATTGAGTTAGTGGTGTTTGAAGCTTTTGTATGCCTTTTTATGGTCAGACTTCTTAAGGTATGTTAAGCTTTTCCTTCCAACTAGCCTTGATAGTGTTTGTGGATATGTTGCTATAGCTTTGGCTACATTTATGTGTAATTCAACCTATGAAAATCCTTATGTTGTATGTGGAAATCATTCTGAACTGTTTCATACTGAGGAATTGTTATTTACAATGCAAATAATCTACAGTTTCTACAAAATGCTAGATACGGACTTTTTTTTAAACTTAATTAATGTGTCTGTATTTCTTTAACACACAGCCCCTGTTCTCCCTGGGGCATATCAGCAAAGCCAGTCCCAAGGGTATGGATACATGCACCAGACCAGTATGTCATCCATGAGGTCCATGCATTCACAGCCTCATTCAGCAGGTCTGGTGAGTATTGGATTTAAGAATGATTTTATTTGGTAAGCAACATCATCAGCTGTTGTGAAATCTCTTAAGTATGAGTGAATTTGTCCCCTTGAATTGTATAGTTGGACTATTTGGCTGTCCTCGTCCTAAATGTGAGTAATAGTCCTCATGTATAAAACAAATGAAGTGACTGAGGGCAGTGGCAAGAACTTTTATGTCAGAATGCATTAAAAAAAATACTTATGATCTCCAGAAGGCAGAGAAATAGCTGAATATTCTACCTGCTAAAACAAATAGTAAATGGTTGGACAGTATTTCACAGGCTGAGCTTTGATATTATGCTCTGTGATGAATTCAGGCTCCTAGCGCTGGATGAAAACCACTGATCTCTTAAGATCACTCTGTTGGTTTAAATTTGTTTAAAATTTTTTGACTTTCTGATTTTGTACGAGCAGGCTTTGTGCCTATCCATATTACTCATCTCTGCTTGTATAAAGCGAGCTGAGAACTCCGTATTGGTGTGCCCTTTCTCATTCAACAGAGCATGCACTGTTGAATTCAACATGCACCCGCTCATGTCTGATCCAAATCGAGTTATACTGCTGGGTGACTGAGAAGAAGCTTTATCATGAAACCATGCCCCCAGCCATAAGTTCTTAATTGTGGTGGATGAGAATGTAAAGCTGGAGTGAATATTTCATTTTAGAAGTAACTGGTCATGGAAGGAGAGCTGAATGGATATTCAGCTGGATTTTTTAGGAAATTGAGCTTTTTTTCTTTTTGAACTCTTTATATATAAAGGTCAGTTTTAATGGTTATCATATCACTGCCTAGAGATTTCATAGTTCAGATCCAGTCACCTTTTACCTTAAAAATATTGACTTTTGGAATATTGGATGTATATTTACTACCTCTGTCACCTTTTTTAGAGTTGAAAAAGTATTTAATTATGAACCAAACTTAGAGCTTGCTGAGCTGAAAAAAAATGTTTTCAAGATTAGCTGAAACTTGTATTTTTCTTTAAGACTGAAATTCCATGGCATTTTATATTGTAAAGATCATGGCATTCTGGGAGGTTTGGGTGCTTTCAGGATTGCCAGTTTCTTAGCTGCTTGGGGGCTGAGGGGGGCTAACTTGCTGGGAAGTCTGGGATCCAGATACCTGCATCTTTGGGTGAGCCAATAATCTGGTGTCATGGTTTAACTCCAGCTGGCAACTAAGCACCACGCAGCCGCTCGCTCACTCCCCCCTGG
>NW_008794911.1:5121460-5144804 GCF_000699145.1 Aptenodytes forsteri
AGCTTTCTATGCTGAGCATGACGTCATATGGTGTGGAATATCCCTTTGGCCAGTTGGGGTCAGCTGTCCCAGCTGTGTCCCCTCCCAACTTCTTGAGCACCCCCAGCCTACTTGCTGGTGGGGTGGTGTGAGAAGCAGAAAAGGCCTTGACTCTGTGTCAGCACTGCTCAGCAGTGACGAAAACATCCCCGTGTTATCAACCCTGTTTCCAGCACAAATCCAAAACACAGCCCCATACTAGCTCCTATAAAGGAAATTAACTCTATCCCAGCCAAAACCAGCACACCAAACTCTTTGGACACCTGCGAGACAGCTGTGAGGCAGCTGATACTGGAATCAACCATTATTTTCCAAGGATATCGCAAGGCACTTGGGGAACTGACTGCTTTCCAAAAGGGCCAGAGTCCAAAAAGTGGGACACCTGGAAGCCTGGGCTTTGCCAGCAGACTTGCTAGTCAGTGGGGAGCAAAGCCTTCAAATCCAGCAGATAGAGAACAGAGATGCCTGCAAATCTTGAAACGCACTTAGCAGCCTTTGCAGCTATCTGGGCAGGTAGATGGCTACTATTTCCCTGATCTCTCTCTCTCCCAGTGACCTACCTGGTGGGCTACCTATTGAAACAATATCATTGCAATCATCTTGAGAATCATCATTTGCCTCTCATTCCGGAACTGGGAATGCAAAGGTAATAGGAAAAGGAAGGGAGTGAAGTTAAAGCATGTAAAAAATAAAGGATTGACTGAGTGTCTCCTTTCAACAGGATTTCTTATCCCTTTTGTAAAACTGTTGTCATTTGACATTCTTTCAAGTGATAATAGCTGTTTATCATGGGGGAAAAAGGAAACAGCAAATGTCATAGTTTGCATGGATCTTGTTGCTGTTAAAAACTGAGTGGGTTTCCTTGAAGACAATAAAACCCAAACATTTCCACAGGGAGAAAATCAAGGACTGCTGGCCTGGCGCTGACTGCTAACTTGCCAGTCTGGTGAGGAAGGCAGAGTGTGATCTTACCACCTCCCAGGGTGATGATTCTGCTCCAAAAGAGGCATCTTGGATGCAGCTAGAAACCTGGCATGCTCCCTTGTCTTTCCATGTTCACATCAAAAGAATATCTTTTCTTTAGCTTGTGCAGCTTTTCCAGGTGTGCTGGGCATGTTACACTCAGCTATTGGGATGGCACAGGGGGTTTCCCAGTGTGTGCTGGGGGAAACCTCTGGCTGGGGATGTGTTTAAGTCTAGCGATTTGCACAGACTGAAGATGGAAGGCAGCCTTGGAGTGCTTTTCAAATGCAGTGTGGACATGCCCTAGGAGATCTGACAAACTTTCACAATGTTAGGTTCATAGCTTTCCGCTGCCTGTTTGGTTCTGGGCTTGGAGCAGTACTGCCAGAGATGCAGCCTTGTCTGGCTAAGCCAGGCAGAGGGAAGAAAGAAGTAAGAGAAGAAAGTAAGAAGGGGAAGAGATGGGAGGAAAGAAATCCCAGCCTGAATACTGGTCTCAAAGCACAAGCAGTTTTTGAGACTTAACTAAAAACAATGAAGGTGACGAAGTCACCCATAAGTGCCTGAGTTTGGCCAGGACATCTCTAGGGTAAGAGTGATTAAGCTCCCATGAGTTATATCAGGGTGGGGATGATTGGAGAGTTAGCCGCTGTAGTAAAACCTACTCCTTGCAGCCAGTTTGTTGCACTGTTATCAAATCAGGGTCCCCAAAAGACATAAGTTCATTTTGTAATCATGTCCACCAATTTCCTGTACTGAGAAATAGAAATTTCCTAATTTCTAAATTTTCAAATTCTGGTTTATTTAATTTTGAGCATGATCCTAACACAGTCTCTGGGTAGATTTTTTCCTAGACAAATTGTGTTATTTTCTGATTCTTTTGCTCACTTTCTATGAGCAGTTCTGCGTAATGGGCTGAATTAAATTGTTGCTCAGAGTACAGAATGTTTTATAACAGACCCCTGAAGGCTGTTTGCCTCTTTGGAAGGTAACAGAGGGTGTTCTCACTTCTTTAGATAACTAAAAGTGGTAGGAAAACAAAACCTAGGTTGCAAATTGGCTTTCCTTGGTAGCTGTTCTATGTGAAGGATGCTGCAACAGGTACTTTTCCTTGCAAGGAGCAACCTATAGAATAAGTATAAACTGGTGGATGAAGTGGAATATGCATCTGTCAGCTCACATCTGGCTGGGGAGCTGGGAATATGAGAGCTGGGCTTCAGTACTTTGTATGCACAAGACTTCCTGTTCTGTCTAAGCAGCAGCTGCAAGTTAGACCTTTGAGGAGGTGGGAGATAAGTGAGTATTTGACTGTTTTACAAAACCCCAACCTTTTCTTATACCCTCTTGTGCTCTCAGTACCTGCTAAACTCACTACTGATAGAAGAATAATTCACTAAAATGCATTTTAAAAATCCCTGCTTTGAGTCCTTTAAGCATTGTAATTCTCAATTATATAGCCCAGGCTACACTCTGAAGTGATAATTAGGCATTAAATGCTAACAGGATTATTATGGAGATTTCTCCTGACAGCCATTTAGCACCTAATTAGGTGTTAAGGCCATAAATTTAGGTTGCTCAGCAGCATTTAGAGCCCTAATAAATTTTTTTAAAGTTTGAAATTACCAGCTTGTCTTCACAACTGTGCCACCACAGTGATGTAGTCAAGCTGCCTTAAAGGAGACGGCAGTAGTATGTCCTACACCATGATGTTCTAAGGATGAGTGAGCATCCTTCTGGGTGAGCAAAAACTTCTCTGTTTTTTTCCAATTATATATTAGTTTAATAAAACATTTAATCTCTTCCCCCAGTCTTTGCCCATTTAAGGGAGACATATAAGCATGGCTCAGAGGAAAATCCATTCTCTGCCTTATGCCGGATATGGACTTACTACCATTTTTCTTAAACGGACCTTTTTTTGAAATAAATTGTTTAAAGGACTAACTGCTGCTGAGCTTGTTGTAATAGCATATTTTTCACTGTTTTTTTTGGAATTAGTTTCAAGGCTCAGTGGAGAGATCAGTTGAAACAGTAGGAAAAAATAGGATTCTTAAAGGCAGAGACCATTCCTTAGGGTCTTCCAACCGCTAGTTTTCCAGTTTGTGAATCTTTAAGGAATTTTTGGTGATGATAGAACCCTCCCAATTAGTTACTTCAATGTAGTACCTAAACAATGGTGGGTTTTTTCATCACCTTCCATGAACACGTGGAAGACATTAAGGAGCCACCAAGAAACCACATACCTCTGGTTGAAAATCGCTCTTGGTCACCGCCTGTAGGGCAGCAACATTACAAGGCATGGCAGAGAACAATTATACAGAGCAAGACTCAAATACAGTTCAGAATAGGCTTGTCAGGAAAGGTAGTAGTCTCCAGTGTTTAACCAGGAGTTGACTTCTCTGTAGTGTTTAATCTGCACTACCAATGATAAAGGCAGAATCAAGACAAAAAGTGTATTTCTAGCATGGGAACAGTAATAATGAGTTGCCCTATAGTGTCTGGATTAGATGATCCCACATTTCCAACATGTGATAAATGGCCTACTCACTGTATGTGGAGGAATCTTCATCTTTTTTGAAAATAATTTCATTAAAAACCCTCAAAAACCATATATGAGATGGACTAAAACTAATCCAGAGTTGTTTTCCTCAGCTGGGGAGCAGAACAAAGTTTGCTGTCTCTTAAAAGGTTCAGACAACAGTACTAGGCATTATCTCAAATATTGACTGTTTTTACCTTCTCTTTAAATCATTGTACCAGAAAAATTCAGCTAGATATGGTGACATATCAAAAATTGCTGGTAGGGAAATTCAATGTTATCAGTGATGCTTGAACTGCTCTTGACTTCTGTTGAGAGACAGGGTAAGGAAAAGAAAGTGCTCTTGGGAATTTTAAAATGAGCTACTTTTGTTCTGCTGTTAAGATACAAGGGGAGACTGTTCCTTCTGAGATTGAAAATCCACCTTGAATTCCAGTAAATGATAGCATTTTATTGGTTATGAGTGGAAATAAATACTCTATTTAGAAAGAAAATGGAAATCTTGGCTTACAGTGGACAGAGGTGTAGAGAAATTTGGCTTAGCTAATGATAGGACTTCATGTTCTGTTTAGATCAATCTTTTATCTGAATATGCACGAATGAGTATTCATAAAAATAATTTTTGCAGACCTTTTGAAATCTTGTTTGTCTTTTTTTTCATTAGAGAATAACATACTCCTAATTCTTAATTTGGGGTAAAATGCTAATGAAATGAAGGACATTCAGTGAGATGGCAAAGTTAATGACCTGGATGAAGACTGTGTTTCTTTTCTGTAGTGAAGACACAGGAGAAGCTATTTGGGAATCATGCAAATAGGGAGCAGAAGCACAACTAGCCATGGCTGGATGTAATGAACTGTTACTAGTGGATATATGAAAGAACGGTTGGAATATTTCAAGAGGCAGTGAATGGCTTGAAATCTGTTTGTATGAGGACTTTGGACAGTGTAGGTTCAGAAAAATAATTATTTTGGTACTCAGAAAAAGGGGCTGTATTCACCGTATATTTGACAGGGTGGAGGGTGTACTGTTTCTTTTCAACAGGCAACTTGTGATTTCTCTCTCTGCCTTGCTCTTTTTCCTCTGTTCTTTTTCCTGCTCTTTTCATTTTCTTTGTGCAAAGAAGAGAAGGAATCTATCTCTGTTTAGGCTTGAGACTTTACAGCCTTGTTTTCTTTCCTTCAACAGAGAACATACAGAGCTATGTATGACTACAGTGCTCAAGATGAAGATGAAGTTTCCTTCAGGGATGGTGATTATATCATCAATGTGCAACCAATTGATGATGGCTGGATGTATGGTACTGTTCAGAGAACTGGGAAAACAGGAATGCTTCCAGCAAATTATATTGAGTTTGTTAACTAATTTTTGTCTCTAGTCCTTTGAGCTTTATTATGATTTACTCAAAATCTAACCTTTTAGAATGGTCAGCAGAATCTTTTAAGAGTACATGTTCATTACTTTATCACTGCTATAACAGTCTGCATTCTCACTCAGAATCCGATTTGGAGTACTTTAAAGTAAAGATAAAAAAATCAACAAGAAGCTCAGAGCTTTGAAAACAGCATTGATTATAATAGTGCTCCCTCAAAATGAAAAACATATAGGGAAGCCTGGTGCTGCCAATCCTATAAAGATTTCAGTCAATTAGCTGTAAAGGGGAAATACCTTTTCCCTACACCTCAAAGACGTGATTTCTCTTTATAATAACAACTATAAAATCGATTCACTTCTTATGGCACTCTAAAGTCACAGGAGGTTAACACATTGAGTTTGAATACATCTTCAAATTATTAGGGAGGTGTTTAATGTTTGAGCAGTTAGCGTCCTAATAAAAATAAAAATGTTGAGTAGATAATTCAATCATTTGAAATAATGACAAGTAATATGCTAGTAAAAAAAAACACCCAAAAAACCCTACTGCCCAGCAGCCTTACAGTAAACAGGTCTATTTTAACAGCAAAAATTTCCTGACTCTTGCATACCCACATTTGTTCCTGGATTACCCATTTTCTCTGATTTCCAACAGTGACTTCTTCTATCAGCTTTGCTTGCATCCCCGTCTATCAGGTAGATCTATGCCTGGATTCATGGTTCTTCAGTATCTTTTCCACAGAAAATTCCTTGCAAAGACTATCTAGAGTATAAAACCTGTGAGCTCTTCTGTTTCCTTCTAATAATACTTAGCATTTAAATAGAAACTTCCATTAGGGCAATGTACAACCAATACTTCATGTTAGTTCCTTTACCTTCACCTATACTGCTGTAAATAAATATCCTGTGTGAGGCCCCAGTGCTGTGCAGTCACACAAAGCCTGCAGTCACATCCCTCCTTCTTACCACAGGTAACTCGCTTAATGGCTGCTTTGCTGATGAGCTAATGTACCTCCCCCTGCTGCAGAAATACTTGCAAGTCCATTGAGGAGTGGAGGAGAGCTCTGGTTATTGTAGTGCATTTCAGCTCAATGGCCTATTGCTTCAGTTTCCTCCAAAAATCTTGGTGATCCAACAGTGGGTTGTATGTTTGCCAAATGAGAAACTCTGGGAGGAAGGACAAGAGAGTTAAAGATTCACGTGGGAACTTACTCATGTGGATGCATACATGTGTAAAGAAGAAAATGTTTTTGCTGATAGTATCATTTGTGGTGTTCAGCTATATGCTAGAGAAGTTAATTTTGGAGTAGCTCTCAGAATGTTGAGCCTGCACTGGCTTTCTTCCATTTCTGAAATTTTTAAAGTAGAATTAAATATAAAGTTTATGGACAATTTTGTATTTCTCGTTTCAGAAAGTAAGCAGGCCTGCAATACCTATTTAAAGAATAAAGAAGGAAGGCAGTATGGATTTGTTATGTCAACTGAAAGTTGTCAATGCAAATACGGGCTAGTTCTATTTTTGCGTACAATTAGGAATTGGAAGGCTTATGCCATTTTTTTTAGGTGTTGCTAACACGGTGCTGATCCCAGCTGCCAAACTGGGTGGAATGGCTGCATTAAAAAAATAAATTAAAAAATGTCCATGCCTGTGGAACTGCCCGTGCTTTCTTGTCAGCTGCCTAATTTCAAGGCTAAAGCTGACCAGGAGCATCTAACTTCAAAAAATGTGTTTTAAAACCAGGGATGTGATACTGTAAATATACAATCTGTATGGGTGACACTACTGTCATTTAAAATTCTTCAAAGTTTTGTGTATAGAGCTGCTGCTGCAACAGATCCTTATGCATTACTGGTGACTTCCACACTAAATTAGCAAGCTTTGCAAGTCAAATGGCTTTTTCAAAAAGCTGATGTGGTAAGTTGAGCTAGAAGCTCTGAAACAAGCAGTCTGCTTCTGTGTTGGTTTTCATCATCAGCCATCAACAGCAAGGAGAGGAATCCCGTCTTACGATGGCTGGCAAATTTTTTGATGATGCTTGAGGCAGAATTGGCTATCACTTGCTGCCGTGCTGCTCTATTAGCTGTGTAATGCTGACCACAGTAAAAACAAGTTGTCAGTTTGTTAACCAGATATGAATAAAAAGAAATATAGGGAATAGATGTATTGCATCAAGTTGCAATTTTTAGTGACTTATAAATAAGAAAGTCGCCACCTATAAAATACACTAGCATTCTTCCTAAGTGAGGAGATGGCTTGCAGTGTTGAACACTGTGTGTATAGTGAAAAGTAAATCAGAAAATGAGTATTTGATGACATTAGAGGACTATGTTATGCTAAACAATGGAAATAACATTTCCTTTATGAATTTTGAATATTCATTAGCCTGGCAAAGCAGCTAAAGCAATTTGCAAAATAAAAAAGGTCAAGAAAACAAAACAGTATGTGAATTGTATTTCTCTTGAGAATGGTATGTCAGCAGAATTATTAAGATCTGTTTTAAGTTAGTCATTCATGTAGTCAGGTTTTTATGTTGTATATGCTTAGCAATTCGTGTTCATATGGAGTGGTTCCTGCTTTTTGATCCAAAACAAACTTTAGTGTCATTATGCAGCTTTGTTCTAAGCAATGCTATCAAAGGCCCAAAATTATCAGAGTGCACATTATAAAACATTATAAAAACGTTTTTCAAGATCTAAAATTTGTAAGGTATAGAAAGTAAGTCAGCAACTAAATTGTGCCAGCACAGGTTTTACAAGGCATATGTTGGAGCCTGTTACATGCAGTGGGATATGGGGGTGAACAGATGTTGTATGCTGTCTTGTCACCTTTAAAGTATATGTTCCTTTTTAACACAGCATGTTCCCCTCACTGTACTTTCTTCCTGTAGACAATATTTTTCTGGGGAAAGGAAAAGACTTTTAAGGAGCCAAATTTCCCAAGATGGTCCAAAGTTCAGGTTGGAAGTTCACACATTCAAATTTTAAGCATTTTAGAAATAAAGAAGATACAATGTGCTGTAATTCTTACTAACACGAGTATAAATGTAGAAAACAACATAGAGCATATTCATACATATATACAAGAACAAATGGGTGCCTTGCTTTTCATTACTCTTTCTTG
Organism: Aptenodytes forsteri; assembly: GCF_000699145.1. Taxonomy (NCBI): domain Eukaryota; kingdom Metazoa; phylum Chordata; class Aves; order Sphenisciformes; family Spheniscidae; genus Aptenodytes; species Aptenodytes forsteri. Next base: position 5,129,494 of record NW_008794911.1, read on the forward strand.
CCTGGCTAATCTTCATTTTCTAAACAAAGCTACTTACAGATACTGCAGTTGTAATTTTTCATTATGGAACATTAGCATTTAATCTTGATGAAACAGGGTTTTCTTGATTACATTTGACATACCATAAACCACTTCAGCAGATTGGGATTTGACAGAGAATCACCTCCCATGGATTATATTTTTGACAAATGTGTCCCTACCGAGTGTTCCTCGGGGATATGGAAGGTCTCCAATACTTGGGAAGGGTAATAATTCTAGTTTTTATTGTACACTGACTGCACGTCATCTTGTACAATGAAAAAGAAATGACAAATACAGAAGTCTTTGGCAGAAAGTGGTACAGGGTATAAAATGTTAGATTTTCATTATGTTGATTAATACTCCGTTTAAAATACAGAATACGCTTTAGTTAGTAAATGTTTAAATAATATACTGAAACAGACAAAAGATGCTGTTGAAAGATCATCTCCAAACTGATGTGCTGGCAAATGCAAAGTACTGGTGAGCTGTAGAAGAATAAACCATTTTGCCATGCTTTAGTGATTTTCTCCAGCTTTATGCCATAGGAACCCCAACTTTCCTTTTGAAAGAAAACCTGAAAGCTATATTTCCTAAACTGCCTGCACTACAACAGTATATTCAAAAGAATTTCATATGCTTCTTGTGTCTGATAAATAGAATTTGCATATTGTACTTAAGTTGTAATCCAGTTGTTGTTGACATTTGTTTAATTATTATTATTTTAGGGGGGGGAAAATAAGCTATACTGTAGCATTTCAATCATGTGTATTTAATATTACTATTAGAAATTGCTAGACCATTGGAAGACAGCAATGACTGTATTGACATTGATTAGCATGATGTGGAAACTCTCTCAGCTGTTGGTTTTTGCAGTGTGATATAAAAAGCAAAAATGAACCGCTGTGCAGTTTGGCTTATGTTTGCTTTAAAGTGTGTAAAGTTTTAGTTATTTTGCAAAACTGTACTGTATTTGGGAGTATACAGTTATGAAGGTAACAATTGTTTTTCAAAGGACAGATATACTTACTCTTGGATCATATGATGTATCATCTTAATTTGGCTTTTGTTATGCAGAAAATTAACACCAGCTATTAAAATATATTTTAGTAGAAATGCTTTAATTCCTGTTTCTTCCTCTACACTGTGAATATTTAAGCCTTGGTGGACTAGAGCAACATCATGCTGCCCAAAGTACTAACCTATGCAAACTAGTTCACATTTTAGTTGATGTCACAGTGGATGTAACATAACAATTTATTTTGCATAACATTAAACGTCATTCAAATAAAATATTAAACCCAGCACTATGTATGTATTATATTCATAAACAATACTCTGCAAAGCTACCGTACCCATTAATGTAAGCTATCACAGATGTATATTGTTTTAACTAAGGAAGCTTTGACTTTTCAAACTTAAGTAGAATATTTAGCACTATTATTCTTCAAGCTTGACCTCAGAAAATAGTTTCTTAAGACACCATTTTATTTCAGAAGTGCCCTCTCCCCAGAGGGTTAATTTGTTTTTTCAGTCTGTATTTGTAACCCTTTAATAGAACAGCGAGTTACATTCCATGTCCCTGGTTTGTTTAAATAAGCAAAGGGAGTAAGTGAAGGAGGTCTGCTGATTTGACTGATACCGGTTTGCTCGTCTTTGAATGGGCATTTGGTTAGACGTGCTCTCAGTGCAACACTAATGAAAACAAATTGGATTACTGGCCTCTTTAAGACAATTTTATATACAAATGTGGTTCTTGCGTTATCTTTATTCACTTACACAAGTAAATTATTTTTACAACATTGTAAGAAATTTTAAGTTAAAATAAAATCCAGAAGTATTTTGGAACTGCTCTGCCTGTAGTTGAAGAAGATTATTATGCTTAGGGACATGTTTTATTTATTTGAGTGTTAAGCGTAGAGTCCAATGGACTGCATTAGAACCTCTTAATGTTTATCAAGTGTTAGTTTGAAGAAGGCTGTTAACAATGAATGAGGACAAATGGCAGCTACAAATGGAGCTGGTGATTTCATTCTAGGTAAGTGATGTACAGTTGCTACTACACTAATTTTCTCCTTAAGAAATACATGTTAGCATTCCCTATGAAGTTTAATTAGTTACAGAGCTTTGATTCCGTGTTCTGTGGTGCTTTTATATATTGAAATGCCGTCAGTATAGCAAAATCCAATCTTTATATATACTGTAGCAAACAGCAGTTTTCAATAAGAAAAAGATTTAAGAGCTGCCAAAATGGACCTCAAGCACTCGGAATGTGTTTTATTTGTAAATCCCTCCATAATCTACTAGAGCAACTAGAGTACTTGATTTTCTATTTCTATCCTACATATATATTTCAGGTGAAGGTTCTCCTCCTGAGAGCCACTGGTGTGAAGTTGGTAGGAATCATGTGTTTGGCATCTGAAGGATTATGTCCTTATTCAGTAGCGGTGTCAAATCTAACAAATGGCTGAAATGAAGAAGGCTTTCCAGTCTTTACTGACCCCATAGACTATCATTATCAAAATGATCTATGTGCTGGCACTTGAAAGTCCTGTGAAGACCCTCCACGCTGTATATTGGATAGGTTGAGCGTTTCTAGCTATCACTGCTTTTAGGATGCCCTCATTTCTGCTCTGTCACAGAACTGAGCTTTTGATTTTCTCTGTTGTGTTAATTAGCAAGAGTAAGCTAATTTTACATGGAGTTCTCTGTACTGAGGGAGTAGTTGCCCAATGCACTGGCTGTGACAAATACTGTCTGCCCTCCCTCCTCCCACTCAAACCACAAAGCCCAACCATGTTTCCAATCCTGTCCTGCAGTGTACCTCTCTCTTCTTTCCATGAAGCTACCTGTGGGGCACACTGAAGTGCTATCACCAAATGATCCAGATTTGGTTTTTCTTCCAAATGATTCCTTTTATCATCGTTCTTTCAGTGATTCAGTTTATTGCACAACCTCAAAACCAGTAATATCAGCATATGGAAAGAGGTAGCATGATACGGGCGGGAAGGCATGGCTGAAGTGAAAAGTCACAGCTTTCTTACTCAGGTTTTGCTGCAGAGGTTAGTACAAGTCAACCATATGTCTGAGAGTGCCGGTTGAACAACTAACCTGTAAGCTGAGCAATACCGTGTAGATGTGCTTGACCTGTCTCTGTGCGTATGTCTGTGCTGTAGTGTCAGAAGTGACTATGGAGTTGTGTGCAGATACCTAGTCCAGCTTTTGAGCAATTAGTCTGAATTCCAGTGACAGGCCATCCACTGGCATGTGGCATTCATAAGGGCAAATTTATCCTTCCAGAAAATGAGACTTCAGATAATACAAAGGGAATGAATTGTCAGTTGGTTTAAACTGCGTGTTCTCGTGCCCTGCAGGAAGGAAATCCCTTGTGTACAGTCAGGAGATTGAGCCCCGTGGCACTGCAACAAGTTCCTAACTCTGAACTGTGTGAGTACCAGGATGAGATGATGTGCCACGGAGCTCATCTGCTCCACAAATTTGACACTGCATGATGTGGTATGTGCTGGGCACGTGTTTAACAATGACAGCAGAAACTGGAGATTCATATTTATGTACTATGTCCTAAAGAGAGTCTAAGCAGTCCTTGACCTTATATATTTTAACTTTGGTTTCTTTCTCACCTGCCTGCTGTTGGTAAAATCTACATATGGAGAGGCCTGTTCTCATGCGGAAGACTGCTGGCTAGTGGCTTTGACCACTCGTGTCTACAAAGAGAGGTCTCCAGGTATTAGCATCTGGCTCTTAAAATATTGCTTGGCATATAAATATCCATTTTCAATGATTTCACAAACAGCTGGCAGCTTTTGTGATTGTTCTTTGATTCAAGCCATAATTTTTCTCTGTTTTTCCTCCTCCTCCACCTTTCTTCTCTTGACGTGCTTACAGCCTCCGGGACTGTTGCTTTGGACAGCAGCTTTTCCAGGACCCAAAGGAGATATTTTTAAGAGGCTTTTCAAGGCACTGAGAAGAATTTAAATTGCTTGAAAAATGCTAGTGTTATCTCCCCATTAAGCTCTCCCTCCCCCAGCAGTTGTACACTGGCTTCACTGTACATCTTGGCCTTTTGCCTCCTCTTCTTTCAGCCAGGCTCTGACACCTCTGTCATTGAACCCAATGGGCCTGGGGCCTCTCCAGTCAGGCCTTCAGACCACTCTCTGTTCTCTATAGTTCCTGCATTCAGGATTGGAACTTTTGCATGGCTCATCTACCTGTTGTCCTGTCAAGACCTTTGAGCAGAACTCAAAGAATATTGACGTGCCCATTTACCCCAAGGGGTGTTACATTTCTGTTGGCTCAGCTATGAATGATTCTCTGTGAAGAGTCCTCTTGACTGTGCTTTCCACTGTCCCTCCTTGCCTCTGGGTGCTTCTGGCTTCTGAGCTCAGCTGCTGATTTCAGAAAAGAGGGAGATCACATCTTTCACTGTCTCATCCATACCGAAATCAGTTCTTGTTCATTCTCCAGAGGATTAGCATCTTCATTATGTTATCCCTGATTTTGGGCTGAACTCTTGATTCAGGAGTCATTCTCTCTTCATCAGTGTTAGAGTGAAGGTCTCATGCCATGTAGATGTAGTGTGTTGATCACTGTGGAAGCTGTGTTGATAGGCACTATCCTGCTTACTGGAACCTTTCAGTTCCTAGCACTGCTTATTCTGAATTAATCAGTTAGGCTCTCTGTGAGACACAATTATCTGTAGCAAAATCCAGGCTTTCTATAAATAAATATGTAATTATAAAATATACACTTTTTCCTGACTTACATTTCCTCTGACTCAAGATGACATTGACATCTTCCAACATCGTAGCTTGTACTGACCTTAGGAAGCATACATCTAAAATGAGTTAGATGAATTAGGCTCTGAGGGACTGTTTAGGCTTGATGACTTGATGACTGCAGCTATTATACAGTGTGGATATCTCAAGTTAGATGGTGTAAATGGCATATCAGGTCTTGCTGGCAAGTGGTTCAACTGAGAACTGAGTTCATGTATTTATTTGAGTGACCCAGCTATTCAAGAGTTTATCATTTTCATTTCTACTCCAGCAGTTCAAAACAAATACAGGAATTAGACGATAATTATTTATAATCAACTAATTAGCTGTGCAGCTTAAACAATTTCTCCATCAACACAGAAGTGGAGAAAGTGAATGGGGTAGTTTTGGCAAACCACATACAAGGTGGAGCAAACAAGCAAGGCTAAGTGTCAGGCTAGGCATTTGGATTGACATTCAGCGTGCTTGCACTTCCAACCTTTATCTTCCCTTCTTCTAACTTTTTAAACAAAGTAATGGGAAAGCTCTGCTCCTCACAGCATGACTTAGTGTGTTGTTAGACAAATTAATCTTTAATGGAAGAATAGATTCAAAGGCAGTTAAGGTCTTGGATGACAACATTTTACAGCTATGCTTTCAAATCTTAAAGTTACGGAAACTTTTATTTTGGTCCTTTGAATTTTCTTTTGGCCCTCAAAACCCACTAAAATTATTTTGCTCTGCTCTACTTTCGACATCACATTCCTTGTGGCAGTTACCTTTGTGAGAAGGGAGAAAGACCAGAAACGTTGGAGCACTTCAAATAACTTTCTCTTCCTACAAGTTTTCATTGCTATGCTAAATAACATCTGTGAAATATCCTCCATTCCAAGGCTCTTTATTCCACCTTCAAGCAACATATCAAAACAAGTAACATATTCCCTGTCCAAATGCCACTGGCCACGATACTCTGTTGCACAGCTGTGATTATTATGAAAGGGAGGACGTGCTACAATGACAACAGCTAAAATCTTGACATTAGAGCAAGTACCTAGCAAAGACTCCTGTGAGAGCTTTCTCAGCTTGTCACTCCTTTGAAAATAGTAGCCATCACTACGGTACCAGTGCTCTGTGAGATCAGTGAAGTTGCAACTTTGCAGCTTGGTTTATTTTCTGGATACTATCAGGTAAACACAGCTGCAGCTGCTTTTGGACAGATTGATTTTAGATATTTTGACTAGTTGCTGCTTATGTTTTTGTTGGTGTTCTACTGCTTTCTTTTTCTACATCTCATGATATGATGGCCAAGCCAGAAGACTACATCAGATCTGCTCTTTTGAGGTTCTTCTGCCAGTCTAGAGATTTATGTTTTCTTATTTTAAGCCTTTCTTATTTTTCCCAGCACTGCCAAACTGGTTCTCAAAGGTCAAGGATATGCGCAGGAATGCACTCGCCCTCCTACAAGAAGGCCAGAACAGTGATCTGAGCTGGTACAAAATGACTTAAAACAAGGGCACGTTCACTGGTCATAATCAAACTAATTTGTCCCCTAAGTTGAACACATGGTCCGTGAAGCACACACAGTCCTGTGCCCCTAAAAAAATTTCCTTCTCTAAATACTGCTGGTCTAGTGACTATATATTTTAGGGTTACATGAATCCTGTCTGAGAAACACTTTTTTTTAGGTAAAATAACAGCAGGCTTTTCATGTCTTATTGCAACATGCTTTAACCCTGATGACCATAAGGAACCTACAGCTGGACCAGAACTTCACAGCTTAAAAAGGTAGGTGGAACAAGCTTACCTAGTCTGTGCATTAGTTTATTTAAAAAAGCCTTTTCTCATTTGAATTCTGTACAAATATGCAGTGAAGGGTTCTGTACAGGACTGAACAGTTTTATCTGGTTTCGGAAAGCAATGTTGGGAAACCATGGATTGTATCAGAATAACTGGGCCTTGTTTCTTAGTCTAGACTAAGGTTTCTTAGTCTGCTGTATTTCTTGTCTGTATCATGCTGTGTGTTCAGCTGAGGCAAAAACAAGGTTGAAGAGGCAGATTTTATAATATATTTACATTCAGAACCAAGAAAATGAAAGACAAGTGGGATTTTCAAATCACATCTGAAATCATCAGCATTGGTTACAGAGTGATGTTGGAAATGTCACTCAGCATTTTAACACTTCAATGTGCTTTAAGAAATCAGTCATCATCCTTTAATGACTTAACCATAAATAGTGAAATGTTCACTGAATTAGGGATCATAAAAATTTTGTTTACCCTTACACCAAGTATCTAACAACTAGGCTAGAGCTATGTTGACTCTTTTTCCATCTCTTTAGTCTAAGGAATGTTAAATTAGGCTATATGAAATGGGACATCATCAGTGAAATGGATGTCAGTTCCGAATTCTCCATGGTTTGGCAGTTAGTTATTCTTGGACAAGATACTTATTCAAAACCCCTTTGACAGTGAGAGGAACAAACAAATCCTGGATGAGGATTTGAGTTACTGGATTAAAAGAGAGCTAAATATGTCCCCTAGTCATGCTCTGAAAAACCATCTCTTCTTGATTTTTTTAATAAAGGGCTGAGATACACCCTCAGCAAAGTGTTCAAGGCTGTGAAACGTGAGTAGGGATGGATGAGTGCCTGTGCCATCCCAGGTGAGGTGCTTCAGCTTGGAGATACTTGAGACCTGGTTTTGGCCTCAGCATTTCTTACCTGCTGTCAAGAAACTGTGAAGGGGCAATATATAGCACATAGCTCTGACTCAGTATGTCCTGTGTGGCTGGACACATGTCATGGGTCGTTTTTAAATCTTGTTGTGTGGAATGGGTGGGAGAATGCTTATGTTGGCCTTCAACAGATGGGAAATCCTCAAGCAGAAACGGTCCACCTGGAAAAAGTGAGGGCCAAATCCTAATTTTATGTCCCAGCTTTGTTAAGGGTATGGGTGCTCCGACAAGTGAGAGATTTTGCCCCCAATAAGGTGGCGGTGCCTTGCCTCTGCTGGTGGCAGCAGGTCCTAAGCACAAACCTCCTTGGGCAAGTCACTCCAAGTGGGTGGCCTTGCAGGCACCTTCCTCAAAACCTGCAGCTCAGCCCTGCCATTCAGCATTGGCTCAGTACCAGCAGATTTCTGAGCCCTCCTTTTTAATTGTTTTTTTCTGTAAGTTGCTCTTTCTACTTTGTTGCATATTTTTATCTCAGGCAGCAGAGCAGTAGCTATCACAGGAGGGACACGGGGACGTGTTATCTGGAGGTGGGAGGGCAGCTATGGAGGCGGTGGAGCCAGTATGCCGGGAGGGGATACAGACCCAGGGGAGGCAGGAGGAGCTGCAGAGCCGGAGGTACCCCAGTGGGCTCCGATAGACCGATTCACCCAGGAACTGAGCCCCACCCCTTGCTCCTGCTCATGAAGGGCAGGAAAGGGTGGTGGATGTTCAAACACCTTTTCTCCTAAGTGGATATGCGGGCACTTGTGATGAATGTTTTTCACAGTCTCCAGGCCAACTACAAAACCTGGAGGAACAGAAGGAGCATTCCTGGAGTAAAATTTAATTTTTTTGCTTCAAATCAAATTATCCTTGAAAGCACTCGATGCCTCCCTTGGCCTACCGTTTTCCAAGCATGGTAGGCTTTAACATGAAAAACAGCCTTCATAATTTCTTATTTTCTTTCTTGTTGAAGTGCAGAGCAAGCTTCCTCTTGTTTCTTCTTTTATTTGGGCAGTTTCCTGCTGTGATGGAAGCAAAGGTCTCTTCAGCTGGTGCAGTGAAGACATTCAGAAACTGCCACTGGCCACAGTCATCTGCTGTAATCCTCCTGATACACATACCACTGATCGCGATGTACCTATCTGCATTTTTCTAAATCTCTCTGCATTTTTAGGAAAAAATGTCCAGGAGCTGAGATGGAGATGTACAACAATATCTGTTTTCCTCTTTTCTATTGTACAATGAAAGGGAAACTGAGGAGCAAAATACCTGCATGTGAGCTTTTTAAAACCGCCTTACAGGACTGGGTGAGCCATAGTTCATTAGTCCCCTTAGCAATAACAAAGGCAGTCATGTAAAACTGGCACAAGGGGGCAGATGTGCACCATTAAAAAGTCTTCATAGTTTAAGATTGAAATTGTGTTTATGAATGATCAGAATTAGCTGTAGGACATAGTCTGGTAACTGTCTTGTTATGTGCATAAATGGCTATGTTAACTGTGTTTTAAGTAAAATTGCACTGTATATTTAATTAGAATGAAAACTCACATTTCTACATAAAATCAAAAGGGTTTAGCAATACAAATTGATTACAAAATTCGATTTCCAGTGCAGATCAATAGCAGAGATACCTAGGGAATAAAAATATGTTTCATTAATATTTTTACTGGATCAGATGAGATGAGCCATTCAACTACTGTAATTTAACACTTAAAATATAAACGTATTGGCACCATATTGTTGTGGTGCTTAAAGGTGTCCTAGTACTTAAAAATGCATATGTGCTCCCTGAACAGTGATAATTACGTAGAAACCTGTGGTGGTGTCTTAGGAGTTTGTAGAGTTAAATGTGTGTACAAAATGCTGTATATCACAGTGTATATCATTGCAAGAAGAAAGCCAGTGCAGGAGGCATGGTCAGGGAAAAGCTGCAGTAAGAGATGCTACAGCAGCACAGGTTTCATTATGCTATTAAGACAAATTAATCTGCTGTAGAGCAACTACCCATGCTGTGACAGGATTTTCCTCCCCAAACCTCTCCTTGCTGTGACGTACACTGCATCTTCATTACCTGATCTGTTCCACATTTCATCCAAAGCAAATTAATATTTTTGATACATTTTTAAAAAATTAAAAACACAACTCGAGTGCTAGAGATAAAAGCAGTAATTTTATTTCATGTGATTCCATTAAACATGAACTTTTATTGCTGGCTGGACTTGGACTTAACATAGCAATTTGTTGCTAAAGCAACGCCAACTTCAAAATCGTTTCCTGTTTAGATTAATCTGAAATTTTTCAATATGCAAGACACAGAGATGAAGCTTTGCAAGAACAGGGGTATTTCATGAGAACTTCACTGTGGCTGAGTTGGTTAATGGAATTAATACAAGATAATAAGCTATTTACATATATGTATACAGGGTGAGTCTGCAATTCAGTGTTCATTTGGGAGACTTTTTTCTGTGGAAGGAAAAGGCATTCAAGACTGTTTAAAATCTTGCTGTTTTATTGTTATAATACCATTGTGCCAGCAGATGATTAAAACTTGTCTTGAAGCAGCGGGGGCTCTGTTCAGCTGGAGACAATGCAGAGGTGAGTAGATGATGCTTCCCTGCTGCCTTTCATGTTTCCAAGCACATTTCTCAGCCTCAACTGGATTGTTCCAGGTCAAAAATGAGGATGTTCTTTTCCAAACTGTTGATGTCTGACTGTCAGAGTCATCCCTGACTGACGTTCCCTAAATATTTGATTTTTTCATTTTACCTACTGACCTGTATTACTGACACGATAAAGCAGTTCCTTTGCCTTTTCTTTATATAGATGCTTTCTACATGAGCATAGCTTTAATCTCTCTTCCGCGGTTGCCAAATGTATTATTTTCTTAAAAAGTTCTTCATATGCCAGTTGCAAATCATTTCAGTTCTTCTCTGAATTTCCTCCATTTTCTCTTTTTTTCTCTCATTGCCTAAAATGAGTGCAAGGATTAAGAAAGCTTCAGCAGAAGCACAGAAAGAAGGACAACTTCTACCTTGCTCTAAGAAATGAAGCCAGTTATGTAGGGCCTAGCTGAAGTCCATGATTGTGGTGGAGAGAAGAGCCTGGGCAGCACCTCCTCCATCAGACGCTGCTAACGCTTGGCTTCTACTTCCCTTGGGCCTCTGTAGGAAATCTGCTGCTCTTATAGCTCCACTTGTTGCCTGATATTTAATAGCTCTACAAAATTACATCTCCTTCACCGCTTTCTTCTACCTTGGGTACATGTGCCTGGATCCTCTGTGGTTCTTCCCTATAATAGGGTACCCTGGTCTTGGAGATCCAGTTGATGTGCTCCAAACTAGAATTGGATAACATGGCAATGTAAAAATAATGTCGATGATCAGAGCATTTGGGATGAAAATGAATTCAAACTCAGGCCAATGTGGAGGTCTAGATGTGGCTGTGTGGCTTCACCTCTCTCAGTAGAACCGAAGACTGGCTCCAGCCCCTGGGGATGGACCTCTGGGAAGCTGTGCATTGAAGGCCTCCTTGTCCTAGCTTTCTGTGTGGCACCATACAGGATCCTGTCCTTTATTTGAGAGTGTAATAATGTGGCTGCTAAGTGGTTAGTTGCCACGATTGCCCTTTTCCAAGCTTTGAGTGTAGACGCTACGGTTACTTTTAAGGAATTTCCACGGCCTTGAATTTTCAAAAGTAATTGCTTGTGGTTCATTAAATTCCTTAGTTATGTCCCTAGCCTGAATATCACTGAGATGTACTTTTTAACATTTTTCTATGCATTCTCTTTTCCCATCATAATAACTATCTATTTCTACATAATTTTACTAATAAGAGTCCCAAAGCTGCTTTCAGCTTGTATTTTTGTTATATTTTTTTTTCTCTACAGACAACAATTTACCTAATTAATTCTGACTATAGAATTTCTGGATTCTGCCACTGTGTTTTGTGAATGTAATAAAGAACAGAGCAGAAGGTATGAGAGCTTAAGTTTCAGATTTTTTAATTTTGTTTATAGCTAGGTCATTGCCAAGATGTTATAGAGACATTTTGATTAAAATAAAAAAATACATTACTGAAAGCAGGAAGACTGGGTACTAAAATAAAGCTATTTAACATGTCATAATCTTTTAAATTCCAGTTACCTGCTGTGTAAACCTGGGCTAAAAGTGGATTCTTTGCAACGTGATCCAGTCTAAAATAAAAAATACATTACTGAAAGCAGGAAGACTGGGTACTAAAATAAAGCTATTTAACATGTCATAATCTTTTAAATTCCAGTTACCTGCTGTGTAAACCTGGGCTAAAAGTGGATTCTTTGCAACGTGATCCAGTCCCACAGGAAACGTGCTAACATTATAAAAGTAATTTTAAACTTTGTACATTATTTACACAATATGATCAAGGCCATTTCCAACTACTTTGATGAAGACTTAATTTATGGTCTGTGAAGAGGAAATGTCTGTCATTGAAACAATTCTTCTGCTTCATCTTTCAACCCTAGTTTGTTTTCTTTCTCAAGTTTTAGTTGTTGGTATTTATTAATCTACATTTGACAAGACAGCTAGTTTTAGACAATCCATTCTTGTAGGTTGATCATCTTTGTCCTGGCATATTGTACAAGTTGTTTCTGACCTCAGTCCTCTGAAAACATGGAAAACAGTATTTCCTAAGTTTTAGTGGAAGATTTGTGATAAACATTACTGCATTTACTGAGTGTTTGTAAAGCACCAAATTATGTTCAGCTAATGACTGTTTAGTGCTGAAGTTCAGTCACAGCTGGACATTAGCTAATAAACACAAGCTGGTCTAAATGTAATAGCTGTTTATCCTCTCAGAAAAAGAAAAAAAACAGTTTTATCCCAGAAAGCCTGGGTGAAGCTTTTAAACCAGACAGTTTTACAGACATGTTGTCATTCCTCAACTTAAGAATATTTCTCCACTGCCTGTCCATGCTGTAGGAGCTATGAATGGTGACTCAGTAAAGGACCACCTTCTGTGGCTGGTTTGTTCCAAGGTCCTGACACAGAGTGCTGTAGAGCAATACTCTGCCATGCATAAAATCAAGTCATTAAAATTGTGCACATGCTCCTAAAGTACATTTTAGAACAGGAGGAGTACTGTTCCCTGTGTCCTGACCCAATTTGTGTTTGTGTCATTATTTTCTATTTTCATAATTCTAACTGTTTTCTATTTTCATAATAAGTTATTGGTTTCAGTGGAGAGGACACTGATTTTGTTGGTATACAATTTTGGTATACTAGGTAGGGTCCAGGCTGCTGCACTGACCACCTTTTTCTGGTACAGAGTTGGGCTGTTGAGTTCCTTATTACACTGGAATTGCTGCTGCTTCCCAAGATGGCTTGTTGGTACATTTTGTAAGCAACAAGTAATTCATAGAGAATTTTTTATGACTTTTGCTTAAATAGTTATCTCTAATGGTGCTATGACTTGGAAGTCATGCTATGAGAAGCTTATATATGCAATGACTAGAAAATAAGTCTGGATGAAACAATACTGGATTTTCCAGTGAAAACTTGGACATTTGTTTCCTGAAGATTTTAGTGACTATTTCTCCTGTTTTTGTATCTGTGCTTTGAAAAGCTCTTCCTGAGCATGCAGGCAGGTGATTTGCTCAGTCAGCCCCAGCTTTAAACTCTGAGAGAAGTGACAGGCAGAAGAAAGGAGAGAAAACAGGACAATAGAACATATATCTGTCTTACACAGTTGAGAAGTGCTTGTGATGTTTTTTCCCTTTTTTGCCAGATCTTCAAACATCACCTGTCAAACAATTTAGAGGAATTCATTCTGTAACCTTTGTTGACTCTGTGTGGCACAATTCAATAAGGATGTGACAGCTGTTTTGAAGTTGCACCACAAAGCTTGCAGTTCACTTCTTGCTTCCCTGGCTGAAAACATTGTCACTGCCAAACAACTATCAGAGGTGGTAACTAATTTTCAGGCCCAGAACTGAAAAGAATATTATGGCCCGTAGATATCTCTTCCAGTTCCTGATTCCAAATATTCAGTGCTTCATTTTGCTCATGGAGTGAATTTGTTGTGAAATGAATCATGCATTTACATATTTACATTCTGACTGAAATCTTACTAGTAGCACTATGCATCAGATGTTAAATACAATCTCTACAATGGCATAAAAAGAGAATCCATTGTATATATTGAGGTTCATGAATCCTTAATTTCTGTCCTACATCTAACAAAGAAGGTGATCTATGCTGTCCAAAATGAAACCTAAAGTAATGCCATAAAGTAAAAGGCAATGCCAAAATATGTTTGCGTACCTAAGATCATGAGTGTCTTATTATGTCTTAGAAGTGTCTTATGTCAACTCTCCCTTGGAAGAAATACTGAGAATTGGGAGAGGAATCACAATTTATTAATAGCTTATTGGTGACTGAGTAGCTTTTCTTGGCAGTGCATGTCATGGATGCAAAATAAATTCCTCAGTGACTAATGTCTTTTAGCTCTCATTCAAAATTATCAAGTGGTTATTGCGTGATTGTCTGTTGGAAGAACATTATGGCGTGAAGTTTTGACCCTTTTACTTTCTATAGGTCCTTGTTCCTGCCAAGGGTTTGTATACAAGTTGGGCAAGTTGCTTACTTTTGTATAAACTATTGGAGGATGGCTCTTGATATTTTCACTTTTAAACAAGTCTTGTAGTAAAGATGCTGCTTTAGTTGCTATTTAGAAGCTCTCACTTCAGCTTTTTTTGAAGTGTATTATATACCTACCTCTCACCATTATAACAGACAAATGAAAAGCTAACTGGGACTTTGCTGTTTAGAATTTAATTTTGGTTGCGTAAGACAAAGTGGAAAGCAGAGATAACTGCAGTTATGTGGGTTGTTTTGCTTGACGTGATCTATGTCAGCGAGAAAAGGAACCAGCCCTGCCCGACCAGCCGCTTGTTCGCCCCCATACCCTCCTCATATTACGCTAGCAGAAGTGTCTGTACAGCCATACAGTGAACCAAATCCAGCAACTGAGCACAACTACAGCTAACCCGCAAACAAGTTACTTTTAACCTTCATAAATTCCCCATCCCAGGTCCTGGCATGGCTGATGAATGCAACCCGCTACTCGGTAGTAGAGGTCAGCCCGGAAAGAGCAAAAAACCTGTCAGAGCTTATTAGTAGAAGATAAATTTCTGGGCAGAGAATCTTTCTTCAGTGACATGTTTCCCAGAGTGTAGGACACCTTTCTTTTTTTAAAAGAATAATCTAGTTGGACTTGTGTAGATTTTTTTTTTTTTTTTTTAAAGATTTTTCCCCATCTCTTAGGGTATTTACAATAAAGAGCAATGAAGTTTCAGTCTTGGTAAAGAACTGTAATAGAAACCGGAATAGTAAAAGCTAGACGTCCCACCTTGGTAACACCTTGGTAATCAGAGTTTCCCATATGTCTACATCTGATGTGGTGTGGTGTTTCACTGGAGATTGTCATGTTGATGTCATGGTACATTTGTCCAATGTAGATGAAGTTTGAGACAAAGCATAGCTGCTGATTTACATAGTCTGATATTAGTAAGAATTTTAAAGTCAATTTTTTTTGTGTGTCGTGGTTTAACCTCAGTCAGCAACTGAGCACCACACCGCTGCTCGCTCACTCCCCTGCCCCCGGTGGGATGGGGGAGAGAATTGGAAGAATAAAAGTGAGAAAACTCATGAGTTGAGATAAAAACAGTTTAATAATGGAAATAGAATAAAATAATAATAACAATAACAATAATAATAATAATATACAAAACAAGTGATGCACAATGCAATTGCTCACCACCCGCT
>NW_008794911.1:5144896-5146531 GCF_000699145.1 Aptenodytes forsteri
CCCCCCCCTCCCAGCTCGCTGGCAGGGCATGGGAAGCTGAAAAGGCCTTGACTAGTGTAAGCACTGCTTAGCAACAACTAAAACATTGGTGTGTTATCAACATTATTCTCATCCTAAATCCAAAACACAGCACTGTACCAGCTACTAGGAAGGAAATTAACTCTATCCCAGCTGAAACCAGGACAGTGTGAAAGTAGAAACATAACCATTAGAATTTAAATTCTTCTGACAATGTTTTCAGCTTGTTCCTACTCTATAAGCCAAGCAGCCTGCTATTTGAAGGAAGATTGCTAAGATTCTTAAGCTAAATATGGGATGTTTTGCTATGCAGCTTGGGTAAATGTATTTGAGGTATGTTAAGATAGCTAGCCTGGATCCTGCCAGCTGTGAAGCTCTGGTGTGTGAAGTAAAACCTGATCAAGGAGCTAGGTGAGAGCTTCATGTTTTGCTGTGCTGAACTCTACGCTACCGTAGCTGTCAATACTGAATTAGCTACATCAAGGCTAACTTGGACGTGTTTACCTGAACCGCAGGGCCTCCAGCAGACATGCCCATTGTGTACTTCCAGCAAATATGAGAGAAACTATAATGCAAAGTACTCATTAGAAGATAAACAACAGTTCAGGTTCTGGTGTCAGCAAAACTTAATGGGATTCATGGGGGCTAGGGAAAGCATTGCAATTTGAGATGACAGTGTGCTAGCCAAAGAGGAGACCGTGGGCGGGAAGCTGGGAAGTTGTGCTTGGGTCTGTCCCTTGATTATGTCCAAGGGGAAAAATAGAAACAAAGATCTAATAAGCCCAAAAAGCAAGGTAGTCCAGGGCTTGCTTTTACTTGAGCTATACCAATGCCAAACACTTGAGAGTGAGATTCAGACACTATAGAGCTCACTGAGGAACATTAATTTCTGCCCTTGATTTGCTGGGCAAAGATGTTGTCCTGTGTGCTTAGAAGAGGAAGACTGAAGTTTTTGTGAAAAAAAGTCCACTTTGCTTTCTTAAAAGGGAGAAACTTCCTGGGCTACCTGGAAAATCAGTGCCCTTTCAGTTGACAGTCTTCAGCTATATCTTGAGCAAAATTTCAGGCTGTTACAGGAAACAGATGTATATTTTATTAAGATCTGTCATTACGTATTTATCTATTCTGTATATGTGGCCTTGCAGCAAAAGAATGTTCTGTATCAACAATATCTGCATCTTGTTTATATAATCCCTATAATATTAATGGGATAACATTAGAGATATCTTTAAAAATAAGTAATGTATCATTTCATGTTAGTGTGTTAGAAACAAGTGTGTAAAGCTCTTCTGCTTGGGCCAGCACAGATGAAAACACAAGAAAATTATAAGTTATAAATTCAGCTTCTTCAGGGGCCCAACTTAAATGCCTCTATGCAAACGCACGTAGCATGGGGAATAAACAAGACGAGCTAGAGACGTGCACACGCCTGCAGGGCTACGACCTTATTGGCATCACAGAGACGTGGTGGGATGGCTCCTGTGATTGGAGTGTTGGGATGGAGGGATACAGGCTCTTTAGGAAGGACAGGCAGGGGAGACCACGAGGGGGAGTCGCTCTCTGTGTCAATGGCCAGCTGGAGTGCATGGAGCTCTGCCTGGGGATGGATGAGGAGCC
>NW_008794911.1:5149115-5154087 GCF_000699145.1 Aptenodytes forsteri
CTATTCTATTCTATTCTATTCTATTCTAAATGTTGGGTTGCCTATGTCCTGATTTCCCATGCAGACTCGAAATACTGCAAATTATAGAGCCAGCTCTGTTACATGTGTTGACAAACAGGTAGGGAGTTTCCTCTCTCTCTGATGACAATTCTTTCCCTTCCTTGTTCCTAACCTGTGGGCATAAACTCATTAGCAATAATAGAGTTGTTACCTTCATTATTTTATTTTCCTCCACAAGAATCTAAATATATTTTCTTCATCAAAGAAAAGATCATGAATGAGAGCGATTACTTTATAAAACAAGACATTATAAAAGGAAACCATTTTTGAATGCCTAAGCTTTCTGCAGGCAAGCCCAATTAGCAATAAAGGAGCTTTGACTTTATGGGAAAACTATGATGGTAACTCTGTTAGAATGAAAAAAGACAAACTATTTTCAGTCTTTATCCCTTTAAAAATCTTATGGCCATTTGCATTTTGTTACTATTGAATTTCTAACCTATTCATCAAGAGACAGACACTTTACACATTAAATTATGCTTTTGTGTGTGTATATTCAATAGGTCTTTTCACTCCTGTAAATCCACTATTAGTCCTATTACAGTGTTTGCTTACGTCTTTTCTGTGTCAGGAAGCTTCTTTCTGTTCAAGTCTGCATGAAGTAACAACATTTCCTAATTTCATACAGTCCTAGTATATCAGAGCAACCCACTGAGCCGTTGTTCAGCTGGTGAATTAGCTGTATGAATTCGTCGGTCCTTCGCCCATTGTATCTGCTCGGGCACTCCGTGCGGGAGCAGTCCCAACTTTCCCATCACAGCAACCCTGTTAGGTGCTCCCCTCCCCCTTCTGCTCAGCAAACGGCCACATACCTAAAATGCCTTTGGTGATGAAGAAGGCTCCCTGTCTTAATTTTAAACCTGACATACCCAGTGTAGTGGTGTAATTCAGGCTTTGTCTATCACACATCCTGTGTCCTAGGATACAGGAGGGCAAGGCTTTTAAAAAGCATTGGATTCTTCCTCTCCCCTCCTCTCCACCATCCCAGCAAGTAAGTGCCATGTACTCATGAATCATTTATGTATGATTTTTTTTTTTCCCCAGTTAAGCAATAGCCACAAGAGCTTGGAAATGCATACATTTAAATATATTTAAAGAATTTTAAAATTAACATAAAACATACAAAGTCCCTTGAGAGGGACTGAGTGAGGTTCTCTCTCTGAGAGAGACTGCAGTCTAATAAAAGCACCAGGACTCCAGAATAAATTTTATGTCTGAAATGTAGAGTTTCAATCTTACTGTGCATCCCCAGAACAACCATATATCATCATTAAAACTGGGCAGATAGTGAGAAATTATTTGTAAACATGACTTAATTGGTTGCACACTACTGGGTCATTCTTTTCTTGTAAAGGTTTGGTGAGAAGCAGGCAGCAAAAAAGAGACTGAATGAGCTTCGAAGCCTTAATTCTGTCAGCCGGGCTTTTTCAAATGGAGAGAAAAGAATGAACAGCCTATGCCTTTGCAAATTCAAAACATGTCGTTGTAATTCCTCCAATTCATTACTCTGATATTCACCTTATATATAGAAGGGGAGTCTGGCCAAAGTTAGTGTCCCTTGTTCCGCTATCGGTAGCATCATTTTGTGTTGTATCAGATGAAGTTTGTTCAACATAACTCTTTGCCAGCCTTGGAGCTCAGGCAGCAGCTGGATATTTGAACAGCTATTAGGGGCAGCGTAAAGTTTACAGACAGCTCTAAAAGCGCAGCCTTGAGTCCTGTGCAGTTTGGAAGGTGGACATGGGGCATAGTGTATGAATCACAAAAACCTCTAAACGCTTTTGCAGCAGAATGCGGCTTTTGAGAGATGAGCAGGGGTGAAATACTGTCCTGAATTTAAATTTTGTGAAGTCAAAATAATTTTCAATAGCTCTAGAAGGGCAACACGCTTTAGTAAGATATTGGAACTATTATAATAACAAGGCACTTTTAGAGACAGCAGTAGGTAATAGAGTCTGTAGGGTAAACATGGATAGGAGATATCATAACAATCTGAGATTTGATGCTGCAGCTCACTCCAGGGAAACAGAATTTATTTAAGTTCCAAGAGCTTCAGAACCAGGCACAATCTAATGTAGAGAGCATTAAAAAAGAATAAACTCCAAATTCTGTTACTGTTTTCTTCATTCTGCTAGCCAGCACTTTCAACTTATGGCTAAAACATTAATATTCCAGGAAGAGAAGAGGAGGCCTTTTCTGGACAGCTGTTGCCATAGCTTCTGCCTCATTGCATCCTCTTTTGATAGTAAATGGAGATGGCTTTTGAAAGTGTGATAATTGCCACACTAGCTTAAACATGATAAAATAATAATAATAATAATAATGAATTTATTTTCAGGCAATTGGATAATTTAAACAGTACTGTATGATGGTCAGGTATCAGGTTTCACAATGTGCTGTGAAATACAAAAGGACCAACAGAATTATAATGAAGACAGACAAAATTACTGTATCAGCTCCTGGAAAGTAAAATCACACTGAGGATGTCACCTCTATGTTACAACTCTCTGACTCTGATGTTCTGCTTGATCAGTGTTCACAAATAAGCAAAGATGTGTTTTATGTTGTCACTCTGATCCATCATGCAGCGGAGAAGCAAAGGCTTCTTTTCTCACAGGACTAGAATATAGTGGAGATAGCTGAGTGTATATTATAAAGCGTGTTAGTAATATTACTATTACAACTCTCTTGTTCTTTTGCAACTAGGTTTAGCCTATGGTCACAGTAGGGTGACAATTTGTTGTGACAAAGCCATTGGAAACAGTGTGAGGAAGGTGCCATAATTGCTAGGGTATGCTGCAGAAAATCAAGTTCAACTCTCACATCAACATTACAATTTATAATGATAATATTAATTAAATTCACCTGACAAGTATTTTAAACAAATACAGTGGACTTTGGTTCCATTATGTAAAATCGGTCACTCTAATAATAACACTTAGCATTTTTATATGTTCTTAGTGCTTCGTATCTATCAATTAGTCAATACAGCATCCTTATGGGGTAGATGGGTAGACTATAGTACTCTTCTTTTACAACAGATAAAATGAGTTGAAAGGCAAATGACGGCCCGAGGCCATGCAATGAGAGAGCTGCAGAATTGGGATTAAAGCTGTGAGGAATTTATGAACATGCTGCTTCATCAGTGATACTTGTTCTGCATAGATGGCCAATAAACTAAGACGAACGCAAAGTTCCCTGTTGATAGAGAGAAGAACTGTAGATTTTTTTTAAGAGCAGAATATCTTCAGTGGAACTGTAAGTGCTTTATTTAAATATTTTTAAAAAGCCACTCTCTAGACTACATTACTTTGCCAGCTCAATGTAAAACAAAACAGCTATAAAAGGAATAGCATCTAGATCATGAACCAAAGTAGACATGTTAGTAAAAAATTCAGCAAGGACCTTTAAAATACCTGAATCTGCATGGTGACTTTTTGTCTGCTGCCTTATATGATGTATCTTTGAGATGATGTTGAGTATGTATTTTTATTGACAAGATCAAAGCATACTTCTGAAACCTTTAATGGGGATTGTGACTTCATCCTCTGCCATTTAGTGAAAAGAAGATGGAGCTGATAACAAAGCAGAGTACTTGATGGACAATCAGTGATACAGGTAGTAACTTGGTAAATGTCCTGAGAACTTTTTTATGAACCAGCCAATCTGCAACTGTAGTGTGCTGTATTTGTATACATTTTTATCTTGGTGGAATAAGACATATCTGACTAATAGAACATCCCATAAATGAAGGGAAAGACAAAAGTTGTGTGAGTAAAGGTATCCATTTATTATAATGTATCTTAATAAAATAATTTTATTAAATAAAAAATTTTTTGCAGATTAGCCCCACAGAGTGCTTATATGTTGTGTCTAAAGCGTTTCTAGTATCTGAATTAACTCATTTACAGCTAATTCAGGAATCTTCCTTGGACAGGAGAGCTCTTGACCTTTGGGGTCAGATTATGTTTTGCTTTCTTAAACTGAAAATTAAATATGCTGGCTGGAAGAGGGAGGTAATGTTTTTCAAAGGGGCTCCTGTTCGAAAAGCAACTTGTCTGTGTCCCAGGCAGTGGCTCCAAGCATCTGTTGAATTCAGAGCACTTTACTAGCTAGGAAATAGAAGTTGATGCATAAATGCCTCTCCTACTTGTGCTAGTTTTCATGCTTTGGCTTGCCCACTCCTGCTGTACACTGTTATGATCTGTAGTGAAAACATACCCTTATTTTCCTCATTGAAAATACTTGAGTCAGATAACTTTGCAAATGTCACTTTAACTGGTTTTCTGCATACAGAGCGCATGCACATGCCATGGCACCTGTACTTTACAAAAACTACAAACAGCAACAGCTATAAAACCATTGGAAGCAGCAGTCCTGTTATCTTGCACCGTGATCTCGTAAGTTCTTGCGGGGGCGGGAACTGGGGAGGTAAACATCTAGGTCCTGCATGCAAAATCTGTATGGGGCATTCCTTGAGATTTAGGGAAGAAATATTGTTGCTATTCTATTGTTACTATTACATACACAAGTCTATGGGGCCAGATGGGATTCACCCAGGCGTACTGAGGGAGCTGGCAGAAGTGCTCACCAAGCCACTTTCCATCATTTATCAGCAGTCCTGACTAACCGGGGAGGTCCCAGTTGACTGGAGGTTAGCAAATGTGACACCCATCTACAAGAAGGGCTGGAAGGAGGATCTAGGGAACTACAGACCTGTCAGTCTGACCTTGATGCCAGGGAAGTTTATGGAGCAGATCATCTTGAGTGCCATCACACGGCATGTACAGGACAACCAGGCAATCGGGCCCAGTCAGCATGGGTTTATGAAAGGCAGGTCCCGTTTGACTAACCTGATCTCCTTCTATAACAAGGTGACCCACTTAGTGGATGAGGGAAAGGCTGTGGATGT
>NW_008794911.1:5154779-5171072 GCF_000699145.1 Aptenodytes forsteri
AGTGCTGGAGCGTGTCCAGAGAAGGGCAACGAGGCTGGTGAGGGGTCTGGAGAACAAGTCTTATGAGGAGCGGCTGAGGGAACT
The DNA here is from genome assembly GCF_000699145.1 of Aptenodytes forsteri. Classification (NCBI taxonomy): domain Eukaryota; kingdom Metazoa; phylum Chordata; class Aves; order Sphenisciformes; family Spheniscidae; genus Aptenodytes; species Aptenodytes forsteri. Next base: position 5,154,864 of record NW_008794911.1, read on the forward strand.
GGGGTTGTTTAGCCTGGAGAAAAGGAGGCTGAGGGGAGACCTTATCGCGCTCTCCAACTACCTGAAAGCAGGTTGTAGCGAGGTGGGTGTCAGTCTCTTCTCCCAAGTAACAAGCGATAGGACAAGAGGAAACGGCCTCAAGTTGCACCAGGGGAGGTGTAGATTGGATATTAGGAAAAATTTCTTCACTGAAAGGGTTGTCAAGCATTGGACCAGGCTGCCCAGGGAAGTGGTTGAGTCACCGTCCCTGAAGATATTTAAAAGACGTGTAGATGTGGTGTTTAGAGACATGGTTTAGTGGTGGACTTGGCAGTGTTAGGTTTATGGTTGGACTCGATGATCTTAAAGGTATTTTCCAACCTAAATGATTCTATGATTCTATTCCATGAATTGCTGCAAAACTGACTTATGTAAGTCGGACATGGAGCTCTGGTCTCTGTCCTTTCACAGAAGGAGAGAAAGGAGTAAGGTTCATTCTACTTCAGTTTAGGACTTGATTCAGGTGCTTACACACAGCTCACGTGCCGTGGGGTTTCCCACCTGGCCTCCAGCTGCCAGTGCAGCGGGGCACGAGTCTCTCTTAGATCCTCTGTCTTATCTATAGTCCTAAATAAATAAACTCTGCCCTAGGAATCAGCCATGCAGATGTCAGCTTCAGCTGAGTTGATCACTGTAAGCCTCTCTTTATAGTCAATGCAAGGAGCAGAGTTGTGGGATGAGATTCTTCTGACCTGTTTTAAATGTTTGCCTTAGGATGAGAAGAATTGCACCCTGGAGTCTACTGAGCATTAACTTGTTCTCCATTGACTGAAGCAGGCTGGGAAGGCTAGCTCTGGTGTGTTTACACTGGAGATATGTGTCGTTAATCATATGAATCTCGTTGAGTGTGACTGAGCAGAGAGCAGCCTGGAGCAGTTTGGGGCAGCTGATCTATCACTTTGTTATTGGTTTCTTGGGACACCACTTTGCATTATGTCTGAATTAAACTGCAGAATCCCTTCTGCACCCAAGCTGGTGTGCAAGGAGGAGACTTGCCACAAGATTCCCCAGGTGCAGTATATTCAGCTGCTCTAGGAAATTCTGATTCCTTTTTTGGCCATTGTAGAACCAGAGGAATTTTTAAGCTTAGAATTCAGAATTGAGGTAGTTCTCCTGCATAGAGTTGGCAAGAACTTATAATCAGTTCAGCTGCTGTTTTCAGTCAGAATTTATCCATCTGTACCACTGATTAATATGGCTGCTGAGTTAACCAATATTAACAGGCCTTGCTGAAGAGATATTATTACATTAGAAGCGATTAAAGATATATTCCAAGAAGCAATGATTCTTGGAACCATACTTGTTATTGAAATGTTGACAACATTGATATCAGGATTTTAATATCCTCCTTCATAATTAAACTTCTGCCTGGCAAAGATTTCCTCTGGGTCTGCTGTAGGGGAACCAGATATTACTACTGAGTTACTGAAGAGAATTATATTCATGTACTGGCCAGTGAAAGATTGCCACTAGTGCTTTTGTCTTGGTAACGTTTCACGAAGATGAGCCTAAAGTTACAAAGAGCAGCTGCCAGCTGAGGAGAAAAATTCAGGTTCTCTAGTCTTTGGATCTTCCAGCTTGTCTTCAGTTTCAGGCTAACATGCTTTCAGGCACTCTGTGCTGTCAGATTTTCATTTGACAAGAAGGGATGTTTAGGCTAAGGAAAAGAGAAAAGTGAAAAGCTTTATAAAAGAAAACAACATCAAAGAATGATGTGCTCCTTGCAGATGTCAGTGTTGTACGGCACATTTTACATGAATTATTGGTGGTGTTGACTCTTCTGCTGGAGTGCAGAGAAGAATGGGCTCTGCTTCAGTTCACTGCTCAATTCTTGATTTCCCTTAAAATAAATGAAACAAAAGACAGCTTATTAAAGAGGAGGCATTGTTTGGAGGCTGCCATAGAATGATAACTGCTATTTTACTGTTTTTCTAATGGATTTCTTATTTTTTCAGACTTTTTAATTAAAATATCTTTAGTGCGGCTTCCTAGGGGAAGAAGGGTTGTAATAACACACTGCATGTCTTTGCATAGCTTTCCAAATCCTCTTCTGGATAAGTCTGTTGACTAATATCAATCCAATGTAACAAAAAGTGGAAGTGCTCTGACGAATCATAATTTCCTATATGGTTTAAGAAAATATACAGCCAGGCTGAAAAGACAGTCCCTGCTGTATCCTTACTGAGAGAAAGACTGCAGAGAGAATTCAGACACCAGGTAATCCACATGCAACAGAAAAAGTAGCAGCTATCCTGTTTTTTGAAAACACATCATTTGTTGCTCACACTTTGTTAGATATCAGAGGTGAAATTCGCATAAGCTAACTTTAAACATCTACAGTGTGGACAGCTACACCTGAGCTGTTCTCCCTGGAGTTCCTTTACAATCAGTGGAGAAAAATATGCAAATTGTGGCTTGTTTTGAATGGCTTTTTTACAATAAGAAGAATGATTTTTAATAAGGGTCTCATCAAGAGTTTCTAGGAAGCTGATGCCTCCAGCAGTCAGACTGAAAGGACACAGGTATGCCACAGGCATTGTCATATCTGCCAGGGATATCTCATATATTCTAGGGCATGTCACATGGCACTAAATGCCTATGCTTGAGCATCTAAGTTGAGCCCTACCAGTCCTAAACTCAGTTAGCGTTTCCGGGGATTGTATGCATCCTCTTACGCCAGTTTCCCAACACTATGACTGAGCACAAAATGCTTCCCCTAAATCGTTGTTTTACTTCATGTGCTTCTGGGTGCTACCGAGTATCTTGGCTGAGCATTTCCCCTGCCTCCCACGCCACAGTACAGCCCTTCTTTTGGCAGCAGCAAAGGCCAGACTCAGTTATATAAAACTTTTAAAACATACTAACTCAAGTCCTATCCAGAATCCTTTTGAAATACAATGATCAAGGTACTGAATAACTGTCTCTAATAGACAGAACTTTATTGGAGAAGGGAGAAGAGGAGAATAAAATAAACTATAATTATGGGAATCTGAATGGCTGATGACAGGTAAGATTACCAGAATCTTTGCCCTTTTCCCTCACTGTGCTGGACAGCTGTGCTGTTTGGTGTGCTCAGCGCTAACTGGGTTCACCCTTAATTTTGCCACCTAATGTTGTTCCTCACCAGCTTGGGTGAGGAACACCAGTCTGGGTTCACTGTTAGCTGCTTGTGGAGCACTTCACGTAGCCAGCCCCATGGTTTGTCAGCAGTGGCAGAAAGGAACAACTTGCTGAACAGAATCGTTCTCTTCCCTTATATACCCTCCTATCTATATAACCTCCTATCCCAGTGTTATTCACCTGGAGGTCAAGCTGCATCTTCTACCCCACAAGGGTACACTAATCACTGGTTAGGTGGGTATTCTTTCCCTAACTTTATTGTAACTACTATATATATATCAGAGCCAGCTAAATCTGCCAGCGTAGCTTTTCTGCCACCAGGCAAGGGAAAAAAAGTCTTGTTTTCTGTCTCCCCAATGAAACTTGCACAGGATATGAATGTTCTGTTCTCTCTCAAAAATCAGTCCACACCCAGAAATGAGACTAGATACCTAATTCCCATTGATTTCCAACTCGTTTCAGTGCAAGTTGGACACCCATCCAGAAATTAGATTCCCAAGTACCTTCAGGAATGTGGATCTTACTTCCTATTCTTGCAAGACCAAGTTGTGGAGGAGAAAGGAAAAGGAGAAAGAATAATAAGTTAAGAATTTTTTTGTAACGTAACCTTATTTCCTTAGCTGTTTTCCAGGTTCTTTTGAAATTTATTTTGAGGAATTTCAGTCTCTGCATACAGAAAATGTCATTCTAAGTGGCTAGTGTGAATTGTATTATTCCAATCACAGATGGGAAAGGCAGTATACAAAAAATTATTCCTGTCATTATTTAAATCTTAATGTCAGGTTTCTAGGGATTTATGAGTGGCTGGGTTTAATCTTGAAATGGGAAGTTCTAATGTTCTGTATGTAGATGTTATTGGTAATTTATAAAGTTATATATTTTTAATGGATTGCTAGACTGGGGCTTTATAGAAGAGTTTTGCCATTATTGTTCAGAGTGACATTGCATAATTACATAATTTTGAATTCAGGACAAAGTCTTCTTTTTCCTTTGATAATAGCATATTTAACAGGTGTATTGTAGGCTATTAATTCTTCCACAAAAAATGCCTTATAGCTTTATCTAGCAGTTTTTATGTCAAGCTGAAAATGAATATTACATAATTGAATTCAGGACAAAGTCTTCTTTTTCCTTTGATAATAGCATATTTAACAGGTGTATTGTAGGCTATTAATTCTTCCACAAAAAATGCCTTATAGCTTTATCTAGCAGTTTTTATGTCAAGCTGAAAATGAATGGGTAAAACTTGAGAGGGGTAAAGGAGAATGATCATAATTATGCAAATACAACTTTGCAATGAAAGTTGAATTCAGGACAAAGTCTTCTTTTTCCTTTGATAATAGCATATTTAACAGGTGTATTGTAGGCTATTAATTCTTCCACAAAAAATGCCTTATAGCTTTATCTAGCAGTTTTTATGTCAAGCTGAAAATGAATGGGTAAAACTTGAGAGGGGTAAAGGAGAATGATCATAATTATGCAAATACAACTTTGCAATGAAAGAAGGAGTTTTTGCTCTCTAGTGGGGTCTGGCAAGATTTTATGTATCAGAGGTTTGGAAGATTGTGTAGATAAATGATAATGATCTCCACACTTCAGTATTTAAACCTGCAGCTCATCCATTTTAACAGGATTCTTTGGATAGAGGACTCTCTCAAACCTTTGTTTAGAGTTCAGAATGTTGAACATCTGCTTGAGCCAAGGTGTCCCACTGAGCTACAGAAAAGCCAGTTTTCTGTGGCTGACAGCACACAGAAACCAGTATGGCTATCAACACATCCAGCAGCCTTTGATGCCTCAGGTCTATTAACTTTGTATTATTTATAGCTTCACAGAGCAGGAGTTTGCTTCATCATGAGTCTGAAAGGAGGTCTGAACTCTTGCCGCTTGGTCTGTAATAAAAACAATTAAACTGCATTGTCACAATATCTTCTTGCTCTGTGGTTAGTGTGTAAGTATATGCGTTATGTGTACATAAAATTATCAATGTACACATTGATAATTTTATGTATCACAGTCTTGCTTGAATAGACCATGTGTCATGATGTAGGCAGCCTGGAAGGTTTTGTGTTTACTATGTCATCATAAAATTAAAAATTATTGTTGTCAATGAGGGCAGATTTTAATTTTTAAGTTGTTGATATATACGAATGTATGTTATTGCAAAAAGTTCAATGGCCACTCACACAGACGACACATCCAGTGTTTTGAGGGAGGCTGACAGAAATGGTGTATCTAGGGAAGAGCTAGTGAACTCATTTTAAAGCGGTCGATGTATAAGATCCTGCCAGTGGACTTTATTAAATATTTTGACAGGATTCAAAGTCGGGATTAACACTTCCACTTTGCTGCAAGAAGAACACAGAGGATCAGATTCCTTGGGCTGCTCTGGCAGCTTTGCACTGTGTCAGCCACACAAAGCAATAATAAAGCTAGTTTAACTGGCCTGTTAAACCTGGTTTACAGCTGCTTCGCATCATTGGAGTGATACAAAGCAGCCAGCATCCACCGGTGAGTCTGGCTCTACATGCTTAGTAGTCTGCTGCTGGTGCTGGTAGTAGCAAGACAGTTGTGAATGACCCCAGTGTGAACTGCGTGAGCGATGTTTGGTAACATTAGGGTTGGACTGCTGGCAAGGAAAAGTTGCTAAATTTTATTCTCTAATGAGTACATGGCTAAGAGCCTTTTCTGAATGGCTGTTTCTCATTTGTTTCCCTTTGAAGCAAAGAAGGGTATCAAAAGGCAGAGAAAAGCTTTTCTGGTGCTAGAGCTGAACTGGCTTGCAGTGAAACTTAAGGTCACTTTTTCTCCTAATGTTTCTTATGTCCTGTCCAGAGTTTCTCTGCTTCACAGAGCTCTTTGCTAGGAATCTCTTTGGACCAAGTTTCTCTTAAGGTAGAACATTTTTCAATAAAAGGGGAAAACCTCTATCTCTAGTGCCTCTGCCTTCTTTTCATGGCTTCTCTAGTCTGAAGTGGCTGACGCAGCATCACTGTGTTCATCAACCCTTACCAAGGCGCTGTTTTGTTCTTCTGTGGCATTTCCATGGCCTGAAATCACAGGCACGCCAAAGCTGTGCGTACTTGGGGGCAAACCCCTGGGTTCGACTTGTGACAAGGACAGGTCGCCTTGTATGCCTTCCCTGGAGATTTTTTCTGGAAATATTTGCTTCCTAATACAAAACTATGTGGTCTGTGTTTGTGAATTCTTCCCCAGTGAACATTGCCTCCTTACAGGCAGGGTTGTAGACAAAACCTTTAAGTTCATGATGCTGAACTTCTCTCATGCCTTTGTTAAATTGCTGCTTTGTGAGCTGAGGAGACAATGTTATATAGTGGCTTCAAAAGGCTTCCTCTGGGTGGAGGATGCTGACAGTTGGAGGCTGTGCCCCAGGCTGGAGGCTGATAACACCTCTTTTGAAAATCTCTTGCAGGGATCTGCTATCTCAGAATGTGCATTGGTTTGTTTAGAGATTGGGTGAAATGCAACGAACTTAACATCCACAAATGCTGTCAACCTTCAGCTATTTGCGTATTCACTAATGAGGCAGCTAAAAAGTCACTTTGGCTCTAAGAAATCATCTTTTGGCTGAGCAGTGACTGCTTCAACTAAACTGAACTAAAATGGAGAGAGAAGGCACTGGAAAACTACCTGGGACCTTGTTTCTCTTCCTCTGAAGCTCCCATTCATCAAAGCGCACAGCATCTTGCTGGCCTCCTCGCTAAGCTGGGGTAACCGGGAAATGTCAGTGTTTAAAATTGCCTTTTCTCACCTCCAGCTTCTCAAGAAACAGCCCTTCTTTTCAAGCAAAGAGCTATCCACAGCAAATACTGAATGAGCACATTTGTCACAGCGAGCCATTTGTCAGCTCCAATTGGGATTACTGTATAATGCTCTTCCTGCTGGTACACAATACGGCTCAGGCTACCACATACTTCAGTTCCCATAGTGATTGCTGGACTCCTGGTGACTGTTTAGTGTCCTGGTTCACTCGTCAGAGCTATTGGTGCAGCAAACCTCAGTTATTTTAAAGGGTCTTTTCCAGTTTGATTTTTTAACTGTCATAGCAGACCAAGAAGTAAGGACAAGGTTTATAAGTACCTGGATCAAAGTTTTCTCTGTTGAAAAAAAAAAAAAATTAGCTACAAAACCAAATTTTAGAGCAGAATAGATGAATCAAGTGTCCTACTGTTCTCTAGAGGTGGCTGCATAATGTTCCTCTCTCTAACATGGTGAGAATGATGCTCTCAACCTCTCAGCATTGGCAGCCCATTTATCCCAAACCCACTCAAACAAGAGTGGAAAGAAAATAAGGCAAGCAAAAAAAACCCAACACAAAAAATAACATACAAGGATGCTCTTGACATCATTTTGACAATGGAAACAGGAGAAGTGTTGAATACTGCACAAAGTCATCTGGATACCTACACATAGATACAGAGTGTGACATAATTGGACAGAGCGGTGATGGGCAGCAATACAACACAACAGGTTAATAATTCTGTTGTCTCTTTTGTAATTGTCCTGTAATGCTCTCTCCTGCCTGTTAGGTAGGATGTTTGTGTGGGTATGTATATGTGTAAGAAAGAGAGAGAAACAGAGTGAGGTGGGGGACAAATCTCTCATGTTAAAACAAGTTTGCTGACAAGGCAAAGAAATGTGTGAAAAGCCCCGCAGCAAATGTTCAATATGCTCCAGTTTACACCAAGGACAGCTGGTACACAGATGGCCTGGGATCAGAGGAGTACAAAGCTGCTTTAAGCCACGCATGCTTTCTCTCGTGAGTCGGTGTGTGTGCATCGTAGCTGTAAGCAAACTTTTCTCTTGCCATCCTAGCCCAGAGGGGTGGGACAAGGCAGATCATGAGGAAAGGATTGCATTGTTGCCTAACTGTCTTTTTAACCCTTTTGGTTAATTATGTCAGGTTTTGTAATACGCTATCGTCTTGGAAAGCTGGCTTGGGCTATCAGCATTTCAGAAGAGCTTTGTCTTCTGCATGCAGTGTTTTTGAAGTAGGTTGGAATGCAAATGATTCAGATTACTATATTTTTTTTTAAAAATCCAAAATGCAAAATGAATACTTCAGATGAAGGGTCCTAGCTGAATAAAGCTGGCACCAGTCCGATTCTTCAAAATGAAAAGGACTGTGCTTGTTTTCCTTGTCCATAAGTGTTGCACAGGAGTCTTTGTGTATTGAGATTCTCTGTAGAGACCACTAATCCTGAGAGACTGCAATGAGAGGGAGCAGATTTCCACATCCTGCATATGTGCCAAGGATGGATAAGGCAAAGCAGTTCTCCCTGTGTCTTAGGTTTTCCTGTGGGGACGTAATTACCTGACATATAGTAAAATTTGTAGGGCAGCGTGTCCTGTTCTGTTCTAGCCTTACCTGAGAATGAATGGCCTGCCTGGTTTTTGACTCTGTGTTTTCTTGACATCATCTTTGCACATTTAGGGAATTTCTTTTCTTTTAATGGTTAGAGGCAGTGGAGGGTGGGAGGATGGACTGTCAGTAGTCAAAAGGGTGCCTCTGAGAAGGGATCATTGACCCAGTGTGGTAACAGGCTTTCACACCCATGAGTTAAAAGGCTCGTGAGTTTTACAGTGGAAAGATAGTAATGGCCAATGATGCGATCCAGAGTCCCATCATAAAATGCCAAGCTCTGTGTTTCTGATTTCTTGTCATCTGTTGCTTTCTACTACCCTCTCTGTTCCAAGAAATATGTACAGGCAATCCTGGCTCTAAATATAAAAAAGCTGAACTGTCATTTTCCACGTACTTAAAAAATATGAATGCAATGGCACTTGCAGTGGATAACTGCTGATTTTTATCAAATAATCTTGTATTATTGAACAACATGTTGGTGACATATACAAGGAACCCTAAAAAACCCCAACCCTCATCTGAAATTCATATTTTGTTCCAAAGCAAGTACAGCTGCTGCTGTGGAAAACAGATTATCTAGGGTATCTTTCACAGATTTATTACCCAAGCCACAAAAGAACAATTTTTCACATTGTTGTTTGTTTATTTTTTTATTTTTTCCCAAAGATTTGTGATTTGTGCTTGCTAAGGAAAAAAGTCTCTCTCTCTGATCTTAATGCTGTTTGTTTATAGTGAGTCAGGCACCACCCTGGAGAGTCACAATTATTCCAATGGAAAATTTGCAGAGAATGTATATCAGTTGCAGAATTAATTCAGTGCAGCTCTCTTAATTAATGAAAATAATAATAATCTCATATTTGTGTTCCTGTCTTTCATTTTAAAGTATTCAAGAATTTTGCTCATATTATTCCTAGACACCAAAGTGTACTGGAGTGACAATTCACTTTACAAGTGTCGCTTAGTGAGTGTACTGGAGCAGACTTTGGAGTGATTCGTATCAACTGCTGTGTGCTTTGGAGCAGCCTTTTGGTTCATATCTCTATAGGGTATCTCTAAGGTCATAAACCACTTCATATTTAGACAGCTAAGTACATATTGGCATGTACTTTTAAGACAATTCAGTGTGAAATTAATGGTAAATATAGTTGCCAATGTAGTCAGAAGTAGTATTTCATTCAAACAGAGCCCTAGTCATACCTGAAGTAATGTATCTGTGTAACATTATTTTGAATAATGTCTCTCTACCACATGTACAGTTTTTACAGAATATGTACAACAGGAATCTCTTGGCTGGTTAGAGTAGTTGTGGTGATTGAAATATAAAGAAGTGAAAAATGCAGCAGCTATTCTTCTTACCTTGTAAAGACCTTGTAAAGAATTTAACCAAAAAGAAAATAATCTGTCAGACTGAAGATTGAGAAGATGTGGCTATATATTATCAAAATCACAACAAGCTTCATTTCTCTGCTGCTTGGAAGAGATTTGTAAATGGAGGTAGTTTATATCTTAATTTTGTGCCCCTCGAATTTTAGAGTAGGCAGTTTTAAATTTATAGTTCACCTTCCTTTACTGAAGGCAGAAACCTTTCTCTTTGTTTTCTGCTTCTAAGCTATAAAATCATCTGTGGATGAGATATTAGAAATGTTCCTATTTAGTCACTTTCTCTCTGCCAGAATTTTGCCAATAAAAAGAGGAGTGTGGGTGTGACGTTAATTTAAAGCAACACTGGGGGAACGGAAGTGTTAAACTTGAATTGCAATAAATGCTTGAATGTTCAGAGTGGAATTGCTCTTGCCTAAGTTTAGACGTCTATAGTAGAGATGTTTATTTGTGCTAGTGGTCAACTGAGAGTAATGAGCATTTCTAGGGTGTGATTCAACTGATCTGTTTTAGATTCCTTAGGGTTTTAGATCTTCAGGTGTGATGAATTTCAATCTAGATGTAGTTCCCCATTGACATAAAAAGGCATCTGACCTGCAGGTTCCGAAGTGAATGCCAGACATTTGCATTGAACACATTTACATTTGGGGGCAGGAGTCCCACTCTGTGCCTCACACGTTTTCCGTCCATTCTGAATTCCCATCCTGTTGCATACTTCTGTGTTACATTGCATGAACTATGACTTTTATCTTTAATCCAGCTAGGTAGTGGATTAAACTTGTCATGTTTTAGGTAAGGCTGAATATGAAGCTAAAATACTAGGGTTGATTGTCCAGAGTGGTGTTCAGCCTTCTTAAAAATACTGTCATGGAAAAGATATTTCCTCAAAGAGGTTTCTTGAGAAATATAGCTATATGTATAAAATTGGCATTTAAACATTTGGGAAGCAAACTGTAGAGCTGTGGTTTTTTATACCCATGGGCTATTAACCTTAGAATCAGTAATGCTGACTTCTCACAGGGTCTGCAAAACAAACTCATGGCAGCAGTTTCCAAAGAAGTGTGCATTAAAAAAAAGCCTTAGCCTGTAGGCTGCAACATGATAACTGACTTCCAAAGAGTGGTAATTAGAGATGGACATTTTTGTGTAGAATATTCCCTTTACTGTGACATCGCTCGAGATGTTCACAATGGCTTCATTAAGCTTGACAGACACTGTTGGCTGTGATGGTTTAATGAGCCAATGAGGATATAATTGTGGTCTACTGTCAAAGCATGTGTGATGAAGTCCACACAAATTAATGGCAATATACAATCTTTGAATCAGTGCAGTAGAAAATATCTGTGATATTAAAGATTAATGTCAAAGCTTTGGTAAAGGCAAATATGGCAAAACTTGACTTCATTTTAGATGGGTCTGAAAGGGAAGTTCCTTATGTGTTCCCTCCCTCATAAAACTTTCTTTTAATTCCTCTGCCACATTTAAAAATGAACTGTTCAGAAAAAAGTTACCTAGATGCACCACTAATATCTTCCATTTCTGAAAACACTGAATCCTGTGGAAACAATTCCTACATTGTTGTAATGTGTCTAGTATGTGAAAGCATTGAGCTGTCTTTTGTCAAGAAGAAACATATTATTCTTGAAAAAGTAATCCTTAAAGTTTTGCTTTCCTAAGAAAATGACAAAAGTTCTGTCCAACTAATTAGAAGGGCTGTTTACTTTTTTGTACTTTCCTGCTTGTAGTAGATAAGTGCTTCCTCAGCAGAAAAAAGAGGGATATGCCAGATAAGTAAGACAAATGAAGTGCATACGGAATAAAAAGCAAAGGTAGAAATAATTCAAAATGTTAAACGATCTGACTAGAAAACAAAGGGACAAAATAAATATTTCAGCAAATATGAGAAAACGAGTAACAAATGTGAGCAAACTAGAAAAAAATTGTTAAGTGAAAAATTACATGACATAAAAATTTATTGACCGAGGTAAAGAAGGCTGAGCTGACATGAGAAACAAGTTCATAAGTGCTGAGCCACAAGTTTACAACATTAACCAGTCTACAGTTTTCTTGTTCATATTCTTGAACATGAAACTGATGCCCAATTTAATGTTACGTTATTCCAAGTTGTTTCATTAATTGAGGTGTGGCTCTGATAATGCTTACATCATTATAGCTTCAACTTGAATGTACAGATTTCCCAGGAATGGTAATTTACTTGAATAAATTGCAGATCATACCAGAAAAAAGACTATTAAGCAACTATTTATTAAATGATAGCTTAAGCTGAGAAGAATAAATGTGACTGTGCATGTTTTTCTTAAACCTGAGTCTCTGGTTTTTTATTGTCTGTCACTAATGAATCCCAGTTTTGAAACAGAGGTACTACTTTACATCATTATAGCTTCAACTTGAATGTACAGATTTCCCAGGAATGGTAATTTACTTGAATAAATTGCAGATCATACCAGAAAAAAGACTATTAAGCAACTGTTTATTAAATGATAGCTTAAGCTGAGAAGAATAAATGTGACTGTGCATGTTTTTCTTAAACCTGAGTCTCTGGTTTTTTATTGTCTGTCACTAATGAATCCCAGTTTTGAAACAGAGGTACTACTTTTAATACATGGCAATAAATAATGAATGGTAAATTCTCTTGTAAGGAGAATCCAATTTATGTTCCTCTTGATTTTAATTCAGTGATAAGATTTAATTGATAAAGGAATTTGGATTAATGTAAAAAAGTTCAGCTATAAAAATGCAGAATATGGATGATGAAAAAGTAGTGGATTTCTGCAAGACATTTATGTTGTCTGAATGTAACCAAGTCCTATTGACCCTTTCTTTCAGTGCCTGTATAGAAAATATCATAGCATAACACAACAATTTGGTTTGGAAGAATACTCTCAAGGTCATGAAGTTCAATCTTCTTTCAAAGCAGGGCTGACTTTTAATCTATATCAGGATGCTCAGGGCCTGGTCCAGTAGAGGTTTGAAAATCTCCAGGGATGGCAGTTCCATAGTCCCTCTGCACATGCCATTCCAGTGGCTTAGCCACTCACATGATAAAGAATATTTTCCTATGCATAATCAGAATTTCCCTTGTTGCAGCTTGTGATCATTGCCTCTTGTCCCTTGGCTGTGCACCTCCGTGGAAGTCTGGGTCTCTTCTCTGTAACACTCTTTCAGGTCATACGTAACTGCAACTAGATTCCTCTTTTAGCCTTCTCTTCACAAGGCTTAACAAAACCTGATTTTATAGAAGAGCTCCAGTAATTTTGATCTAACGTTTAGATACAAAACCAGGATTCAATACAGGACATTAAATGGAATTCAGTCTTATATAAAGTACTTTCAGAAAAATCTGAGCAGTGACCGTCCGAGCCCATGGGAGTGTAGACTTGCAGTAGACGTCCTTGTTCGGCCCCAGACCTGTGCATCTGTATTTGCCCCATGGCACAGGTTGTGCCCAGCTGCCTCATTCTGGGAATCATGTCATTCGCTAAGTGCTCTTGTGAAGGAGGATTTCTGGGGGAGGATGCAGTATCTTTGATTGGAGAGGCTGATAAAGGACTCCAATCCACCGGATAATCTCTAAGCACACGTAACACTCACTTATAGGTTAGTAGCTCAGCGAAAATGTGGATGTATCATAGCATCACAGAGTAATCTAGGTTGGAAGGGACCTCTGGGGTCATCTTGTCCAGTGCCCTGCACAATGCAGGCCATACCATCCTGCTAAAACTAGGCCTGATGAAGGCATGTTGACTTTGCCTAACAGCCTTGGGACTAGGGCACTCTGGAGACTGGAGAGTCCAGGTCTGTCCCCTCCTGCATCCAGGGGGCTCTGACCCGCAGGTGTCCTCCCTGTGGACAGGTCTGTGATGGCCAGGCTATAGGCTAAAGAGGCATAGGGGCACCCTCTCGTGGGGAAACTATGCTGCTGGCAAAAAGGAATGAAGCTGCGTGTTCTATATGAGTGAATTAAACAGCTCTGGGGAATGCTGCCAGGTGTTGGAAAATCAATGTTTACTCTTAAATCCTCTAAATGGGCAACTGTGTGGCTTCGGCCTCCTGTTTTTCCAAACAGTTCTTCTACCTGGTTTGGGAGCTAGTGCAGGCCAGGGACCTTTCCCAGCTGGCAGTTTGCATGTGGCCATCTTGTTTTGGAAGTTAGGAAAGTTTGGAGGCATGGATGTGGGTTGTTCCATGCCACCTGACCTTGGGGCCAGGTGATGGTCATGAACACATCTAGTTTACTTACAGAGACATCACTACTGGCTTAGAGAAAGATAATGTGTGTGAGAAGAAGCATGATTCAGTCCTGGGGCTCACTGCTGAGATCGTCCTGGACTCGTCTCTCTCTCCTGAGTGGTTTCTGCATTTTACATTAAACTATATAAATAGTTTCTACTGCTAAACTATAGCAGTAGAAGCTGTGACCACAAATACAGATATGCCAGTCCTGACTAAATGACATAAACTCTGGGTTACAGAGTCAAACCCTTACTTGCCGTTGCTTTCTCTTTCTCTGATCCTGTAAATTTTCATTTTCAACTCATACCCAATAGGATCTGCATTCCCATTCATATTTAGAACTGACAGTTTGGGTACTTTCCTGGGAAGTGGTAGACAGTATGAAATGTAGGTTCTTATCTCTTTAGGCAGAGAAGCTTATTGAACCCTTGCTTCCCACTGCCAAGATGAGCACAGGAGCAAGTAAGAGTTTATATGAAAACAACAAGTATCCTTCTCTAGGGCATTTTAAAGGAAAGTAGAGGACACTATTGCAGCTTTGTGATATTGATTTCTTTTTCTGTGGAGGAGATGTGCTCTGAAAATACCTGCTAGATCACTTATCAAAGGGACTTAAATAGGGTGATGACTGTCATCTGAATCAAACCAGGTTTAGACAATTAAGTTAGCTGCTGAGCTCTACAGGCTTCCTAGTCTGCACAAAGTTGTAAGTCCAGATGGATGGCTGGGGGTCTGTTTTGTCAGCTGAATACAGTTTTTAGGATGACAGTTTGGGCACAGACACTTATGCCATTCATGTCTCTGGCTCTCTGTTCTTAAGTACTTCCCCAACCCACTCCTGGCAAAGAAAGAGCAGTAGCCCACACGTGTACCTTCTATGTCCAGGATGGCATGGTCTCTGTCTTGCACATGACACAGCCTGCAGTGTCTAATGGCACGGCTGGAAGACTGTATGGTAATGCTGTAAACCATGAAGCTAGCCAGGATTTGAAACATTAGGATCTTAAGAAGTAAGGTGGCTATATCCATATCTAGTAATCAACAGAATCAGTTAGATTTTAAAGCATTTGCTTAGGCCCTTGCATATGGAAAGGTTGCCTAACTCTTTTTAGGATTTTACCTTTCAAAATCTTGGCTGGAGTCCCAAATACATGTGAAAGAACAAACTGAGCCTTCTAAACATGGCAATCAGCCATTACCAGTTGCTGAAAGCCCATGCAGCAAAAGCAGTGCCAAGAGCCGAGCTGTGAAACAGTTCAGCTCAGTAGCAGTCATCACCTGCAGCTGCTTGTCAGCTTGTTGATTCTAATGTGATAATGAGAAATGCATTGGTCTTGACATTAAATACTTGTGCAGGCATCCAGAGAGAGGATGTTTAGGATGTTTTGGGATCAGAAAAACAGAGATGAGGGATGGAAGCTTGCGTTCTTTGTGCTCGTGGCAAAGTTCAATGAAGTGTAAGGAACTGACAAGGTAACGATTGGGTAACAAATGATAATGAGTCCATTTGGTATTACTGAGCTGTACAGGCTAAAAAAATTAACGTTTTCTTTTGAGAGAGGGATGTGGCTTTAAAAGGCTGTTGAAAAGTATCACTTTTTGGCATGCAGACTGAGTTGTCCTGTCCAGACAGAATTTTTTATAATCCAGATCTAACACACCGCCCCTAGAAAAACATGAAGCATGAGGGAACCTGTCTGGATCCTTTTGATTTAAACCACCATCTGATCAACTAAGATGCAATGATAGAACAATGTGGACACAAGGTACGCAATTTAATTTTTCCCCCAAGAGGACATTTTTCTGAATTTTGCATTTTTTGAAGTCATACCACTATGTAGTTAAGTTTTCTTTGTGAATGAATAAAGCATTTATCATAGAATCATAGAATAGTTTGGGTTGGAAGGGACCTCTAAAGGTCATCTAGTCCAACCTCCCTGTAATGAGCAGGGACATCTTCACATCTTCAACTAGATCAGTTTGCTCAGAGCCCCGTCCAACCTGACCTTGAATGTTTCCAGGGATGGGGC
>NW_008794911.1:5171198-5179207 GCF_000699145.1 Aptenodytes forsteri
TACTGATAGGCTGCAATAAGGTCTCCCCAAAGCCTTCTCTTCTCTAGGCTGAACAACCCCAACTCTCTCAGCCATTCCTCATAGGAGAGGTGTTGCATCCCCCTGATCATGTTTGTGGCCCTCTTCTGGACCTGCTCCAACAGGTACGGACCTGTTGTCTGTCTTATGCTGAGGGCTCCAGAGCTGGACGCAGTACTCCAGGTGGGGTCTCACCAGTGCAGAGTAGAGGGGCAGAATCACCTCCCTCGACCTGCTGGCCACGCTGCTTTGGATGCAGCCCAGGATATGATTGGCCTTCTGGGCTGCAAGAAGTAGATTCTGTCAGTGTAGGGTGATCGCAGTGAAAATGATACTTTTGGTGAGAAAGTTCTGATTTGTTATAGGAAGATTATATCTCCAGATATAAACTCACCTACTAACACTTCTGGGTTTAGTTTAAAAGGATCTGGAAAATCTAATAATTTTCCAAGTTTCATTTTTAATGTTATTACAGTCAAGCAAAACCAGCTGGTACTGCACTATTTCTTCTCTTCAGGATGGTGAAAATCTTTGACAATTTTTCTTGTGAGATTTCCAAAGATCATGCCACAAAGAGCAAGAAATATTATAAGAATTACTAAAGAGATTTCAAGCACAGGTATTATGGACTGGATTCACTCTTGCACATGCGGAAAATTGTACACGTGGCTAGAATTAACACACACTTATCTCTGAACACACACCTATGTGGCTGATACGTACTTCTGATAAAACTCCTGGTAAGAAAGATTTCTGGCATTTACATTCTAAAACTTTTCAAAATGCCGTATCTCTAGACACCCCTATACACATGCTTTTAGTCTCTTTATTGTGTACCAAATAGCTTTCTTTTTCAAATCTTCAAGCCATTTCTCCTCCAAAGTCACAGCTGCAGCTTGTTAACAACATCTTGAAAAGACATGGTTACTAAACACTATTTACTCTGTCTAGTCTATCCTCATTGTATTGAATTTAATTGCTTTGTGTTTATACTAGGCAACTAAGCAAGAATTAAAATTATTTAAAATTTTGTGCATTTTATAGATGTTCTATGAGTTTGCAAAACTATTAATAGGTGCTGCAGATACTGTAGATACGAGGTTTTAGATGTTTTGTAGCTGGATTATTAGTACCAATAACATAATTATTACTATTTTGTTTCTGGCAGTGTTCACAATATGCTGTTAGTTTGCAAGCAGAGTAAAAAATGCAGCAGTTTCAACTACAGCCCTTGAAAATCTCCTGGGCTCAGGATGTTGCTAACAAGCTACAATCCTGGCTGGAGGAAGAAAAAAAAGCATGTTGATATTTGGTGTGAGGGAGAGAATCCAAAGCTAACAGGAAATTTATTGGCTTCTGTTCATATAGGTTCATACTCCGGCATTTCTGAATGCTCTTGGGATTTAAACAAATCTCCACATGCAAACTAAAATTCCATTGGATCCATAGAGTTGTTTTTTTAAACGTGCTTTCAGGTCCTTGAAGCGTTTGATCTGCATTCATGGGAAATTTGAGCCAACTTTGACATGTGGCTTGCAAACTCTTGGGTGAACCTGAGCTTACATTCTGGAACCAGATAGCAGAGCTGCAGCACTATGAAAACTGGCTTAGGACTATTCACAGCATGTAAAGTTAAGCACAGCTTGAAGCCAAAGTATGCTGCACTTGATTTCATTAACAAATTCTTCTACATTTTTTATAGAATTTTTCTGTTTAGAGGTAGGAGAGGACTAAAACATTGGACTAAATGGGGTGTCTCAAAATAACCAAATTTATCACTTGTCTGAAACAGGAGTCAGTGTTTGATCTACACCAGGTTGGGAATGGATAATGTTTTTGTTCATATGCACTGATTGCTACCAATAGACAAGAGAGAAAAAAGTTACATCACAGGACAATAAAAGGGAGATTTAAATGTAAGAAAGTGTGAAGGAAAGCAGTTTCTTAACTACACTGTAGATATTCAGTCTACCTCCAATCCCTGTTAATTCACCCTAAATCAAGCACTAAACATATGGTATGTGCAGATGGCTCATGCAGCTGCTCATGCCTAGAATCCAGGTGGGTGTTTCTCCTCAGTTTTATCATATTTTATTTCAGAATTGTGTTCCAGTTTTTAATGAGGAAGTTTATGAGAATGCAGTAATAAAAAATGTCTCAGGTTAAGAATATTGGGCAATAGACAGCATCCTCAATAACTTGCATTATTATTAGGTGTCAGGCCCTTGATCTCAAATAGAGATCCTCAAGGCATTTTTCTCAATGGGTATTTCAGCATATTATTCAGGCTCTTTCTTACACGTTTGCCTACTTACACATCCGGTACACAGATGCTGAGATTCCTGTACCAAGTCACCACCATACATAGGATGCGAAGATACATACACAAGGACCAATACCAGCCTTATTTCCCTAGAAGAGAAGATGAAGTACTCCCAACAGGGCAGGTGGCCAGTGGGAGTTCTTTGAATCAGATAAAGTTATTTAGAGATTTTGTAAATGCTAAGTGTTCATCGCAAGACTAACAGTGATGCCTCTGGACAGTGTTTTTTCCCTTTGCAGAGCAACAGACTGAATCAAATACATCTTAAGAAACACGCTATCATACAGGGTTGTCTTGTCCTTCCTCTGTTGATAGCTCTGTTCTATTCTCAGCCAGTAATCTACTCGATATAAATCGTGGCTGTTAGGAGACTTTAGTACTGATGCTTCCTGCATCATCACCCTAACTTGATTCTTGCCTTTTCTGCAGCTCTCTCTTTCCTATTTAGAAGTGTAACTGAAGGGGGTCTGTAATTGTTCTCTCTCTAGATACTTGTGTCTCGCTCATTACATTGGTATTGTCTCTTTTATTACCCTGGCGTGGGTTTTGTGAAAGAGTCATTAGTGCTGTGCTGTCTGAACCATCAGAGTCTCACAGAGCTGGAACCAAGCCGCTCTGCTTATCGTGGGCTGCAATGGACCTGCCTGGAGGCATGCTGCATCATAGTTCACTGAGACACTGTGGTCTTAGAGTGGTGGCTGGCTAAAGGCCCCAGAAACACAATTAGATAGTAAATACAATGTCTGATATTATTGTTATTGCAATAAAGTTGTAACTTTTACTGACTATGAGACTATGTCTTGTTCAGATACTGCTCTTAGGATTAAAAAATTGAAGTCTAAAATTGCAGTCCTCAGGATCTCACCGAGCAGCTGCCTTAATCCTAGAGCTGTCTGAAGTTCGGGGTCTGAATAAAATACACAGTGAAAGTCACTGGTCAGAATGTGTAACAGAACTAGCCAAACACCCATTTTCACCCCACTCTGTGGACTTCAGAGTTCAGGGCTTTGAATCTTGATCAAAGGAAGGTTTCTTCCTGAAGTTCAGAAAAAGATGAGCCAAGCACGGTTGATCTAATAATTTGGTGCTGTAAAAGGGGTCACCGTGCTTCCTCTCCCCCTCCTGCTCTATGTGCACACTCTCGACCTGTACCTTGCACTAGTTCTGGAGTTTGCCAGAGTGTTGATTCATTTCCCTGAATTTGACAGAAAACACTGAGCAATAAAGCGAGTATTTTATTGAGTTCAGCTGATCACTGGGGGACCAGGTAATTGTCAAAATTAGAAGAAGGGAGAGGAGAAGAGGATGAGGAGGAGGACCAGGACCCTCATTCGTGGGAGCAGTTGGCAATTAAATCTGAAGTTGGCTCAGCTGTCTCACTAAAGCTCATCTTATAGAAATGATGCCTCAGAGATGGTTGGGATTGAGGACCTGTGCCTTAGTTCAGTGTTTCTCTGTTAGCTAACTTGGATTACTTCATACTTTGTTTTTGAGGATTTAATTCTGAGGTGCTTTTCTCCCTCTACTCATTGATTGTGTATAGGACTGTGAATTCTATCATGTAAGTCAATGTTAGGCAATATGTTGCTAATCATTGCAGTCCCTAACTCCACCCCAGTTCTGTGCCTACCTTCTCCATGGGGTGGACATTGAAATCTTCCTTGCTTTTCTCTGAGGCAAAATTAATATAGACTAAAATTCAATTAATGGTTTTCCTGGATCTGCAGGGGATTAGTAGAAAGAGGATAAACAAAACAAAAAGACAGGAGATTGCCTGGTATAAGTCAAAAAACATTAGCTAAAAGCAATGGAGTTATCCACCAGCTGAGGATCTTGTCTTTTTTATTTCATCTTTGGCTCAAACCATTCAGATTGTGATTTTGTTTACCTGTGTTTAAATAGGCTCATCTCCGCTGCAATTTTAAACATTTGTTTGATTGAAAACTAAAGAAAGACCTCAAGATCTGGGCTTTTGTTAATTTAAGTCCTTTTAGATGAAATCGCTTCAAGATATGGTTCCTTTCTGCTCTTCAGTATAATTTAATTAAATGGGGTGTATTTCTTTCAGAGTAAACATTTTGTTTATCCCCTTCAAAATAAAACACTTCTCTAAGGCAAAGATGAAAAGACTACTTTCTACTGATATGGCTACAGTGTAATAATAATTGAGGTGATTCCTAGACTCTTTGTAAGGCATGGCATTTTTCTGCCTGGAAGGTTTTGTGTAAATACATTGTCATTGCCTGTAAAAGAGAGCCTCCCCAGGTGAACCTAGTTCAGTTCAGTCAGGAGCCAGGGAATACGCGTTACAGGAAATCTTCCAAACCTGGAGTCGTAAGTTATGAAGGAAGTGAAAGGTACAGGGAAGCACTTTAGGTGAAATGTTTTGCTGCAGAATAATAGAATCCAGGTTCTGTTGAGAATATATGACTACAGATCATAAGCAATCTTGTTAAATTAGAAAATAGAAGGTTTGTTGATTATTTTTACAATAATGTTGTAATGTGCCTTGGTGAAATATTAATCACAAAATTTTATCTCAAATAAATATTGTCATTATTGGTTTACTTCTATTTATACAACTTTTTTTTTTTTTTTAAGTTGACTCAACTCTTTTTCAGGAACTTGGTTATAAAAATGCTCCGGACTTGCAAATGTGGTCCAGGCTAGGAATCTGCAGTGTGTAGGAGGAGTTAGAGACATGTATGTACTAAGTATGTATGTATCCATGGTGAGATGAGAGGATACTCAATAGCTCAAGAATTATTTTTGCTTCTTGCTTGCTCAATTTCTAATTCACGTTTTAGGATTATTAAAGAGGTAACTTTCAGTATAAGATTCATATACACTTCAATGTCTAACACGGCATCTGAAATACATTCAGATTTTTCATTGGCTCTATACAGATTTGAGGAGGAAAAAACCATGAGTATTAGTTCAGAGGATCATAAATATATCCATGTGATAGTGCTTTAAGAGTGTGTTGATGAAGCACCTATGCATACTGAGTTTCAGGACAAAATATCTCAAAACATACTGATACTGAACATGAAATAAAAGCCTTTGTCTAGAAAGTAAGTTGAATTCTTTTTGAGCCTTTGAAAGAGCTTGGCTGACTTCTCGTTATATTTGCCTTTCTATATATCTGCTCTTGGGCTATTTCCAAACAACAGGAAGCATAAAATACAAGAATATCTTCTCTCCCGAGATTTCCAGCCCAAATTTACTCACTTCAGAGTATAACAGGGCTCTGACTTCATTTTTAGGTTGGATAATAGATTAGATGAGCAAACATATTTTTGTGTGCCTATACAAACTGGATATCAGCTTAGCTTAGGGCTCTAAACACATTTATTCATATGGAGTATGGACAGAATATAAAGTGGTGATTGTACAAAAGCCTCAGGAATCAATGATTCTAGGCATACCAGTGGATTTAGACTAGCTTTTTAATGTCTCAGCTCTGATCTAAAAATTAAACACAAAGAAACAATTATGTATTGATTTTTAATTTTCTCTATGCTACCTTCTCATATTCTTTAAGTTAATGGTGGTTTAAAAACACTATGCAAAGCTGCACACCTTTTGGGTTTACTCCCCAGAAATCTTCAGTTATTGAGCTGAGGTGGCAGTGAATGGCTTAGCATTTTATTTTTTATGGTCAGTGAATGAAGTCTGTTGAAACTTTGCAAATAGGAGTACATGACAAGAGGGTACAGAGGGACTATCAGCACCAGTGCCAAAGCTTGAATGCTGTCATATGCTTGCATAAAAGCAACACTCACAAGTGCTGCTGGTGGCTACAGAGGAATTTCTAATCCCATCTGAAGTTCATTCCAGAACCTTGCAGCAGAATAACAAAGTAACTTTCTAGCAAAAGACCTAATCACCTTTGGGACAACAAAATGTAAACAAAGAAATGCTCTTAAAAGTTATGATTTAAGCCTGTAACATTTTAATGACTTGGCAGCTAGCACAGTATTGCTTTACAAACAGAAACCAATACCTATGCGCATATCGGGCTGGGAAGTAAGTGGAAGTAATCACTCAGATTAAGCCCTTTGCTTTTAATACAAATCTCAAGGTTGCATAATAAGGTATACTTAGACTCAAGCTGCAGTGGGAACTGGTGGAGCAATTTGTTTGGTCGCTTTGCCATAGAGTTAATGAGCAGACAGGATGTCCTCCATGCAGAAAAACCGTTATGTTCTCTACCTCACTAGCTGCTTCAGATCCTTTGATGGCTGAAAAAGTATTAGGAAATGAGTAGAGACATATTAAATGGGGGCACACACTGGAGTGAAGGATAATATTGCTGAATTCCCTATTCCTGCCATGAGAGAGACATAAATTGGGTGATTCTATAAAATTTGAGGTTGCCTCCTATAAAATACACCTGAGTAAATAAGAATACTGTTTTATGGAGTAGACTATCAAATATGATTACGTCAGGCACATGTCTGTCTGTTTCCCCAGTGGAGTTAATTTTAGATCCTGTGACTGGTGATGAAGGAAGAGGGAAAGATTTCCATCTGAGCGCAGAGGGAAGGGTTTATGCCTGGCATCAAACACCAAATCCCTCATCCTGGGTTCGAATCAGACATGCCTTGCACCAAGGCAGGAGCTGTAGCGTGTAGGTTTCTAAGGACAATAGAGCTCAGGAAAGGACACGAGGGTAAGAGGGAAGGGAAAACACAGAAAAGCTAAGTTAGCGTGTGTATTAAAAGAGAAGAAAATAATTCTCTGGAGACATGTCCTGTAGCAAATTTATACAGCACTGAAGATGAATGGGCCAATAGTATTTTCCAGAAACCTAATAGAGACCTTAAGGAATTACACAAAATACTTTGTCTTTCAAGCCTTTCATAAAATTTCTTAGCAGCAACATCAGATCAAGACATATCAAGTTAACGTGGTTAAGGTATGCTTATTTCTGAATCACGTGTAAAAGAATAATATGGCATGCTGTCTGGCCACCTTTGATTCCTTAGCTCAGCAAGCCAGTGCACACTTACAGCTTGCTTGCTTGGAGGCAGCCCTCAGCAGAAGTTCAGAGCAGGGCTTAGACCTGTGCTGCAGGTTCTTAGTGAGACCTTCTGACCATTCTACTCTGCCAATTACCTGATATTTGAACATATAAATATAGAAAATTATATAGAAATACATGGATTACAAAGATGCATGCATGTATGCACATATAAACATACCATGCAGATATTCACAGAGTTAATCCTTCCCCCCCCAATTCTAGAGGATGTCTCTGTAGAAGGATAACTACTTCAAATTTGCTGTTACTGTGGGCTTCAGAAAGCAGCAAAACAAATGAAGGATGTACTGCATACAGGGTGAAACTGGAGCTCTGCTGCATGGAAATATTAAGCATAACATAAGCAATTAGTTATTATTAAACTCCTGTCCAGTCTAATGATAAGGTTTGGAACAGAAAAATACGTGGCAGGGAACTGCTGCACTTGGGAGGGAAAAAGGCAATAGAGCAGCAGACAGCCTTCATTTTTCAGAATGCTGTAGAGAGCAACGCTAAAACAATGTTCTGTATAAGTGACTTTGGAAAAACGCTTTTAAAGTCAAGTCATAAACATTTTTAATGCATGAAATAAGATGGGAGTCTGTGACTGTCATGGTTTAACCCCAGCTGGCAACTGAGGCC
>NW_008794911.1:5179396-5183770 GCF_000699145.1 Aptenodytes forsteri
CCCCCCTTCCTTCTTCTTCCCCCAGCTTTATATACTGAGCATGATGTCATATGGTGTGGAATATCCCTTTGGCCAGTTGGGGTCAGCTGTCCCAGCCGTGTCCCCTCCCAACTTCTTGTGCACCCCCAGCCTACTTGCTGGTGGGGTGGTGTGAGAAGCAGAAAAGGCCTTGACGCTGTGCAAGCACTGCTCAGCAGTAACGAAAACATCCCTGTGTTATCAACCCTGTTTCCAGCACAAATCCAAAACACAGCCCCATACAAGCTACTATGAAGAAAATTAACTCTATCCCAGCCAAAACCAGCACAGTGACCTATTTCCAGAAGTGACTTAGATGTAATTTATACTAAGGAAATACAAGTTACATGCAGAGCTTTAGGATTTTTGATTTGCATTATTAAGTGGGTAAAATTCCCTAGGGAGATGCCGTCATCATTAGGAGTGTATGTGTGACCACTTTCATATGAGCATAGCTGCATTTCTGGGTGGGAGGTGTTGGGGTTGCTGATGTAATTGTGGCAGTATAGATAAAGAAGAATGAAGTTTTAGTGTAGGCATGAGGACCTACCTTCACCCAATGGATGGATTCAATCAACCTCAAAAAATGGAACTGTGACACCTTATTTTCAAAGGGTAATTTAGCTCTTAGATGAGCCAAATCATCCTGGTAGTTTCCATGGTGTCCAGACATGCTAGACATCTAACAGAGGCACTACAGGTAAATGCCTAAACCAAGATGGGTTATATCCAGACCCTATTCACAGTAAGGTCCAGCCTAGCATTTCTGTGTAGGTTTGCTAACTTTTTGGTTACCATTCTTCCGTAACCAGCTTCTGCTTATCACGGTCCACCCTCCCAGGCTACAGAAAGACAGAGATATCATAAATATTTGACACAGAAGGTAAATGACACAAAGTCCCCTTAGAGTATGCAAAAATTTGACTTCTATTACACTCATCTTGCTACAACTAACACCAGCTACCGGTTCCTTGTATCCCCAGTGATTCTTTTCTGTCATGTTAAACTTTCAAGGATTGCTACAAAAGGTGAATTTTTAGAAACTGACTTGTATTAAAAGGAAACCTAGACTTTATACATTTGCCGTGTCCTCAGTAGTTATATGTTGTGGAACTCAAAGCCCAACTCTGCCCATATCAGCTGCTTGCACGCCCAGCACTTAGAAATGTGGTGTTATATGGGACACAACCTCTGCACTTAGAGCTGAGGAAGCCATTTGTTTCATTTTATTTAAGCTGGTGATCTCATAAAGGTTCTTAAAAGCTTTTCCACTTGAGGAAACTGAGTAATAGATTAACAGTCTTTTATTTTTAATAAAACTATTGTTTAATAAAATCAGTTTAATCTGGAATCATATCCACATGGAGTAGGTAAACTGGGATAGTTAAGGGGAGGAAGAAGAATACATTATTCTGTTAAATTACACTGTCATTATGCCAGTCAATTTCCCCAAGTAGGCATGCTTTAATGTCCTATTTCTATGAGACTGGACATGTATCCTGCAAATCTTATTTGCAGCAGTTCATATGGCTTTTTGTTATTTTTTAAATTGCTTTTCTAATTATTTATTTCATTGCCTGCCAGATGATAGACATTTCTGGACATGGACAGTCATGTTCTGTGCCCACACCTCTAATTTATGTATTCTGCTCTCAAAAACAAATTGTCCAGATAATAAAATATTGTAGAAAAATTACTCTATCTGGAGCTAAATTTTTTAAGCTGAATTCAGTTTAGTTAAGTTATAAACCTTTCTAGATGTGCCATGATAATGGAAATGAAAGCATAGTCTTAAATTAGAAAGAACTTTGGTGACAGGTGTGATGACAGTGAATTATGGATCCCTTTAGAATGGCATGAAAAAAAAATTTTCCTGTTATAATTAGCTGAGTGTGTGTCCCTTTGTTCTGATTGTGGCTGGATTTTTTCCCATGAAGAAGGAACAGGAGCATCTGCCTCAGTTCCTTACTAACTACAAGTCCAGAGGACATGTTGGTGGGAAGGCAGCCACGTCCTCAGAGTTACTGTACCTGGTAGTTCCCTGTTGGTACCTCTTCTGTCAGCTGGAGTATACCAGAGGTACTGAGAGATGTTGGTGTTTGAAGCCACCCTTGTTCTGCCTCAGAAAGCTGATGTCAAATTACTTGGGAGATATAATCCCCTTGTCCCAGACAATTGGGACTTACTATCTTCTGTCGAATGCAGCTGGAATTTCCCACTGTTTCAAAAGTTGTGGGAGGAGGATGAGGAGGATGGGGTCTGCAGACGGGTGAGTGATTCGGAGGCGCCCACACACAGCCTTCGCGCTCCCTTTTCGCCTGAAAGCAAGATAATGAGTGTGTTCCCCCGCCGATTGGAGCTGGGGAGGAGGCACTTGGTGGGATTAGCGTGGATGGATGTAGAGCAACTCTATATAATGTTTGAAAGAAAGACTTCAAGAGGAATAATGCCTTCTTCGCTGCAGGCTTGATGTCAGCCACTGAACTGCGGTGCTGACTCAGACCCGTGGTACCTCCTGCCTCCTCTCCCGCCTCCGGCAGCAGTCAGCACGAGGTGCTTTGGGCCCCAAGAGAAGGCAGGTATTAAATGCTAAACTTTACGGGGACATCTAACAAGTTCTGATGCAAAAATTTTTGTTTCCCCTGAAGTTTTTGTTAAAATTAATTACTGGCACTGTGAATGTCCCTTTTATTCACGTCCATGTCCTGCCCGTCTCCAGATCTTGGCTAATAAACTGTTGGCTGCTCAGCAAAAGTCTTCTCAAACCTCCCTCTGAGATGGATTTTCACGCTGTTTCTTGTCTCTGGAGTATCTGCTCAGCCTCCTTGAAAAATAATTATAGTAAAGTTAATTGGGTTCCTATAGATTTGTACACTGCTGTAGAAAATACAGTTGCCTTTTCCTTCCCAGGTTTCACTTTTTATATTCCATCGGGGGATGATCTTGAACCTTAGTTGCTGATCCAGAGAGCATTCATTCTGTCTCTGGCCTTGCTTGTGTTAGGTGGTTTTCCTTAAAAGAAATATTATTTTGCTATCCAAACAGAGCCAATTCAACAAAATGTGGGAAAGAGATGTGAAAAAATTCACAGTCAGTAAAAAAACCCAAATATACTCTAAGTGGCATTGGAGTCACTAGTAGAAGCTTTGTTTGTTACTGTATTTGTCAAAGCATCTCTGTAAGTGGCTGTGATCCCCTAGCTCCTGGGAGTTGGGTAGCTTGCAGAAAGGAGCTGTTTGGGATTATAAAGAGAATATGTTTGTTCAGGGTTTTGTGGTTTTTTTTCCCCTTTTGTATTAGCCAACTTTATTGGTCCCTATTCTATGCCCAAGAATTTGAGTTTTTTCCCAGAACTCCTGAGTCTGTGATGTATAGATCATCCTCAGTTTCTATAGAGTCTGATGGGAACTGAAGGTCTCTTCAGGCCAGCAACTATACCATGGGTTTATATCCTGTATTTCCATTTTTCCTCTTCCAATAGCAGTGAAGAAACCATCTGAAGTGGCTGCAGGTTTGGTGTTGCAGGCAATACAATGTCTCTAGAAGCTTCTGAAAGCCCAAGGGTAAACATGATAGCTTCTGGGCATGTTCCAAGACTGAAAAACAAACCCTTCTGCATCTCCTCAATCTCCTTCTGTTTGGAGACAGAACACTGTCAACAGCACTTGCTTCACTCAGGGGAGCATATGCATCGCAATATGGCCTTTAATTACTCAGTCGTAAACTATTCCTCAAGTAATATGGAATTGTATCCATATTGCTCTGCAGCCTCAGATCACTGTTTGCTGCTCTGCATATGCCAGGCAAACACAGGCCTGGAGCCTCTTGTGAGAGAAGTACATAGAATTACATAGTAATATGTAATAAAATATTCGCACATGTTTGAATGCTGTCTGTAGACCACGTTAATTTTCAGCTAAAATGGGTCACTGTTGCAAGGCTGCTGTTTGCAGTGTATTTTTCTACCCACAAACTCAGTACAGCTTTGCTCTGTGTAGTTGGTCTTGGAGGATAGATACTCACTGAGCTGCAGCAGGTACTGTGTGACCTGAGAAAAGTTCTGGGGAGCAGTAGTGAATATGAATACGTTTTTCAATCATGATGAACATATGCCTTGTTGTGGGTTTATGTTGAGAAACTGCAGACGTTAGCTTAAGGTTGACTCCTTCTGCAATTCCTAATGATTGAAGTTTTTATTAGTCTGTTGATTTTAGTGATATTATTTGAAACAAAGGCCTTATTTCTTCCATCTAGACATGCTTGCACAAACCTACTTATGTAGAATTCTGCAGGGCTCAAATCTTACACTGCAATAGACTGTGGTTTTTCTTTCTTTCTCCCCCCCCCCCCCCGCCC
>NW_008794911.1:5183878-5191946 GCF_000699145.1 Aptenodytes forsteri
CCCCCAAAAACATTGTGTTTTTTTTTTTTTCCCCCCCCCCCCCCCCGGGTCTGTAAGTTAAGAATGGACACATTAAAGTATTTGAGAATCAAATGCATGACCTAAGATGTCATGTGCAGAGTGTCAAGCCATTGCAGCATGTAATTTTAGGGATGAAAATGGGTATTGGTAAAAGGAAATGCTGATGTATCCAAAACTCTGCAGTCCCAAAGGATGCCACTGTAATGTAATTTACTAGAGATTAAAGCAAGAGGGGAAGGGTCTCTACTGCCTGTCATACTGCACTAACAACAAACACAGCACATTTTAAAATGATTAATGGTGAGAGGATACAAAAAATATTAATTTTAACAGATGTTAATAAACAGTATTTAATAGGAAGAAGGCTGTGCAGGATGTCTGATATTTATTTATGTCTACTCAGGGGTACAAAAAGAGAAGACTATAAATTATTCCTGACATCTCGATTCTCAACAGAATTCTGTTGCATGTAGAAAAGCTATGCAGTATCTTTAGTTTATTATAAGGTATGTGACCTGTGCGTGTGGTTATGAAATAAAGTGTTGACAAATGCTTTCCTCTAAGCAGAAAACAGTGCTGTCAGCCTGGAATTGTGGAATTGCTGTGCTTCGGCTAGCACTAAGTCTTAGACTCTGTTCAGTCATTTTGAGGTAATGGCTGTAATGCAAAAAAATGCGGGCTTAAAGACAGATGCTTTTATCAAACTTGGGAGTAGGGCACTGGAAATTGTGTGCATGGCTGAAGATAAAGAAGAGGGGTAGGAAAGGCAGGGAGGGGGTGCTCATAACTTTGTCTTTCCCTCAGAACCTCTGTGCTGGTATGGAAAAGGTTTAGAAGTGGTGTCCCAAAAGACAGTTAAATATAAAAACTAAAAGCATCAGGACTCTACTACACATGGACAAAAGGAGGAAAGCTGCAAATGAATTGTGGTGTGAAAAAGGAGGAGAAACGAGATCCTTAGTGGTATAAGTCAACACAGCCCTGTGTGGATCAATGAATAAGTACTAAAGGAACAAATTTAGGGAAGAAGGTGCCTGGTTGCTGAGCATGCACCCAGAATCGTGGGGCAGGGAAGATGCTGCATGTGCTGAGGGTGTAGGTGTGGAAAGAAGGGACAGAAGCAAACAAAAGCAGTTAACATGATGAAATCCCCTCCGTCTCCTGCCCTGTGTGTACAAGACACTCACTGCTAGACCTTAGGAGCAGACCTGGCTGCAGAGCTGTGGGCTGGAGTCCAGCCTGTTGACTGCACAGAACCAGGTACTACTCAGTGGGAATCTGGCACTGAATAGTTTAATTTTAGATGCTTCACTCTCGCCACCCTCCATGATTGCTATAGAAGGAAGCTTTGCTTTTCTTGGCTTGAATATCTCTTGCCAATTGACTTTTTTATGAATTGAATCTATTCACAATAAACGTTGCACTCACAATAAATATGCAATCCTTGTCTAACAACTGCCATGCTCTTTGTAAAGACATGATGCTTATATTCATGAAATGAAGAGAATAGTATGTTCAGCTGTATTATTAACACCAGAACTTGCTGTGAGTAGTAATATAGTTTAAGTAGCAAAAGCTGGAAGAGATTGAGATGGGGACCAAGGGAGTCCTGGGCAGGGGTCCTGGGAAGGGGAATTCCTATGTAATACCAGAGGGGCTATTGAAAGTGTATTTCCCTACTACAAAACAGGTTCCTGGGAAGAAACACCTAAGGAGGAAGATGCTCTATGTTATTTCCCACTCTTTGATTACAAAACCTTCAGTATTTCCTAATGTAGACAGAGCCCCAAGTTGTCATCCTTGCTGTCTCAAAGATCAAGTCTAACTTCCACTATAGTCTTGCCACCACAACTCTTACACAAGCTCCTCTCAAACTCTCGCTACTCTTTTAGCTCCAGAACTACCCTCTTTTCCTCAATAATCTATTTCAGAGCACCTTGTCTCTTCCTGATCCTTCCCTGTTCTTCACGGTGCTCCCATTCCCCCCAAACATCCTCCTACTGAAGCACTTTTGTCCTTCTTTCCTTGGTCCCCAGTCACAGCCTTCTCACCTCAGGCACTCCATCACTGCCCATTCTGTTAACTGTATCTATTTTGGTGGCTGGCACCTCCTGCTGCTATGCCTGTAGCTGATTTTGTGTTTTTTTGGGAAAAAGAAGAAGGAAAGACTTAAACTCCCCCTCTCCCTCCAACCCAGAAGCAGCCTGCAATTATTAAAAGAAAATACATAGAAGAGACCTTGGGGATATATCCAGGCAATAGTAGACATACGGTAATCCCAGATGCAGCTGTGATGTCCCCAGGACTTGGCAAAGCATATTGAAGCCCCAGAGCAAAACAGCTGTTGGAGAGAGAAGGGTGAGAGCAGGAAAGTAACTGATGTGGGACTACCTTCTTACCCACTTCTCATCTCTCACTGTTAGCAGCTAAGCTTGCTAGAGCAAATCACAGTCTTGTTACCAAATTGTTAAGAGTGTAAATCTGTTAACATATTTGGCTTGATTATTTTTAATTGCATTTGTCAGGAAAGAGAAATCTTAGAGACATTCTGAAGTCCAGCACTCATTAAAGGAACACCACGTAACACTTCATTTGGTTTGCTGATGCAGTCTTACAAAGTTCATTTAAGTTCCAAAAGAAGCCTTTTTTTTGCCTTGTCTTCTCCTCTACCACAGGGCCAAGCCCTGGGAGCATATACAATGCAGTCGACCTATCACGTGACACAAGCAGTCTTAGTGTCCCTCAGTTGTCCATGCGAAGGAAAATAGTTGGGACCACACTGCAGCTGCCCAAAATAGATAGCAGGCCAGCTTGTCCTGGTAGGCTATAAGTCAACCTCAGGCTAGATATAAAAGAAATTGATCAATAGTTACATTTAGGTTTTATTTCCTGTGGTTTAGGTCTTCAGTCCTTGGAATTGTCTCAGCCACTTCAACTTCCAGCCTGGCTGGGTCTGTGCTGTCCCAGCAGTAATAGGGCCTGGAAAGCATGACTGTATTGTTTTCAGATCCAGGCTGATACATTTACGCAGCCTGATTCTCTGTAATACACACTTCCCAAAGCCTTTTTTTGATGCAGGTTTCAAAACCTCTGTGCCAAGTTCCCCGGTATGAGTGCTCCTGAGGAATAATAGAAAGGCTCTAAGTTGAGTTCTGGGACAAGGCATACCCCATTAGTCATGAGCTACATTTGCACAACAGAGTATTGTAAAATTCTCTGAGAATAGCAAGGAACAGGCAACCACTGCTAGCCTGGGGTCAGGAAGGAACTTCCTCTCAAGGGTATGTCATTATATGTTTGTCTTGCATTTTCTTCTGAAGCAGGTGGTGCTACCATTGTTAGAGCAGGATATCAGGTTCGACAGCCCCAGGGCAATGCGTGCTCCTTTGTTCCCCTTCCTTCTGCCTCTGAGGCAGCCGGAGATGGAGTACACGTTTTCCATTCTCTCCTAGAGTCCAGGAAAGGTCTGTAGCATGTAGAATATTGCTTTTCACTGTAGTAGGGTTCCTTATTTCTGTTGCACACCAGTCTTGAATTCTTTAGTGAAAAGTGTTGTAAGAGTTTGTAGTGCAAGGTGACCACCTAAACAGGGAGACTTTAAAGCTGTGTGACGTTACTCTTCTCAATGCTTGTGCATTGCAGCATGCAGGGAAGAGCGGCCACGCACATGAAAGCGGTTGAGACACAGAACATTTGGGGAAGGGGAGGAACTGTTTTAATAGGAAGAGGGAAGGCACAGGGGTCTCCTGAGTGGGAAGGGTGGGCAGCAGCGAGGAAGGGACTGTGCTTCTGCACAAAGTTTGACTTGCAGGCTTTCATCTTCACACATGCCTGAACATGTGGATGGTCTTCCAGCCGAAAACATGAACCTCCCATCTGCCAGAACTTGTGTGGCCGTCCTCAGAGAGGCCAGGGCTGGAGCACTGTGTGCTATGTCACTGGGGTCCTGTACAGAACAAGCCCATCAGACCTGAGGCCACACACAGGTTTTGTCCAGAATTCCCTCCAGAGTGCAAACCTGCATTACTGAGCCTTAATTCTATTTTCACTTATCATCCCCAGCTGTTTCAGCCTGCAGTACTAGCTCTTTTATTAGTAACAGCTGCACCAAATTTCAGAGGCAACGCTCTTGTTAATTTTGCCTGAAGCAGATTCTGAATGGCTTGAAATGTCTCTAATGTTTTTATGTGCATTAATATTTGTGTTACCATTCAACAGCAAAAGTGAAGACCAGAATTATACTCAAATACAGAGAAAGAAGGAAATATTATTGAGTGGGCTACCTTAGCTTTTGTCTTTCTGCTACTGTATTTGTTTTGGGGTTTATGAACATAATAAATTTCAGGGACTAAGTGGAGTCTATTCAGTCTATTAAGGTTCATTTTCTTTTAATACTCTAATCCTCTCAGGATGCCATTTGTTGTAATTGTTTCTTGAATGATCCTCCAGTGTTTAAGCTTCAGCCTCTGACTCATAAGCTATTCTGCATACACTTGTGGCTCTGTGCAAAGAAAAATGGGACACATGACATCTGTTTCAAATTTGTTTTTCTTTACTTTGCAATTATGCCCCTTGTCCTCTTAACTGTCTCCCAGAAAAAAAAAAATAGTAAGTGCATTTGCCATTAACTATACTGTTTAAGATTTTATATACCAAAATTAAATCTCCTCAGACTGCATTTTTATAGTCTATAAATTCAGATTTTATGGCTCTTCTCATACTTTTTTGTCCTTGGATCAATAGTACTGCCCTTCTTCTGAACTTTACAAACATTAGGCAGGCCCATGAAGTTGTGTTGGCCAGAACAACAGATTGCATTGAAGGGAGAGTGCAGCCAGACTGCACTTTTCCCACTCACAACTGGTTTTGACTTGTGGCTTAAATTCTACATGTACTTTCACATTCAGTTCTTTTAAAATTCCTTTGCATTGTTTAGATTAATCTAGTTCACTAGTAAGTATTTATTTTTAACTGTTCAATATTTTCAGACTAATATCTCTTATTCTCAACACTACAATTTTATTTCAATAGAAGTCTTACTGAAAAGTGACAAAAGATCTTTTAAAAAAATCCTGTCTGTGTTCCTGGTAAAGCAGCTTCTTTCTCTGCGTTTTCTAGGCGTTTTGTCCAGCCTGACTTGAAAAGTCTCCAAGTTTCTCTGATTTTTTTTGAAACTATTTTATTCTTATAGAACTTAATATCAGGAAGGATATTTGCCCGACATTCAGTTTGAATTTCCCCTTCTTAAATTCATGTCATTGCTGATAGCTCTATCTTCATGTATCGTACTAAAGGATGCCTCACAATCCTTAGCAAGCCCCCCTCCCCTTGCCCTTAATAGTACACTTAGCCAAGCTACGCATACTCAACTCTTTTAATTTCCTCATAATTCAGTCCCACTGTGCCCTGAATATTCCTGTTTCGCTCTCTGGACTTACCCTAGACCCTCCTGTAGGTGACAAAGCACCCCCAGTGCTGTGGAGTACAGCAGTACAATAGCACCAGAACCCGTCCTGCAGCGGCGCCAGCTGCTGGCAGCAAAAAAGGCAATGGAGCCATCACAATTTACACTATCTACAGATTTGCTCCCATGCCTAATCTCGTGCATCCCTGCTATTGTATTGCAATATAATGCCTTCATTTAGGCACTCTAAAACTGCTCAAGTATTTTCCATAGTTACGTCTCCTTGCAAGTATGTCTTACATGTAATGCTCTATCACTCAAACTTCTATGACAGCATTGACATTTCCCACATTTCTCACTTATATTGACTATTTCATGTATAAGATTAAGTTCCTCCCCACAGCCATACAAGAACATACGTTTATTTTAATGTATTTACTTGCGGGATTTTTCTAACGTATTTCTATAATTTCCAGATCTGTTCTGCGTTATTTCTTTACCACAACCAGTTTTTGCTGCACTTTTCAAGCTACTATATTCAAATTTTATACTATACAGTTCTATGCTGTACTACATATATTAAATATATATCATATTTATACTTTACATTTATATATAATACTATGTCTCAACCTTTACTTTTCCTTAACTTACATTTCTTTCCTTTTCTAGATGATTGAAATTTTAACTTACAGTAGTGTTTTTATTCAAGCTGTTGATTTTCATTCAGATAAGCCTTAGTGAGACACAGTATTTACAGTAGGCAAGTATAGAATGCAAACTTTAAAAAGCAATTCACACAAGACCATTTTTCTTAAGCAACTTTTTAACAAGAACTTTTCTAGAATGATATGAAAATTCCTATGCTTTGGTTTTATACTCAGTTTTTTTTCCACTGAAAGAAAGGAAGAAAGAGGGAAAAGCATTAAGTGGTGAGTGGTGGAGAAAACAGTCTTTCTGTCATCAATTTATGTTTTCTTACTCGGGAAAGGTAGAAAAATAGGAAAAAGGGAGATAATTTGGAAAACATGTATCTCTTATCTTCTTTCCCCTTTTCCTCACTAAGAAATGAGGAAAGAAAGGAGAAGAAAATTAGAACAGTTTAATTTTTCTTTCTTTTTTTTTTAAAAAAAAAGGTGCTTCCAATTTTTCATATTATAATAGGAGATTTTTAAAATGGAGTTTGTTCTTACTGATGATATTTTGAGGACAGTGTGAAAAGTACTCATGAATTTTCAGTAGGTCCTACTGAAGCCATTTGGCTATTTGAGATCTGGGGGTATTTATGTAAAGTGTGCCTGTATGGCTGAGGTGTCCCTTTCTCAGGCTCTTTTCTACTCCCCACCCTCCTCTTTTCCTAAAATGTTAGTGTGACTGTTGATGCCCGTAATCCTTTATTGGCATAGTTACCAGCAAATGAAAAGGAGCTATGGCTGCTTGCACAGTGAGGGCTAGTCAAATGCGGTTTATCAGACTGCAAGCGGTGCAACAGTTGCGGATGTATCATCAATGAAATATGCAGCAGAGACTAAGTAGAGTGGAAAATATGGTGATAGGTTCTGGGACATTGCTTTTGCAGCCGCACACCTTAGTCTTGAATTGTTCAGTTTGCTGAGTCTATGGGGATGTCTCCAGCTTCCGGATGTATAATTTTCTCCCTGCTGCTTTCAGTTGGCAAATTTCTCTGGTGGCGGGTGTATGAAACCTGATAGACTGATTGGACTTAATGGGAATGCTTTGCTGCCTAGAGACCACTCCTGGGCTTTCCAGCAACTGCAGTGGCATGCTTCAACTGAGCACCATACTTGGCTCTCTGTGCCTTGCTCTGCCAAAGTGCAGGATTCGACCAAAGCTCATGTCTCGGCATCCCTGAGCCTTTTACTTTATTACACTAGAGAAAATCGATTGTTGTAGCATAAAAATGTGGGTCATGAATGTATGTCCTCTTTCCTTCTCCTTGAAGTGACAAATTTAGATGATTGATCTCCATGCTATCTATTTCCAGCTTTGGCTTCCAAACAGAGAATGTCAGAGAAAGTGGTACATATATTCTTTAAACTAAGTGACATGAGGCAGCAGCCAGATAAATAAATGTCGTCCATGTTCAGAGCTCTAAGTAACAATTACAGTATTACAATGAGAGGTATGTGAGCTCACGTGGATTAAACTATAGTGAGGAAATACAGAGCAACTGCTGGGAAAGCTTTGTGAATAATGGGAAGAGCTTGACTAGCTGGCTCTACGAAGTGAACAGCAGCCCTTTGGGGAGTGTATGATACCTTTGTTATGGAGGGCTGTGGGTGGACACAGATAAAGAAAATAAGAGTACAATAAGATAGGGAAAGGTGGTTTGCAAGTACTGTGCTGAAGGCAAACTAGTGAAAGAAGACCAGAGAGCTGAAAAAAACCTTTTTCTCATCAAAAGACAGTGCTTGAGGAAGGAAAACAGCTGGTAAGGGGAAGAGAGAGCAATATCACTGGTGATCAATTGTCTTTACAAAAAAGAGGTCAGCCATCACATAGTGGGATATCTAGTATATGAGGGGAGGACAGCTGGTGGGTGAAAACACCTCATATATATCTGGCATTTTATCCCAGCTGCTGTATAGCTTAACCCCCCCCCCCGCCCCTCGGCCCTCTTCC
>NW_008794911.1:5192152-5198126 GCF_000699145.1 Aptenodytes forsteri
TTCTTACCCCCCCCCCCCCCCCCAAATCCCTTTGACTGTTGGTCAGTTAGGCAGGGAACTTGAAACTCAAGTCCACTCAGGAATTTTCAGAATACTCCTTTAAAATTCAGTGAGAGCATAAAAGTTTCTTTTCAGAAGCAGCTTTTCCAAGACACTAATGGGATTAAATGCTCAACTCCTATTGGCTTTTAATGTGAGTTAGGCATCTGACTTCCCTTTACGCCTTTGAAAAAGTCCTTGTTAATCTTCACAGTTTACAATTTGCCCTCTGAGACTGCTCTCTCTTAAAATAAATAAACTCTGATCCTCCTGAGAGTTTGAAGGGCTGTACATCTTGCAAAATCCCCCCAGGAATGCAGTATATGTGGTGAGTGAGAATTCTTGTTCATTATTTTGCTCAGGATCTCTTATGCAGTTTCATGCATAAATCAGAGAGCCTGAACATCCACCAGTTCAACTAATAACTGAAAGTAAAGGTGCAGAGCAAAGTATCTCAGTCTTGTGGTCCACTGTGGTAAGAGCAAAGCTAAATCGCTATGGTGGTATTTGATACATGATTAATAAAGCCTGATGTTATTTAATGGTACTACCCAGATAGAAAATCTCCACCAAGTCCCACAAACTGGACACCTGCTTGTGACTCCTGCTTAAAGAGGAGCTAAGCAGAGAAATGCCCTTGTCCGAAGGTCACATATTATGAAGAATTGCTTCTATTGCCTCTTTCCAGACTTGTAAAGCCACAAATGCCTCTATAGTTTTGAAATAAGCTGCACTACTTGAGCTAATGCCCTGAGAGTCTCATCTGCAAACATCTTTGCTGCTTTAATAATTCACGTTGTCTTATGTTCTCCAAGGTATATTACTCATGACTTGATTAGTGGCCATATCACATCCTGAACTATAATCATCCTTCACTAAACCATAAACAGATGTGTGTGCTCCACACCCACTTAATAGAGACTTCTCTGTTCACAGTACAAATAAGAGCAAGAGCAGGTTAGAGAGGCAGTGTATGGAAGCAGAACGAAGAACATAGAAGCACCAAGAGAGGAAAAAAATCCAGTAAAGTAAATGTGTATTCCCTGTGTCAGTCAAATACCAGTAGAACCAAAGGTAATTCAAACTGCTAAACTTAATGATCTCTGCAACAAGTGAAGCAAGCTTGCATAGATAATCTCTACAAAGTTTGAGTAATAACAAAAATCAGTGAAGCCACAAACATTCCAGATTCAGTGAAAGAGATTCAATCTGATTGTCCTCAGATTTGGCAAACCTGAACACAGCCAGGCCAACTTTGAGATGAGATTAAGGGTGTCATTTTACAAAACATAATGAAACCGATAACTG
Source organism: Aptenodytes forsteri (assembly GCF_000699145.1). Taxonomy (NCBI): domain Eukaryota; kingdom Metazoa; phylum Chordata; class Aves; order Sphenisciformes; family Spheniscidae; genus Aptenodytes; species Aptenodytes forsteri. The sequence continues at coordinate 5,193,500 of NW_008794911.1, forward strand.
AACAGAAAAAGCAGGTGCATCTTGGAGGAAAAGATTAATGTCTTTTCCCAAAGACAGCAGACACTCAATGAGATTCTCAGCAAGAAAAGAATTCAAGCCCTCACATTTTATTTAAAAAAATCAAACCTTTATGTTTCTCTTTTTCTGAATTTAGAAACAGAAAATATTTTACAGAGACTGGGATTGTATCAGTCACTTATGCAGGCTTCGTGTGGGAAGCTGACTTTAGAGACAGTCCTCTTGCTGGTAGACCAGAACTGTCAGTCTCTCATAGCCTGGAGTTTTTGTTGGCACCTGGGAAGTGAGTGATTCGATAGAAGCCAAATTTAGATTTGTAAGTTGCTTTGATTTCCATGGAAATCTGGACTAAACTAATTTTGCACAATTTGCATAAAGATTTAGCAAGATTCCTTAACTGTGATTATTCTTCTGGATGTCATACCAAGGAAAATAACTTCACAAATGCTAACCAATTTATATCCTTATTTCTGTTTCTGATTAGTTTGTCCAGAACAAAGGCGAGGTTCTCTTTGCATACTTCTGAAGTTATGAATCTGTCTGAGCAGTCAGTGCTGTTTTGTTTTCAAGCGTGCGACTGAGCCCCTGGGGTGGTGGTTTCTGTCTTGTGTGTCTCCCAGCCTACCAACAAAAGCAATTGTCCTCAGAAGAAGAAGAAACTGTGCGTGTGACATTTAGCTATATTTAGCAGAACTGTAACATTTGCACACCTTTTTATTATTTATTAAATAACTATTCCTGTGTCACCACTCATACATTAAACGCAGGTTTTGGCAAACCAGATTAAAAACATATAGCAACATGCGGAATAGTTTAGAAGCACAGCAATGAAAAAAAAGCATAGCTAATTTTACAAGTAGTGAAGGTTCTCACTTGAAATATACGTACTTCTGCTGATCTATTTCATGCTAAACCAGAACAATAAATTAGGGCAACAATTATACCTTTGCACTGATGGCAGAAAATGCTGATAAGTCCCATTCCAGAACACCTGAGAAGTCAAGTAGGTACCTTATTAGACTTCTTTGGAATTAAAAGATTAAAACAATGAGTAGACGTTTAACGCTGCTGATTTGTAGTTATCCTTTTTCTGGATAGCTGACTGTGCATATATGCAGCACAGTGCCAAGATACTCGAGTTAGCTCTGAACTTGTTACCTGGGGCAGTACAAGTTGTGTAGGTACTTCAGAACTCGGGTTTGCATGGGTTTCTCAGCAAATCTAGCTAGCCTGCGAGGTGTGCTCACAGCTATGCTGCTTCTGACAGCACAGTAACTGTGTGTACTGGGTGGATAAATACCTTTCTATTTCTGCACAGCTCAAGTTGGTGAGATGAGTTTACTTATCCTTATAAAGCAGCACCGGTATAGTAACATTTCTGAGACGGATGTAGTATTCTCAGTGGTAGCTGGTTTTCACTGCTGAAGTAACAATTGCTCTGCATGAGATTTGGAAAATATACAGGGATAACGGGTCCTTCCTGCAGTGGTTGCCATTGAAAAATCATCATCTATTAGCAACTGCCACAGAGCAAGAAGACTAGGGTGCCTGACTTGCTGGGCTATAGCAATAGTGACTGTAATAGCCACTGTACTGCATGGTTAATTTAACGTAATCTCAAGCACTGAGTACATCTGAATAGCTGTAAAGTTGTAGCAAACTTTGCAAAAGTGAAGAAATACAGAAGAGTGAAGAAATATTTTGCTGCAGTGGGATACAAAAGGACAATGTACGTCAGTGGAACATCTTTTGACTAATTATTCTTACCCTTGCTAGTTCATTTTAGCCCTTCCAGAAAACTGTTACTGATGTGTTTGTTTTTGCTTTAAAGGTTGCTAGGAAGTGTTAGGCTGGCTTCTCAGAGTGCCTACAGCTACAGTTAGAACTGAGATTGAAAATCCTTTTGGTCAGAGAAGGGAAGGATCTTTCTTTTGCTTTCTGAGATATATGTCGAGTGCATGGTTACTAGCTTACTGCAATTTAGGTTTCACACAACAGCTGGAACCAGATATTGTACTCTCTGCCAATAGCTCTTCCCATAGGGCCCAGGGTGGGGTTCAGATCACCACAGAGGCTTTATTGTACCTTTCCATTTGCACACTCACAACCTCATTTTACTCCTTAGCAAGGAAGACTCTATTTTGGACTAGGGTCCCCTGTGACATATCAGAATAGTGTAAGGATGATTGACTCCTTATATTTATCTTCTCCTAGAAAATAAGATTCCGCATTAGAACGATTTTGCACCCCGCTTGCACCTGCATTGCAACCTCCAAGCCTCAAGCTTCGGGTTCTGGGTTACACAAAGAACACAAAATAATGCTGATGGGGAGCGGGAATGTACTGAAATTATCAAACTTCCATTACTACACAATTTACATAAAACATATTTTACCAAAATGAAATGCTTTCCTCATTAAAACTATTCTCCTTAAATGGGGCATATTTTTTATGGCTCTCTTGCAAACTTTTATGAAAATGCGTGTTTGCTATTGGCCTCAGTCTAGGTGCTTTGTTAACTTTTGTATTTTATTGTGTACTAATAGAACCAATGAGGACCATTGTATCTGTGTTTAAGGACAAGCAGAGTAAAAGGATGAACTAAATTTTCATCAGAGGACATGTTATAATCTGTTTTACAGAATACCGTACACTACCAGAAAATACTAGAAAACATAGTGTGGAGTGGAGTACCATAACTGCACTGGCTGTAAGTAGTTTCCAGCAAAATATTTTTTGTGGAAAATCAATCTGATGGCGTATAAAGCTCCAGTATTTTCCATAAATTGATTATAGCAGGGCTGGTGCCAAAAAATAGGACTCTTAAGAGAAAGATTGCCTGATGTAACTCAGAACTCAGCCTTTAAAGGCTTTTCCATGAGCTGCAAGTAACATATCAGCGCTTTCCATTATAATTTCAGTTTCAATGCTGGTAGTCCAGAGACAGATGTTTCCCTATACTAAATGCAAACTATCTCCTCCACTGGTGGGCGCTTACAGAGACCAAAGGGGCTGAAATTCTCATCATTCCCTTCAGCCAATCTATACTTCCATCTAAAACTTTCCGATTTTTCCAGGTTTGTCTCAGAAACACTCAACCCAAGCATTCTGTCAGAAGGAAAAGACCAACAAAAGGTGAGTCCTTTCACATGCTCTGACAGTAATATATATGACAATGGGGTAATTTAGCAGGAAATACTATCATAAGCTGATAAGGCACTGGTGTATCTACTGATTTCAATAAGACTGGCTCATAGAAAAATATACAACTCTAAGACGGAACTACTGCAAATCTTCAATCAAGATACTATTTCCACTTCAATGTATGGATGTGAAAGTTGGAAATATCAAAGGGATAAACACATGTCTAAATGGTTTGAAAGTGAACATCTCGGGGAAGAACTAAGTAGTAAGTGGAAAGAATCTACAACAAATGCTCAGATTTATTAGAAATTTCAAGAATACTTTAACACTGCCTGGAAAGGAAAATGGAAATATTTAGAATATATTAAGGGTGAAGCCAATGGCAACCTACCATTAGACATCTGGGAAATGGGGAAGATCCAATGCAAAGAATCTGCTAAAAGTGCTCAGGAAGGAAAAACTTTCAGGAAGGTAAGGTGAGAGAAGCAGAGAGTACACAGTGATGGGACAATATAAATTTGTACAATGTGAGCTTTGATGATGGGAAAAGGACTTGTTCAGGAATATGATAGAAAGAGGAGAGCATATCATAGACTCCAAAGTAGAGCAGAAGTTCCTCAGCTCTGAATTAAAGCAGTTTGAATGAATAAGAGGAAAAAGTGACTTGTGTTTGTTATTTATATTCTTATATAGGTCTTCTTTAGAAGGTTCTGAGAAATATTTGGAATCTTCTTAACCCTGGAGCGTACAGCAGAACTAGGGCTAAGGAAATATTTTTTTTTTTTAACTCTGTAGCTGGTGGGAGGTTTTCAAAGCTGACATTCACCAGGGGTTTGTGTCTTTGTGCCAGTGCAGATGGTCTTGTCAAACTATGCCTAGAAATTCATACTCAGTCAGCACAGACTGTCTGGTTCAGGGCTCTACAGATAATTTTTATCTGGTAAAATTTGATTCATTTTTTTTTCCCAAACCTTAAGACTTCAACTTGATAAGAATGTCTAGATACCAATGTGGCACTGTACTGATTATATACAATACACCTATGTCTAAGAAAAGTTCCACAACCACATCGAATTAAATGGCAAGTGTTGAAAGAAAACCTGTTAAAAAGAAATCTTTATGAATATGAAATACAAATAACACAATGACCAGCAGCAGTTATATCCTCTGCAAGCAGTGATGCTTCTGACACTAATTATTATTTGCTGTGTGCTGATACTTTAACCAGCACTATAGTGGACAAGCAGTGGGCAAGCCATCTGCCTTGGTAACAACAGTCCTGCTTACCCCTGCCCTATTTGCATATTTAAGTGCTTTAGAAATATAAAGTAAGCAAGCAAAACTATTTATCTGGATAGTGACTGTATGAAAATGAAACTTCAAAAGTGAATATGCCTGACTACTGGCTTTTAGCTGCCTGTTTGCCCTGTTCCTCAGTACTGTCCTGCTTCTGGTTCTGCTTTTT
>NW_008794911.1:5198258-5203863 GCF_000699145.1 Aptenodytes forsteri
TGTTTTTTTTTTTTTTTTTTTTTGAAGAGAATATATAGCAAAATTATCTTCACAGCATCTTTGTAGGTAACTTGAAATCACACATGCAAGGGTAAATATTTTTTTTCTCTCAGCTAAATAGAGTGAATTGAGGGAAAACATCTCATATTATCATTTGCATACGAGAGAGGAGAAAAACTCTCTGAATTTAATACTCTGAGAGATCTTGTTTCATAGCTTAAAAATCACCCCACAAATATGTTGTATGCATGTCCTGGAAGGATCTCCCTAGACAGTGAATGACACTGTCAGGATTTATACACTTGGAACACCTGATCCAAATTATCAAGGTGTACTTTTTCAATGATTTGAATAAGCTTTGGATCAGGTGCTGTGTTTTTTGGCCAGCCAATCCCATTTTCACGGAATAAGTCATATTCTTTCGTAATGTGAGCATGTAGAGTCATAGTCATTTCTTCTGACCTCAGAGGTCTGCAGTGTACTCATCTATATGTGAACTGCTCTCCTAAGGATCCATTTATAGTTGATGAAGGGAAATAGGCACTTTTTGGGTGCAATTCCTCTTACCTATTCTATGTATGTACTTAGAATAAGATGAATCATGTCTCTGCTACACTGACTAGACAGATTTCCATTGATGGTAGACAAAGCCTTGGTGATTAGCTCATATGGATGTCTGCATTAGACAGATGAATGCCACCTCTTAGTGTTCAAAGCTGACCCTGATAATTTCAAACAAGCTGCCAAGTACAATAGATAATCATTACTGATACAGGATTAAATTCAAATAATTACCTAAAGGCTTGAGGATATTTATCTAATTTTCAGTAACTTGAATCAGTCAATATTCCTAATTGTTTGTTTTGGTGAGTACATCGGAATACTTCACACTAAGCACATTACTCTACTTTAAACATCTTTTAAAATATTCTTAACTCTTTCGTGGAGCACTGCAGTCCTGTTTAATGACAAGTGGCTTTTCTTGTATGTAAAAATTTATTGCTGGACCCTGTGTTTTATTGCCTAATTTCTTTTTGCATTTCTAGACCCTGAGCTGCTGACTGACTTCCTGGCTTGACCTTGGACCCACCTCAGCGTTGGGGACGTGCCTGGCGAATGCTGGGCTGTGTCTGACCCTGGTCCAGCTCTGCTCGCCCCGCTCGCGCACTATGGGACCTTGCCAGTGAGGCCCCTGCCTGGCTGGTGTCCGCCTCCCCATGCCTGTGGGGCAGGCCCCGCTTGCTGCACCCTGACGCTCAGGTTAAAGAAGAAAAATTCTTCATTACAAGAAGACTTCTTTACTTGCTTCTTTACAAGTGAAGGTAAAGTGTCTAAAGGGAAAAAACTACTGTATCAGAAACACTGTGTATGTAGTTCTCAACCCTCAACAAGAATACAACTAATGATTTCTTAGATAAGTAAAGGGATGCATGCTCTATTGCACTCTTGCAGTGTGTGTGCTTTCATTTCTCAGATGACACTGTCCTCACATCCCATTTCAGAACCTGCCTGCAGTCCTGTCCTCACCAAGGGCTATGTGTATACCTTGGTTTTCCTCTTCTTGTATAAAGTTTTCTCATCCTATCTTCCTGAGAGAAGTTCTGTATACCAACTCTCCTTCCATGCTGAGCCTCTGATGTCCCATAAATCACCTATTTTTCACTTTTTGGGCACTCCTTCTTCTCTGGCTCTCTCCTTTTGGGTATTTCAGGGCCCCATGCCTCCCTGAGGCAAGAGTTCTATGTGCCTCTCACAGCCCAGGGTTCATTTGCACTGCCCATTCTTACCATACTATCGCTTCTGTACACGTCCCCAGATTATTATATCACTGAAACAAAATTACCATATTCTGAGAGGAGATTACACATTGATCGTGGCAGTACATAACAAAATATGGTAACAGGGCAAACAGATACATGTAGGTACTGATCATAGTGAAATGATTTGGAAATAGGCCAGTTTCAGAGTTTTCACAATTACTATACTGTAAGTATTTTCTCATCACTGAAGCCTGGCTCCCTTCAAAACACAGGTGGCATATATACCCTGTGCTGGAAGAAGGTGTTTGAAGAGTGAGTATCTGTTTCTAAACCTGTGCACAAACTGTATGTTGAAAACCTGCTTAAAATTAATGCACAAGTTCATCTTTCCCCAGGCAGGCTTAATTTACATGCTGGCATCTTATAAGAATAATTTACTTCCCCTTTACAGTTAGTATGTTTTGCATGTTCACTTGGGAACAACTCTTACCTCACTGACTCTGCTTTGGCTGTGCTTTGTTCCTTCCTGGATTTAGTTGTTATGAGTTGCCATGAGTTTGTTTCTGAGGAAGAAGAAAGGCTTAATGAAGTTCCAGCCTTTTTAGTATGTTTGTGATGTCTTGTTTGTGACAGAAAAAGAGGTGAGATGGGAGAAAACCTCTGCTTTGGCAGACCTTACACTAGCTCTCCAGGGTTTCAAGCAGCCAAATATATTTTGCTTATGCAAGAATCGTACAAATGGGACATCTATGTTGACGTCTTATAAAGCAAGTACATTAGTATGAATAGTTTGTTAGTTGATAGGAACGGAATGAATAAACTATTGAAGAAAATGTATCTCTTGACCTCTTCTTTGAATGCCTTATGTCAACGTCCTGTTTTACTTCTCATGAAGCTTTAATTCCTGAGAGGATATTTGTTAAATCTTCAGTTTTATATCGATGATGATCTTATTGCCCAGCGTGGCTGTGTCTGGGGGTCTGAGCTGCCTTTGAAGAAAAAGTAGTAATAGCAATTTTGGTGAAGCTGCATCCCTAGAAGCAGAAGCAGAAGAGAGATATTTCTGAGGAATATTTTTTTCCGTTCCCTAACTCTGACTGTGCATGGACTGTGAAACTAAGCCATGAGCTTTGTTTTCTATTTCATTCCCAGGTTCACTTTTTTCCCTCTCTCTGTCTCTTTGTCAGCAGGAGTTTGACATCTCTCTGGACTGGGGGACTTGAGTTACAGACCACGTTTTGTCTACTGAATTGCTATGCCAACCTGAAGAAATATTATGAACTACTGCCACACGAGTACTGATTTTCTACTAATCTTTTCCATGTATCATGTTCCATATATTTTGAGACTTTAGTTGAAGAAAACATATTACACTTTGTTATTGTTGTTACGGGGACTTCTCCCTCCCACAAATCAGTCTGAGATGCAGTTCCTCCCCCATGGTCGCCTAGCAAGCCTTAGTTCCTTATGTACGCTTTTGTCCCTTGCAGCAGTGGCAGCGGTAACCAAAGCCCAGGGGTCAACGTAGGGTAAAACAGAAGGAAGATATTCCAGCTCAGCAGGAGCTGGACTCTAAAGCTGTCCTACACCTGAGCTCAGCAGGCTTTGGAAGACACTCCGGCTCTATGGCAATACCCCAAATCAGCAAGTGAGTCTAGATTAGTGTTTTAGTTTGGATAAAGAATGAACTTCTGAAATTAGTCTCCCACTGAGCCCTCTAAGGGTGCCGTGGAAACTTAGCTTCCCATAGGCTATGAGATGGTGCAGCTGTGAGCGCATCAGCCCAATTTGTTCTGAGATGGTTGAAGGCTGGATGATTGGTTGATGCATGGTGGCAAGATTTTGTCCCCTTCTGGGCGTTGTGGCTTCTGTAAACTCAGAATTTTCACAGAAAAACTCACACTGGGTTCCAGCAAACATTTCTAATGGAGTCTTTATGCTTCAAAAGCTGATATGTGTCTGTCTTAAAGCAAACAATTGAGCAAACAGACTAACAAAAAGAAAAAAGTAAAAGCATAATATTCTCTATGCTTTTGCACTTCAAGTGCTGCCAGTGACACATAGCCTTTTTAAAGCAAAGTATTACTTATTTAGAACCAAAGACTGACTGAGAAATCATATCATAAGCCACTAATCTATCTATATGATTTCTGCCTCCTTCCAAGTCTCACTTTTTTTTAGTTCAGAGAAAGACTCTGTTCCTCATTGTTCTTCACCCTTGTCAGCCCCCAGTCTGTTTTATTCCACCATCCCTCTCTTTTGAGCACTCTTTTTGAGTATTTTTAATGTCCCTTTCTTTGTAAGATTGTCTCTAGAGATTAGGAATGGGATAGGACGCTTATAGACAAGAGCTTTAGCTATCATCTTTCAGGTTTGATCCTGATTATTTGTATCTGAGAAAGTATTGCATTACCTTCTTTTTTGCTCTTTCTAAAGCTGTCATTGAAATAAACAATACTAAGTCATATAGGAAATATTGCGCTATAAATAATAGCTAATCAGAATTCTTAATTTATTGAATAGCAAGTAGTCCTATCTGCTACAGCGTTATCCTATGAAATATGAATTAAACATTTGAAAAAGGAAAAATAACAGATGTATAATGTTTAGCTATGCTATTCCATTTTTAGCTTCTTTATTTAAAGATGTTGGATTTTTATTCCACAGACAATTTGAAATGTGGATTTAATTAGTTGGTTTATAGCAATTGTAGACTGATAGTAATAGAATTTTTGTTGAATTTGCTGCAGCATAAAGCAATGACAGCTGGGCACTGCATAGAAAACAGGATGCACAGTATTCTGTTATTAGGATCTATCGTTTGTTATTCCTAACCGTACTTCCTGAGTTAATTGTATGTAGTCTTTGTAGCATAATGCATTCTTTGTCCTGATCTTCCTTGTTTTTTTTATTGAAAAGTTTTGTATTTAGACATACTTTGAGGCCAAGGCTCTGTGACATGACGCTGGAGGTGAGGCACCTGTTTCCTCACATTACGTTCCCAGAACGGGTGCATTTTACACAGGTGACACGCGGTGGTTATACAGACTTGAGTCATTCCTGGGACCACATAGCAGGCAGATCCCAGGCAGAGACTTCCTCTTCTCCAAGATTTTTGTTAAAAACACATTTAGGAAAATGCAAATAATGGAATAAGGAGGCATCCCTATGAAATTACATTCTCTAGGTAAGATAACTCAAAAAAATTTGTAAGTACTCCCAGGATATCCAAACCTTATCCACCATAAGTCTGCTTTATGGAATCTAAACCTGTTGAGATATATTTAATGAGCCATTGGAAATCTTGAAATCTTTGTTGTGTATCATGTTTTAACTTATCTGCATGTATGCAAAGCCCTGATATTTTATCATTGTCTTGAAATCTGGAGGTCTCAATTCAATTGCTGAAACATAAGTGTCTCTAGTGTGTCCTTGAGATGCCCTAAGGATCTGAAATCTCAGTTTGTGATGATGAGGTACTGTGCCATTAGATGACTTTCAGTGCCTATATTTGGGCAACAGGATTGAGTTCAGAGTGACTTTTGCTAAGCTGCTTCATCTCAAAGTGTAGCACTAGCAGAGTCTTCTCAAAATAGCACAAACAAGCCTAGGTGGAACTGCTTAAGAAATCTGAACCGACTAGACTAGACTAGACTATTTAAATTGGAAGGGACCTACAACAATCATTTAGTCCAACTGCCTGACCAATTCAGGGCTGACCAAGTTAAGGCATGTTATTAAGGCCATTGTCCAAATGCCTCTTAAACACTGACAGGCTTGGGCCATCGACCACCTCTCCAGGAAGCCTCTTCCAGGGTTTGACCACCCTCTCGGTAAAGAAATGT
>NW_008794911.1:5204164-5206762 GCF_000699145.1 Aptenodytes forsteri
GGTAAAGAAATGCTTCCTAATGTCCAGTCTAAACCTCTCCTGGTGCAGCTTTGAACCATTCCCACGCATCCTGTTGCTGGATACCAGGGAGGAGAGATCAGCACCTCCCTCTCCACGTCCCCTCCTCAGGAAGCTGTGGAGAGCAATGAGGTCGCCCCTCAGCCTCCTTCTTTCCAAACTAGACAAGCCCAAAGTCCTTAGCTACTCCTCATAGGACATTCCTTCCAGCCCTTTCACCAGCTTTGTTGCCCTCCTCTGGACACATTTGAGTACCTTCACATCCTTCTTAAATTGTGGGGCCCAGAACTGCATACAGTACTCAAGGTGAGGCTGCACCAATGCTGAATACAGCAGGATAATCACCTCTTTTGACCGGCTGGGTATATTGTGTTTAATGCACCCCAGGATGCGGTGTGCCCTCTTGGCTGCCAGGGCACGGCAATATAATCAAACTAACAATACAGGAATAATCAATCACTTCCAAACAACTTCTCTCTCAAATTCTTAACCTTAGAAGAGGAGAAGGCCCGAAGTAGCATCAATGGCATAAGGATAATGAACATCTATTGCCCATTTAAATTCTTGCATCAACATTATGCTTTTTGACTTTTTCTTTCATTTAAGGAGGTGTATCTCAGCAGCTTGTCTAGAATAGTTTGTCTCTATTCATTTCACAAGGAATAATTCACAGAAAAAGACATATAATAAGGAACTTTACAGATCTGTAGATTCCAGGACATAATGCTATGTATTGATAAATTAAACAGTGGCAGGTAATGCTCTGGGCAACCAGGAATCTGTTGTCTATACTAGTAAAATATTAGCATGGTCTCATGTATGGTTGTGGTGATTCCCAAAGGTGGTTTGGATAAGGACACTCTTCTGTAGGATGGAGACTTTACCTATGTATCCAAAGCCATTCTGTTTTTGCTGGCCTTGGTGCCAGAGAAAAAATTCTGGCTATATCTAATTTACTAACATAGGCATAGCCTAAGAGTTGGCAAACTACCAATTTTCAGCCTATTTTCTTGATATTATCTATATGACAAAAAAGACAATCCTATGTTAAGTGGTAAAATTCTTTATAGAATTTAATAAAGCCTGTAACCTTAAAAACATCAACAACAACCTCCCTTTCCTCCAGGAAAAAAATCTAGTACAGTTTCACTCTGGAACTTCTTTGTTAAATCCCCAATTTTTTACAATGGCTGGTTTTTTTAGGTTTGTCCCACAAAAATTTATTGCATTAAGTTGCATTTTCAATATGGAGAAAACCAAGAAAAGATCATCTTTATTGCTAATGTAAAACTCAGTTGCAATAAAATCAATCTTTTTTGGCACTTATGGAGTGTTGGAAATTAAATGAATGACAGGCCCTGTGGTATCATCTCATGGAAAATCTCTGAAGGTTGTTTTTAATATCGTTTTCATTTCAAATCAACTTAATTATAGAGTCATCAATATGGTTCATTAAATACCTATAATATTCCTGACCTGACAATAAATTTGGTATGCAAGATTTCATTGGCTTACCTCCATTTGTGAAACATTACATTATACATTAAATTACAGCATCATCTATACTTAACCTTGTGTACACATGCACACACATACATTTTGTTCAGTTAAAATAGTTTGTCTCATGAAATATCATTTATAACTATCAACATGATTTTTCTTTGTAGTTAATAAAAAGATACTCTGATTTTACCAGATTGATGCATCACATCAACATGAAAACCTAATTTATTAAAAAAGAGACACACTTCATGTCAATGCTAAATTATGTTTCCCTCCATTCATTATCAGCTTATGGTTCGTTAGGCCATTACGTTTTTAAACCCCAGTCCTTACCCTACCAGTTTCAACAAAGCCACTAAAATTCAATCTTTTTATGAGGGCCACAGCTCTCCCCTTTGAGATCAGTAGTATAATTATGAATAATTACCTAGTTATTTCCTGGTTAATTTCCATTACACAAAACCTTTGCATTTCATTAGTGGTCTAAGCTGTAAATTTAGCAATGTCTGTTTTTAAAATTCAAGGGTAATTGATTCAAGCAAAACTTAGTAGTTAGGATGGCCTGTAATGTTTGTGTGACCAGTTATACTGGGTTTACAGGAAATAAAATGAAAAGAAAGTCGCCTAATTCCAGCCATGGTAAAATGTTACAATACTAGTACCCACACAGTACTGAACATTTCTGCTGGCTATAATGCTGCTGTTGAAGTCCCTGGTGACTGGAAAAAGGGAAACATTACACCCATTTTTAAAACGGGTAGAAAGGAGGACCCTGGGAACTACCAACCTTTCAGCCTCACCTCTGTGCCTGGGAAGATCATGGACAGATCCTCCTGGAAGCTATGCTAAGGCACATGGAGGACAGGGAGGTGATTCGAGACAGCCAGCAGGGCTTCACCAAGGACAAGTCCTGCCTGACTAACCTAGTGGCCTTCTATGATGGAGTGACTACATCCGTGGACATGGGAAGGGCTACAGATGTCGTCTATCTGGACCTCTGTAAGGCCTTTGACACGGTCCCCTACAACAACCTTCTCTCTAAACTGGAGAGGTATGGATTTGATGGGTGGACTGTCC
>NW_008794911.1:5207691-5211481 GCF_000699145.1 Aptenodytes forsteri
GAGGTTGGACTAGATGACCTTTAGAGGTCCCTTCCAACCCAAACTATTCTATGATTCTATGATTCTATGATTTTATGATTCCATGAAGTCTATTGAGCTATGTGGTGACATTCACTGCATGTGTTACAAGTGAAGGTGATCACAATTGTGGCTGGTGTCTCTGCAAAAATTTATGTATGTTTTTGCTGAGCTTAGACATGTGGGTATCATATTTGGCACCTTTAGCTCAAGCATCTTAGCAGTCTCACAGAAAGCAGATATTGATGGAAAATCTTCAACATGTATTCAGAAGGGAAAGCTTAAAAAAATAGCAAGTCAACATATAGGCAAGCAAAGCCAAGCAAATACTTCTGTGCACTCTTACTTCAATATTTTCATAAGTTTTGTTCTTGAAAAACTGTCTTTTGTCAGGCAAGAGACTTTCCCAGCTTTTAGCTAAATTATCATCTCAAGAAAAACAGCCTTTGTAGTGGAAGCGCTGACAAAAGCTTAACTACATTATTATGAAGCCTATGCATAGCTAATAAATGACAACACATTTCCTAGCAGCTTTTTTCGCATGTTGTAGGTAATTATTAAAGCTCTCTGGTCTTATTCCAACCAGAAATTCCTAGATGCCTCTAGTGCTGATTTCTTATTGTGTCAAAGTACTGAATGATTTGTTGCGGTCATGACAGGTATACCGTGTCCCAGGCTGATGGATTTCTGCCTTGGGTTTTACGAAGGAGCCAGAAATGAAAGAGGTAACCAGCTCCCTGATATAGCACCCATAAGCACCTCAGAATATCACAGACACTGGGGGTTGCCTGCAAGTGTGCTCAGATTAGTGAGCAGACTTCAGCAAGAATTTTGGCATGGTCTCAAATCTGGCTTGGAGAAGTGGCAAAAACAATGATTTACTGTCTATTATAAAAACCACCTGAAAGATTATTGTGAAGAAACAGGAAAGGTGTACGTTTCTGTAAAGTCCAGACTTTAGGAACATGTTTGAAAATTGTATTTACTTACAATAAAACAGTGTACTGGCAGCTATTGTTGTAACATAGCTACAAGCACGTGCAGGGACATGTGTGTGATGCACAGATAATGAGCTCCAGGCAGTGTACATACCCCTCAGCCAGAATCCTGTCACCTCTGTTAAGTAACTTCTCCCTACATGCTATGTCAAATAAAGGTCTTTACAATGGTTGGAGAAGAGTGACTACTGGGGAGCGGGGTTTTGTGGTGTCAAAAAAATGTGTTTCTGTTACTGAAGAGGATGCTTTGGTCTAATGGCCATGACATATACAGAAATAGAGCAGAGCTTTATGTATTAGGCCTTAGACAGCCAAAACTTGTACTGCCATTGGGCAAGGATCATTCTTGTGAATGCTAAATCGTGGGAAAGGTATAAGCAGAGGGCACATTATAAACCCACTTTATTACTAACCCATGCTAGTATTGAGCTTGCAGTCATGCTACACGTCATTTTACCCTTAGGCTGTAAGGGTGAGTGAAGAAAATTTGGTTGGCAGTAACTAGAAACAGGTATTGAGATGTGTATGATATGTTTGGTTGCCCTTCTTAGTCACCAAATCTCAGTAACAGAGTCATGTGTGCTATGAAATATCAAATGTATTCACTTAGAATCATAGAATCATTGAGGTTGGAAAAGACCTTTAAGATCATCGAGTCCAACCATCGACCCAACACCACCATGCCCACTAAACCATGTCCCTAAGTGCCTCATCTACACGTCTTTTAAATACCTCCAGGGATGGGGACTCAACCACTTCCCTGGGCAGCCTGTTCCAATGTTTAATCACTCTTTCAGTGATTTTTCCTCACATCCAATCTAAATCTCCCCTGGCGCAACTTGAAGCCGTTTCCTCTCGTCCTATCGCTTGTTACTTGGGAGAAGAGATCGACACCCACCTCACTACAACCTCCTTTCAGGTAGTTGTAGAGAGCGATGAGGTCTCTCCTGAGCCTCCCCTTCTCCAGGCTAAACAACCCCAGTTCCCTCAGCCGCTCCTCATCAGGCTTGTTCTCCAGACCCCTCACCAGCCTCGTTGCCCTTCTCTGGACACGCTCCAGCACCTCAACGTCCTTCTTGTATGAGGGGCCCAAAACTGAACACAGTATTCGACGTGCAGCCTTACCAGTGCCGAGTACAGGGTCTTCTTGCCAAGTACAAGTACTTCTTGCTTCTTTATCTATTTGGAGTGACATACCTGGTGGTAAGACCTTAATTAGGCAGTTATGCTCAGCTGAGCGTGTCTGCATGTTGCTGTCAGTATTACTCTCAGCTTTGTTTCCTCTGATCAAATCATGGGTGTGGAGAGCTGTTTTCTTTAAAGGCTCAGTCTTCTGTGGAACACCATTTCTGATTTAAAAAAATCTCAGACAATCAGGAGGGAACTTTAATGTGAATTTCTTTAACTACAGAAGAAAAGTATTGGCCTACCTGCTAAGTATAAATAGACCAGTCATCAAAATCTTTGGGATTCCTGGCAAAAGACAGAAGTACGTTTCGGCAAGATGCTTGTACAATACTTTTTCTACCTTTCCTATGAAAAGAACAGGAAAAAAGGCAAATCACCTCTTGTATTTATACCCAGCTCTATTTACATCGTACTTCATATCTCGCTTCAGAACACATATTTTTCAGCAAAATAAAATGGATGAGCACAATGAGAAAGGGAATAAAAATCACATTTGTTTTTAATCCAAGCTCATATCTATTTTATTCTGTACGTTCTTTCATTCCTTTATTTAGAGCAAACATTAACAGGATTATGGCTCTAATTCTCATTTTCATTATGGATGGTTTGGAGGCACTGCCTCATCCCAGCCCAGAGCTTTGACCACCTGTACACACAAATATGCTGGGCTGGACCAGCTACCCAGAGTACGGT
Source organism: Aptenodytes forsteri (assembly GCF_000699145.1). Lineage (NCBI taxonomy): Eukaryota > Metazoa > Chordata > Aves > Sphenisciformes > Spheniscidae > Aptenodytes > Aptenodytes forsteri. The sequence goes on from NW_008794911.1 coordinate 5,210,589, forward strand.
GTTTGATTTTGTTCTGTTCTCCTTCTGTCCTCCCCCTGCATTACCAGGGAGGTAGATAAGACAAGACAACAGATACATGGTAGGAACTGTTTGACCAGGTGGCACAGGGAGACCTGGGATGTACAGACTGGCATTTCTTAGACAGGAGAGCATGTGGGCTCCGTGCCACAGAGGCATCCTGTGGTCCAAAGGGAACCTGTGGGGAAGGTGTATACTCAAGTCTCATTCTAAAAGGCAGAGAGAATATGGCAGGACATGTGGCCAAGGACAAGGATGCCAATGTGCCACAGTTCAGACACAACCCATATTTTTTATATACTCCCATGATATTCCCACTGCTAAAGAGCAATTACTGTACAGGTTAACTGGTTCTTCTGCTGTAGACTCTTAGATGGCAGAAAAAGAGTATCAAGTCGTCTATGCTCACAGCTGGAAAAGACTGTATGATGTGGGTGGAAGTAGCTTCCCATGAGGGAGTGAAGAAATAATCCAGAGAAGTGGGATTATTGGCTTTGGGGAGAACCAGTGCTATTTTAAGACTTGTTCGGATCCTGGTGTTCCAGGTAGAGTAGGCCTCCCAAAGTGCATTAGTCAGTGCATGCACAAGGATGCAATGCCAGATGGTCTGGACTTATCTGTCTATCCAGCTTATGTTACTTAAAGGAGTACATCTAACGTGGTGAATCCTGTTTCATTGATCATGCACTGTAAAATCATTCTGTTTCGGTAAGCAAGTCTAACATTTTGGATTGATATGTGGGCTTAGGCAAAACTATGTCCAGTGTGCCTAAAACCCTAAAAAATCTGCTACGCCACCTGGATGCCCACAAGTCTATGGGGCCGGATGGGATCCACCTGAGAGTGCTGAGGGAGCTGGCGGAGGTGCTCGCCAA
>NW_008794911.1:5212943-5243744 GCF_000699145.1 Aptenodytes forsteri
AGGGACATGGTTTAGTGGGCATGGTGGTGTTGGGGTCGACAGTGGACTCGATGACCTTAGAGGTCTTTTCCAACCTTAATAATGATTCTATGATTCTAGATGGAATAAATTCCAGCTGCTTCACACCAACAGAAAACCAAAAGACTGGACAGTCCACCTCCACCAAGCTCCTGGGACATCTGGGAGTGTAATTTCCTGCAGCCACTGGGAATGCTGATTCCTGGATGAAGGTGTAGAGCTCCAAACCATGTGCTACCCTGGCAGAGGAGAGGTGGGCAGCTGTTTTCCCAGACAAACCAGGAGACAGAGGGCAACCAGAGGAGTGAAAGGGTAATTCTGAAGTGTACTGTCATCTTGTGCTGTCCCTACCCCTTCCTCATTATAATGTAATCTGTGAGTAAAGTTAGGCCCAGATAGTTGTGGGTTTTTTTTGTAGCAACTAAAGTATAAGTAACTTGAAAAAGTGTAAGCCTGTTTTTTGTATGTTAGAAAACGTTAAGAAGCTTGGTGACAAGGACATGCAAAAACAAATGGCTTAGGAAAGTGAAGAAGTGGTGAAAGACTGTTTGTTATTAAAAAAGAATAAAAATAGCAGTACTGGAAAGGACACATAAAAGCATGGAAGATTTTCAATTTAATGAGAATGCTAAGAATATGAGACAGGATATGCAGTAGTATTTTTATACATGAGTTTTCAGAGACAGTGGTAAGGGAAAATCTTTGCCTGAATTCTAGTGGGAAAAGTGACATTTATGTTATGAAGAGATTTAAATTTTCTACAGACACTGGGTGAATTTCACTATGAAGATTTAGCAAAAACTTTGTATGTGAAAGATGGGTTTTGTTTAAAGAGAGAGCTGAGAGAGACTTTCTAGCCATGTTTAACAAATCCCAAGAGCTCCTTTCCCTGTTGAATTGGTTTCTGTGGAAAAAGTGAGAAAATGTTTTGCTTAATGATTCAAGAGAGCCTGAGAGGAGAGAGCTGGTCAACCAAGGAACAAGCTGCACTATTTGATTTGGAAAAAAGTCCACTCTTCACATTTAAAAAAAGTTTCCTTTAACTTTCAGTATGTAGGAAGAAATACTCTGTCTGTAAGTAAAGAAGAGATAATCATTAAGAAATTGTGAAAGGTAAATGTTTCCATTATTTAGGGTCTTTGTGTTTATATGCTCTTTAATAAGCTTCAGTCCAAAAATGATAACAAGAGGGTCTGTTGCATATAGTAACACTGAGAAAAAATACTACTTTAAACATGGAGATTAGACCACTTATTTCACTTTAAGGGAACCTTTCTCCATCTGAGACAGACATGAAAGGTGAACAAATTGTACCTTATATTTAAAGACTGGCTCTTAAAACAGCACATTATACTTTCTTCTCATCATCATATTAAGTGGCAAAGGAGATTCTTTACTATGGTTACATGAATTTTAATATGAGAGATATGCATGTTAGGATACTGATTGAGTTAGAGGGAATACTTTGCACTTTGGAAACAAACAAAAAAATCCTATAAATTTTTTTCAGCAGAATACTGACCACAGTGAATTCATTGTATTTACAAAGATATCTTGACCATACTTGAATGAATTATTTAGGAGCCACCAAACAGGTTAGAGCCTGTTCCTTCTCACCTGTAACTGAATTGTGTCCTGAAAAGTGTAGGTGACTGCCTAATTGGGTTTGGGGTGGCCAAACACAATCCACAAGATTAGCTGCTGAGGTGAGCTGAGACATAGCCTTTTGCTGCTTATGGGTTACCTGAAGAGATTATTTCAGATAAAAGTCCTCAGTCTGTTCCTGAAGAGTTTCAAATACTCCTAAGGAGAAATTCAGTAAAGGACACTCTGTCTATTCCTTATCAGCTAACAGTATCGGATAGGTTAGCAGAACGCTTTTGCAGACACTTTCAAAGGGCCCTAAGGAAAAAAAAAATCAACAGTCTGCCATACAGAAAATTCCAGCAGTTATTTCTCAAATATCAGATATGAATTAGGTTTGATTTATTGGGTTGTGTCTTAGCAAAACAACTAAGAACACAGTAAAGTAGATGTATTTTTAAAACCTGAGTACACATGCCTTGACTAAGGAGTAAGTTCAGGGAAGTGTATTTTGGGGTGGTATTGCAGTCCATGTTTTCTGTAGCAGGATTAAAATGACAGATAATGAAGAAATGGGATGACCATTTGCTCCAACATAGAAACTTCCAGAAAGGGAATAGATTTTCCAGTACTGAGGATGTTTTTAGAAAGGGAAAAATGAGATACGTATATTGCCACAGAGATATGAAGGCAAATACTCACATTCTGATCTGGGGGACAGTAAAGATACTTCTGGACCAGGCATTTATGGTCATAATGAATATAATGCTTTACAAGTCCAATTATACAAACACCTAAAAAATTTAATTGTATATAGCTATTTCAGTGCTATTCTAGTGTGATTATACAAAGTACACATAACCCATATATACATAATGGGTAAATATAGTATACATGAAAGATACAACCGCAATGGTTTTCATTTTCACGCATGTCACATCTATCTTTATAGGATATCACTGTTGTAAAAGGAGCCATTCTGTGAGGAAACCCTGTTACAATGAACACCAGAGGAGAAACACCCTGCTGCCTCCAAGGGCCTGACATTTGTTCTTTCTTACCTGGCTACTTCACTTAATCTAGAGTGAATGTTATTATGAGTTATGGTATATGACATTCCCTCTGTATATGAACTGCAGCCAGTTCCATTAGCAATCTTATAAGTTAACTAGTCATCGCTTTACTCCTGAGAACTTTCTGAACCTATAAAACCACTTTGTTTTGTGAAATAGCTGAGTTTTCATTTTTCATTAAGAGCCAGTCACAAAGGAAACTAGAGGCATCAGTATGCTGTCTCTAATTCTAAAGAGTGCTGAGTAGACAACATTTGATATTTATTAACCCTAGATAAAAAAAGCAGTATCTTAAACTGGAAGCCTTAAATGTCATCCTTTTGTTTTTTACCTTGAAGTGGTAGGAATTATATCTTCCAAAGACTAACCGGCAGTTTGCAGCAAGCAAATGAGTGAGGTGGAGTGCAAGGGATCTTTTGTCATCGTTATTAATAGCACCTTACATTTTCTGTAACATCTTTTATCAGTCTCCAAGACTGATCTGTGCTATTACTGAACATGGTTTATTTTTTTAATTCTGTTTTTGTGAAGCTTGCTTGAATATTAAGCCATGACAAACACAAATTACATTTAATAATTATGCTAAACATGCATTCAAATCTGTCACACAACAAGAAAAGTCTAAGAAGCCTTTTAAAGCACTATATTAACTTATTCTAAAACATGATAATGTCGTACATTAGGTTGACATGGTTGTATTGAGTGACCCTGAAAGATTTGCTGAACCAAGGGAGAAAGGTTTTTAAAATGATGAGAGTTAGAAATGAAAGAAAATTATAGCTTTGCACACCAGGTTGTTGTGTATGAGATCCTTTGTAACAGAGATATGAACACCAAATCATTTGATGCACCCAGCTGAAGGAAATGAGCAGTGTGATCAAATTAAAGGCTGGAAAAGTAAATATGAATATTTATGAGATGTCTGGAAGTAGGAAACAGCCTTGTGATGAAAAATATCATTACTTGCTACTTTAGTGGAGTAGGCTTTGTAGGTTGCTGTCACTTTGGTGGATATCTACTTGCCTGTTGAGTGTGCAGTTGTTTGGACAGAACAGATCCTCCCTGACCCAAGAAGAGGAGGATCTGATGCCTTTGCAGAGACATTTCTCACAGAACTCTGCAAAACCCACATTGGCATGCTTTATGGCCACAGCTCTAGGAAGTAGAGAAAATTTGCAGACCAACAAAAGAGGTAACTGGGGAGTAGAAAGAAATGCTTTCTCTCTCATATGACACCATCAAAATTGTATCAGAAAGTAAGTAAAAAACATACATAAAGAATTATTTCTATAAATAGTTCATCCTTAACAAGGGTAATTATAGCCTGAGCAGATTTTTGTCTTTATAGCATCATAGAAATCACTGGTGTGGAACTGGAGTCCTGCCTGCAAATATTCCTCTCTGTGGCAGATCCCAGATCTGTTATTCTCTGAGACAGCATTTCTCTAACCACCACTGTAGAGAACGGTATGTCTTGAAAGGCTCTTGGAGGAGTATATGTTACCAAAATTTCATGTGGCCAATCCCCCTTTTGGCCTTTCACACAAGAGACACAACCTGGCGCAGCAGAGGTCTGACACGGTGGTGATAAGACTGGTGGTAAGCAAGCAGGCAAACAGATTTTTTCTATATTTAGGCATATTATTTTGGTATTAACAGACATTACAAATGTTTCCATTTTAGTCTATCAGGGTATTAAACCAGGGTCTGAGTTATCAAAACTGTTGATCACTAGTACTGAAAATAAAATATTTTAAAATTATCTTGAATTAGAGAAACAAGTCTTGAGCAGTGAGGTACTCCAAAAAGTAATGTTTACACTGGAAGTCTTGCATCTGAGATTTCCCCTCAAAGTTTGCAAGTACTCATTAGAACTGTATGTAAGGTATTTGCTTTAGAAATCTGCTGTGGGATACCTGATGCTGACAGTAGCCTGAAGCTGATAATTTAGAGTGGACAAGTGAAGAGTTCCACAGTCTTGACTGTGATTATGGTCTATTCTTAGCCTCATCTTAGGCCTTCCTCACCAGCCATTATACCATTGCCCCACAGTAGTGACCCATTGCTCTCCTGGAGGTGATAATTTTCTGCCAACACCAGATGTTGCCTCACCTAAAAAGCATAAGTAACTCCAAAATTTCTGTGTGTTTCTGTATTTTATGGCTTTATAAAGGCTAATCCAATCCCTGCTCTAACAATACGAAAATTTCTTCGCTGACAAATTTTGCCTATCATGCCATTCATGTTTCATTTTTATAGCTGGGAGTTCAAGTCAATGCCACAAAGTAAGAAACTGAAGTAGAACATTGTTTAAATTTCTTCTGGCTATTTAGATAGGTAGGTACGAGCAAAGGGTAATAACACTTTATTTGCAACACAAACAGAAAACTTAAGAGGATAATACAGAATTTCTAGATTAACAAATTGTGGCAGCAGGTTTAATGCTTCACTGATAAAACAATTCATAGTGCCACTTTATGGATAGATTCATTGTAGTAATCCACGTGGTTAGTCATAGGACTGAGTTTGGTGTTAAGAAACTCCACTCCAGACCAGACTTTATTGCAGTCTGCACTGTCATGTTAAATTAGGGTTCCAGCTTGCACTTGTATCCACACATCTGATTGTCTACACCTCCTGCTTATTGATTTATACTCCAACTAATGTCTGGAGCAAACCAGCCAATTTACCAGCTGGAGAAACATAGACAGAAAATTGAATCCTGCCTTTTTGGGCTGGGGCGACTCCAATCTCTCAAGCCACAGGGCATAAACATTGAGTTATTCTTTGTCATAATTAGGTACTTAGTACAGATTAGAACAGCATAGCAAATCCCCCCCCAAACCGCACCAGGTGAGTGTGGTATTGTGATTTCTCCTGGGGCTGTATCTGAACAATATGCATTTTTCTTTTCATTCTTCCTCTCTGCACACGAATGCTTCTGATTTTTACCAAGACAGCAAAGAGTGACAGAAGACAGACAAGACATAAGGCTGAAACATTGCCTTACTTAACTTCTTTAGTGTTCAGAATTATGCAGGAAGAGAAAAAACAACCCTCAAGAACATTGAAACCAGTGTTGATTTCTTTCCAGATGTTTCTAAGATCATAACATTTGATTCTAGACAGAGCCTGAGGTCAGCGGTGTTTTTTTCATTTCAGCTAATTTCCTGTATTCCAGTAATTTTGCTTCTGATTCCAGTTAATGCCAGAAAATACAGTTGTGCAATTTGCAAACATGAATTTAACTGTACTTTTTCTAACCCCGCAATACAGTTTATCAGTCAAGTCCATGAATTTTTTGTCACACAGATTGATGGGCCACCCCAGACTATTTTGTCCATCTCTCACTGAAAACTTTCCTTTCTTTATTTTTATTTGGTGCTTTGCTGCCTGCTACTGCCAAAATATTTTGGAAAAAAATAGGTAATTTCTATGTAATCAGCCATCTATGCATTAGAACTTGCATCTCCAAAGTAATCAATGCCTTTTATTCCAGATTGTCATGGAATTATTGACTTTCTGGTGCACACCATCTTACTAAACTCATTATACCTTCACCCTTGCAAAACCATGGGGATTAAGAACTGCTGGAAGTGTAGCCCCATTTCCAAACAATTGCTCAGTTGGCGATGTTGTTAGCAATACAGGGTGGCAAATTGTTCAGGCTACCCGGATTACGTATCATACTCCAGAAGAGTTAAGGATTGAGATGAGTTCCACTTGCATAGTTATTAAAAAAGTTTTCTACAAAGATTTTTGTAAGAAATTCTCTGTACAGCAACAAGAAAAATATTTTCAGGCATTATGCTTTATTTTTTGTGTCTATCCTCTTTAATAAGGGACTGATTCTATCCCTGGATGTATGTAAAATGAAACAAGCTCTGTGCATGTGTAAGGTGTGATTAGAGATTTCTGTTTTTTAATTTAAAGTGTGTTCTCCCAGGCCTTTCAACAGAAATGAGTTACTCATAATGTTTATGTGGCTCCAGAGTCTAAAAATATACCTGTAATACATACATGAATTGCAGAATATATGGTGTCAAACGGAATAATATTGTCCCCTTAAGACTTCATTCTGTGAATAAAAACTGGGTAATAGTTCTTTAATGTGCTTGCTAGAAATCTCTGTCCTGATCAGAACTTTTTTTTTTCTATGAATAAGTTTTCTTAGTGGACAAAAGGGAGTATGATTCAGTGTTCCTTAAAAAAATCACCACTTCTAAATATTTAAAAAGTGAGTGAATTCAGAAAAATCCTGATACATCCTTGTATTTATGGAAATACTTGGCTTGGGAGTGGGAGAGCATTATCTGTTTAGACCTTCTCATCTCCTAAGAAAGTGAGGAAGAGAAAAAGTAACTTCTATTCTTAAAATTATACCTTTCACAAAATGACTTTCTCTTTAATTAAGAGAAAGGTACACATATGTTTTCCTGTCTGAAAAATATCCAGAAAATGGAAAAATAAATATGGGGAATTGAATCTGAATTCTTTCTCCCTTATTACTACTGGAAGTCAGATTTTTTTAGAAAATTAGATGAGAACACACCAAAAAAAGAATCAAAATTCTTGAATTTTATTGCAATGATATTACAATTTATTTGGACTAAAAAACTTTGGTGAATATTCCTGTATGGAAAATTTCTATTTTCCAGTCAACTTTTAAATGTGTATATTTACATTATGACTTTAGAACTATTTTAGAAGTCACTGAACACTGAAAAAAAATTTCTTTCAAAATGATGGGTTCAATTCAGCCTTAGTTCCTGTTTCAAGTATCTCTTCTCCTTTGAAAAACAGCTGAAGGTTAGTGTCAACCAGCAGCAAGCACCAGGAATAAAACACTTGTGTTTGATATCAATTAGCTGATGTAGACTGAAAAGTCTTCTTAAGAGAAGGGAGCAGGTAGTAATGATCTGGGCAAAGTCACTCTTGGATCTGACTGGGAGACTGAGCTTATCAAGGAAGAGAGGATCTGACAATTTACTTTTATGTCATCAGGTACAAAACTGATATTTATTATTATAATAAAAAAAGGGTCACATGAAAATTGCATTTGAAACTTTAAAAATTATTTTTATAACTTGAAAATTTTGGTTTTCTAGGGTTATATCTTTTCAGAATATTTTGAGAATTGGGTGTTTTCAAGTTTTTGCTAGTACTTGAAAGATTTATGAGGTGTTTAACAAAAACTATGTAAGTTTGTCTTCCAGTCTCTAAAGTTGCATGAGTATTCAATCTTTCTATGGATGGTATATTCCAATGTTATGATTTCATTTAAACAACAATCTTTAATGCAACTGGTCTCCGTTTGTCATTATCCCTAAAAATAAAGTGTAGCAAGTGACTCTTGACTTCTTGCCAGTTCATCCATTATGACTAATATACTTTGTATTCCAGATCTATTGAGCTGTTCTTGTCTCAACTCATTTTGTATTATTTTTAAAACTAGAGTTAAAAGTACATCTAATGCTACTTTGAATTATATCTGGTTAAAAACTGTAGGAAATAAAAATCTGCTTATGCTCTGTGTAGTCAAATTTGACGTCTATAATATAAACTGAAGTAGTTAAACGGGGATTAAAATAACAGAGTTGCAGAAGTGCTAAGGATAAGTAAATGTCAGTTGTTCAGTATGAAACCAAAAAGCACACCACATCAAGAGAGATGAGATAGAAGCAGGAATAAATTAAAAAATTCTTTTTCTCTTTCAGTAAAAAAATGCCTACCTGTTTTTTGTTTGTTTGTTTGTTTGTCTTGTTCTTTTTCCCCCAAAAGAGTATTTTTTTTTTTTTCCAAAGGCTCTTACAGTCTGGAAAACTAACTTTTTGGCACTTGCAATTGTCAGTAGGTTTTGAATTTTGTGTACCTCATGCACCAAAGCCACTGGAGTGCAAGCTGCAGAGTGCCGGGGGCGAGCGGAGTGGGAAGATCGCACTGGTGCACATGAGTCCCAGTGCGTGGCACAAAGGCAGTGCTGAGACTTCCCTCAGTACGTGGCTGGGTTTCCTTTGGGTATTACGTCTGCATTTCACTTTGCAGCATACCCCACAGACAACCTGGACTCCTCAGGCAAACAGGAAGGGATTGATAAAGATTAGGAAACTGGTATTTATGTAAGGGGCTACAGCTGATAATCTTGGATGTGCCTTTTGGACTTTCCTTCTGTTTGCCCGATGCCCTGGTAATGAAAAGCACATGCTGAAATCAGTGCTTGGCTCGAGGTGGAATGACCAAAAAACTGTCTTCATTGTTTAGGTAATCCTCTATCTACCAGACACTGCAAACAATAGCACCTCTGACCACTCAATTAAAAATTGCAGCTGGCAACATTAGTTCCCTAATTTTTTGTATAATAGCCTCAAGCAGGCCTCCATGGAGACAGCCTAGACACCGAGGTGTGAGCTGGGGTAGAGGAGAGGAGCATGGCACGCTGCCTCTTGCCATGCAAGCCTGTCATCATGTAGCAAACACACGGCGGCCGGGAGGCAAGCGAGACGAGACCTGTAGTCCGAGCTGTGGTCCCTGTACTGAAGCTTTTTATGGCTATTATAGTTTGCTTGTTCCCCCAAGACTGTCTAGTCTCAATCCCTAGGTGAGATGAAATGCATAAGTGGTGTTTCCTGTAGAAGCAACACGGTGTCCTGAGCCAGCCCTGAGTTGGGTTTCTGAGCTCCCTAGAGGAGTCAGAGCTCAAACATGTCCTGCTGGCTAGTTCACTGGGTTTTGGGCATCTCTCGTGTGGTACCTGCTTTTCCCTGGGAATCTATAGAAACCTCAGTTCCTGGCTTTGGGTTTTGGCTTCTCACCCCCAAACCCCAGTATAAAAAAAAAAAGAAAAAAGAATATACACTGCCTAAAGGCCAGACCAAGAGCTTGACAAACTCCTGGGCTTTGAATTCAGGGTGTCTTGACTTGGTACTCAAACTGCCCAGACTGTTGACATGGCATAGCTAAGCTGTTAGATGGTTACACAGCAAATATAATTTTACTGTGAGACACTATGGGTATAAATCACAATGACAGAAACCATTTGTTTAAAAAAAAAATTGATGAAAGGGATAAAAGAAAACTTTGCAAAGAGTTGCTGATTTGATTAATATCTTTGGGGGGAGGGGGGAGAATCACTACCATATCAGCACTAGAGAAGTCTACCAAGACAGCTTGATTAATATAAAAAAAAATTACCTGAATGTATATAAGTGTAGATAAGATGAATTTTTATAATTCTGAAGTTTTATAAAATACCAGCTAGAAGATTAGAAAGATATGGCATTAGTTTCCTTTAAAAAATTCTGTACAAGGAAGATTCATAGTAAGTCAGTTCAGTTCTGAGTATGAGTAAAAATAAAAGTCATATAATATTAGATTTGGGAAAGATAACATTTTTTAACATACATACAATATCTTAAACACTACATAAGTAATTCTGAAGTTTTATAAAATACCAGCTAGAAGATTAGAAAGATATGGCATTAGTTTCCTTTAAAAAATTCTGTACAAGGAAGATTCATAGTAAGTCAGTTCAGTTCTGAGTATGAGTAAAAATAAAAGTCATATAATATTAGATTTGGGAAAGATAACATTTTTTAACATACATACAATATCTTAAACACTACATAAGTCTGTACATAATTCAGCAGGACTTACTGATAAATTACCTTTTTTGATCAAATATATCTTCTGTGACTACGATAAATTATTATTTTTGACTCATTACTTCCTGCTTAGAGAGACCATATTAAATAGCAAAAAATTTCAAAAGCATAGCATATCAGGAACTTTTCTCATACATTTAAAGGGCAAAACCTTTCTGCTGGATTTCTTGGCATACCTGGCTTTGTTTCTTTAGCTAATGAAAATTTTTTTGTATTCTTTAACAAACTTATAAGATTATGGGGCTTATCTGAATTTATTTCTATGAACAAACGGGGAATTTGGAAATGAAATAATTCATGATGTTTTGAAGTGGATGATTTCTGTTCTAGGCATAAGTTTTACAATAGAACAATAATTTTGCTTATAGTTAAATAAAGACAATATAGTTACTTAGAAGCTAACTACTTCAAATATCGCCATATTCATAAAGCTGTGCAATATCAGTCTATCTTCAGATAATGAATCATGACATGATCCTGACTACTTAGCTCCCACATCTGTTTGCTGGTACCATGGATTGCATACCACCTGCATACTTAGTGATTTCCAGCTCCTAAGCATAGTTTCAGTATGAGACAAGGCACAAATAGACACATGTGCAGTCAGTAGCAACTGAGATGGAAAAGCTGCACATCAAATGCTGTAAAATGCATGCATAAGCTGGTGTGAGTGTAACATTTTGGGGGGAAATGAATACATTTATTAACTCTTTTGAGAAGCTCATCAGTAAGCTGGTCAATGCACCTGGAGAAGACTAATTGGCTAGCACCCGCTCCTTCTGCTGATTATCTGAAATTATTCTGTTTACGGAAATCCTAAACCTATTAAAACTTTGGATCTGGCTTGACTCTTACAGCTGTCACTACAGATCTTGTTTTCCTGTCCCACAGCCACTGGGACTATTCCAGGCATGCGCCTGGTGTGACCAGAGGTTGCCTTTCTCAGTATCTTTCGTGGTCGGTCTGTAATCCTGCTGTGGCCTGGCATTTAGTACCAAGACCCTCCTCCTGTCCCCCAGCCAGACACACATGGTCTGTGCTTGAAAGGCTCTGCACAGATATTGCTATGATAGTACAAGCTCTTGAGGAATACCAATAACTATTCAAATTTGGTTTTAGAAATTTAAATTGTATGTACCAAGATGAACTGGCTGGATACTTTATGATGCACGCTGCATAGCCAATACTTTTATTTACTTAGCACTCTATTTTTTTCTGGATTGTTTTGGCACAGGGCAGACTGTCAGGTTTAATCACCTGGAGAATTTCAGGTAGGATGTTCAAGAATTTTAGGGTAATATGCATGCAAAATAAGTGTCTTAAGTGGAAAGAATTTTTTTAGGCTTGCAGACTGTGGCTAAAAATGGGTGGGTGGAGTTAAATTTGTACGATGCTCTGTTCAAAAGTCCAAATCTCCCAGTCCAAACCAGTCATAATTAATTGCAAGAAGAATATGTATTTAAAGAATAAACTCTGTTTATGCTAATTTCCCCCCCCCCCAATCAGTTTCATCTGCTGCATGACACCTGGGGTAGGTGGTTTTTTACCATGGACCTGCTTGCTTTTCACGTAGCTATGAAAGGCATGACAGGTATTTCAGAAGTATGGTAGTATTTTTTTTAATGTAATTGAAAACGTTTTTATGTACCTCTGATTTGGGGGGGGGGGGGGGGATTTTTTTTGAATGAAGGCTTAGCGGTGGTAAACAGCCTGCAAAAAAGCAGTCAGCGAAGTTCAGATTTAAGCCAAGAAAAGGTCCCTGGTGAAGAAAAGCACGTCTGGAAAGCAAGTGAGAAATGCAAAGCACTTGCAACCTTTTGCTCTTTTGGGAACTCTGTGTGTGTATATCTGAAACCACAGTTTGGTCTGCTGTTTGGAAAGGTTTCTCTGGGTTAAATTCTGCCATAAGATTTTGGCATCTGGCTCTGATTGCAGTCAATGGGAGTCCTCTGAGTGCATCTGAGGGCACAGTATGACCCTTACCGCTTGTTTTCACTCACTCTATTTTTATGCTATGACACGTCTGAGCAGGGACAATCTCAACTGCTCATCCACTTTAAAGGCCATCTGTAAGGAAAGCTATTCTTGTATTTCCTTTCAGTCTCTGAGCAGCCCTTAGCCTTCTTTCATGACTTCCTTTCTTGTTGATTTATTAAGCTACTAATGCTCAGATCACCGTCTATAAAAATTAAAACTTCAATCTGAAAGAAAAAATAACCAAGTAGATAACGTAAGTACAAGATAATAGCACAAGTAGCTACAGGCAGACATAGCATATTTCATTTTCAGCTGTCTTCTCAAAGATAAAGAACAGTTCAATCAAATTAAAAATGTGGAGAGATTTTCCTTCAAGCAGCATTGAGCAATCAAGTCTAAAAACCAAGCCATACTGTGCTCCTGAAGCAGATAATAATATCAGTGATGAGGTATTACTATTGGGAGTAAATGGCTCCTGTAAAATAATAAACTGATTTAATGGGCCAAATGATGATAAGGTACTTTTCATGGATATGCCAGAGGCAGAAATTATTTTGTCAGGATTGGAGTCCTGACTTGACATTCCTACTGCAAGGCTCCAGAAGGCTTGAGGCTCATGGCAGTCTTGTGATTACCGTGATGGAAACTGAAGTGGGACCCTGAAAGCTGAATCCTCCACAGCCTGTTTAAGTATTCTTCAGGGTGGGCAATGCTTAAAGTTCTTACTGGCTCACAGCAAAACTGTGATCTAGTGCAGTGTCTTGTATTAGACGTGTTCAGTGCTTATGAATTAAGGCAGGAGAATGAGCATCCTTGCAAGGAAGGCTGCTTTCTATCTAGGCTGTAAATTGATACTATTTCATTTCTTTTGGTCTTTGGGGGCTTGAATGCCCTGGGCATAGTTTTAAACTTTCTAAAACTTGTGAGAGTTGAAGAAGTTTGCAGCTTTTTGTAGATTCCACCAGAGCTACTGTATCTGGACTCTTGCAGCACTTAATCCTGGAGATGAATTCTGTACAACAAAAAGTGGGAATGTCTTAGTTAGGGACTTCATCTAGGATATGAAAGTTGCATGTTATTTGTAAGCATATCCCTTGCTGTAATCTGTTCACTGTCCAATATGGACCTTCTTTTAGTATCATGAAATATATATTTTAAAATTTAGAGTGTCTCCTCTACTTCCATAGAAATGTTTCTTCTTTCAACCACTGATTTTAAATTTGCTGTACTTTGAGTACGGTCTTTCCTGCTACTTCAAATTTTGCACCAGCTACACCGTATCTTATCCCTGCTCCTTCGCCAAACTTTTTTTCTTTAATGTTCCATGCTTATCTTTATGTATAATACTGTAAGTTTTGCAAACTAAAATGAATGCTATTGCCTGAAATTTACACATCTCTCTGCATTTTCTTATTCCCTTGACCTCTTGGAAACAGTGTTGAGACCATTTATCTCCGAGTATTCAACTTGAAGTAATTTTCTTGTAGAATTTGTTTTAACCCTTTCATCTCTTGAACTGGTATCTTGCTTTTGTTTGGAGTTCACAACCTTTTTCCTATAGATATACAGAGCATAAAGGAGAAAAGATTCTCCCTTCCTTCCCATAGAGCCAATTACCTTCTCTGGAGCCTGATTTGAAGGCATCTCCATCTAATAGCTTTGCCCAAGCTCTAGTTTTCTGTCCTGTTGCCTGGATTTGTTAGTGTACATTTAAACTACCTTCTCTTGTTTTAAAGCTTTCTGAAGGGTTTCCAGTTTCAGGAGTTACAGCCACTCAAAAATTAGATTACAGATCACTCTGTAATATTAGTGATATAATATTTAAATGTGCTGTTGCTGTAACAGGATCCTAGTATGACACCAGGATTTGTTGCACAAGAGAGGAAGAACTAAGCACCTCAGAAAAGTTATCTATAGGGACCATGTTGCTGCCTGCAGGTAGCCTACAGGGAATGATAAACAGAAGACGAGTATCTGCACATCTGCCTGCCTCTGGCATTGGAGGATGTATGAACAAGCTAAGGTGCCAAGGAAGGACTTTCATACAAGAAGACAGAGAGCAAGAATGAGGAAACTTTAATGGAGAAAGGTTTTCTCTGTTCAAAATGCACTGCTGCCTCGTGGACTCAGGAAGCTGGCCTTGGTGAGCTGTGAACTCTTCTTTAGTCCAGTATTACTTGTTCCTATATACACTGGATTCCTGATTCACCAGGAGGCAGGGGGCTATCTGCTCTGAAGAATCAAAGCCCCATGTTGTCTCCAAAATCTTGTGACTTCCCCTCAATTCTACTGCTTGCAATCTGGAAACTGGCCTACAGCCCTTCTCCTTGAAGAGCAGGCATCACATCAAAGCGAAACGCACAATGCTCTTTTATCAGGATATTACCAGAGGATTTGTTGTGTCAATGACTGCTTGCAATGCAGATGTCCAGATGCTGATCCCCCACTCTGCATCATGGGGTGGCAAGGTAGGGCTGCTGCAGGAGTTTCTTGTCCTTTTGCCCAAATGGAAAATGCTCTAAATGATCTTACCTTTAACACTTCAATGACCTGCTGGAGAGAGAAACAGGAGGAAGACTCTGTAGAGGGAAGAGCTGAGCAACCTGCTCTGACCTTGCAGCTGATCCTGTTCTGAACAGGAGGTTAGACTACAGACCTCCCGGGGTCCCTTCCAGCTTGAACTATCTGATGATCTTATGAGACCAGGACTCCAAATAACTCATCCAAAAAGCTCATCTAACTGAGCTTTCAGGCAGTTTGCAGGAAAAGTCAGTATGTGAATGTTTAGACACTTGATTTTTCTAAAGAGAGCTCAGATTCTCATTTATGTGAAAGTATTTTTTAATAAAAATTCCCATAAATAAACAGAAAGGTGCCATCTTTGCAGTGAGCTTTTTTATTGTTGTAATTTACTATTATCTGTACCATACTACTGAACAGAATTCAGTTTTATTTCCTCTGTCTCCTTGGAAACATTAATCTCTGTGACAGGTGGACATTCAGGCCAAGAACATGAAAGGAAATTTCCTAAATTGTCTGGTGCCACCTTTGTTTGGCTTTGCTTTTTTTATACAGGCGAAAGAAGAAAGTGGTCAGAGTAGAAAACTTTCCTAATAATACTTTAAAGAAGAAGACTTAGCTCCCAGGATACAGTTTTCAGATTCTAGATGACACTGATGGCACATTCTAATTTGTTGGGTCCCCAGTGTAAGTGAAATGTGAAGTAGATTTTGGTTCAATAATTACACAGTACCCATGAGTTTTTCCTTTGCTTGGAATTCCCCAGTAGCTGGTGACTTGAATGTAACGTGGATTTTAAACAAAAATATCAAGTCAAAATAATTCTGATCCTAGTCTAAGAAAAAGAAATTAAGCAATAAATAAGTGTAAATACAGATTTTCCTATGGAGCATATTCTGGAAATCAGATTTTTTAATTTTTTCGTTACTTTCCAGTTGTGGAGAGACTTTAAAACAGCTGCTAGAGACTTGATGAACATAGAGAAAGAAAAATGAACATGTTTCTTTGGAGGAAATGCGAATATTTTAGTTGTAAAATGTTTGGTTTATGCAGAGATGTCACCAAGTTCAGCTATAATTCAAATAAAATGTTTTAGTGTCCTAGGAAGTTTTATTGTGGGAACCAAAGATTTTTCTGAAACTTTTTTTTATGGCCTCATATATCTTTCTTACTGTAAAAGTAATGAATTTACAGAAGAAAAGAAACATGAAAAAATGCTGTGGAAGGAGTTTGGAGGGTTCAATATAGAAATGATGGATAAACCTGCCCTCCATGTATTGGTAAGACAGAGAGAACGAACTGATTTACTCCCAGTTTTCAAAACATGAGACACAAAGCATAAAACCACAAAGAACTTAAGGAAGTATCATCTCACCTTTTAGTCTTGAACTTTGTTTTCTCAGAATGACATTTTGTGACTAAAAAATTGCCCACAAGGTAGATAAAAAGCGGTTCCTGACACTTATTCTAACAATTTATTATCTCATGGTGGATGCAGAGTGCATTTGCTATGAATTTATCTTCCTCAGCTTCTCATATATCTTTTTGTTTAGGCATATACATGTGAACTCGTTTCCTCAGTTTTCTGTTTTATATATAAAAAAATGCTTTGACATTTCTGGCTTTTTGTTTGGGAAAATGTATCACAAAGATACATATATTCCCACAAGAACATGAAAAGTGTTGGCTGAAAAAAATCATTATCAACAACATTCAGGGAGTCTGAGAATACATGATGAGTGGTTTTTTCGGGTTCACATTTCTGGTACGTTTCCATTAAAATTTCCTGAATGTTTTATGACGGTTGGTGCATTTTCTATGAGACTGGCCATGCACAATCTATTTTCCTTGCAAATCAGCTTTGAAAATCTATCATCACTGCTTAGCACTTTTGTGATGGGCTCAATTGTGTCTCGCTGGCAGTGTTAAGTGTGTGTATAACATAATGTTATCATTTATCAGTAAAGCTATCTATTTAGGCAAAGGCACTAGGGAACCATCAAGAACTGTATTCTGACAAACAGATATCAGTCTAAATGGCTCATATCCCAACAGCTGTTGGGAGTATTACATGGAGGGCTGAAGCACAGGAGGAGGATACAGCCTCTGCTTGGTTAATCATTGCTTGGAGGAAAAGAGACTTTTTTTCTTTGGAGATTGCAGTGTCTGAAGGTTACGTTAATTGTTTAATCTGTTTTGACAAAAATCTGATTAAGTAATGGAACAAGAGAGAAAATGCACATTTGGGGAATATTTATTAAACTGAGTATATGGTTTACTGGATCTCTAGTCTAGTAAAAGCCCTCTGTCTGCTTTTCTCTGCATAGTTGGAATACTTGATCAGTGATTGTCTTGAGCTTTCAGTTCAGAGGCATGCAGAGCTTCTAGGAGAGAATAGAAATAAGCATGGCTCCTTGGTGCAGAGAAATGCATTCTACCTTTGAGGTTAATACTTCAGAAGAGTCCTTGGATTCAGCATGTTCACATGTGGTCGGTGGTGATTTTTCTCCCTATAATATGTCTGAGGTCTTTTGGGGGACTGATGAAGATAGATGATCCGTTATGCGCTTTCACCAAGTAGTTTTTGAATTTCTATAAAGGGTTTCCTTGCTCAGATTACCTGAAAAGAAAAAAAAAATGCCATCCTAATTATGTTTTCTCTAGACCCATTGCCAGCATTGCCTCAACAGCAAGTATATATCTTAGTGCTGTAAACGCTTTTCCGTTGATTGTTACATCTGACAGCATAACAATATAACTTCCTTTTCATGCTTGCATTTTTTTCTTGTTCCATTAACACTGATAATAGTTATCTCTGCATAGATTAATGGAATTCCATACCCCTAATTAATATGTCATTCATACAAATGGTATATATGTTTCTAACTTTTAACTTTACTTGAATTAAAAAAAGACATTGTTCAAAGATCTACTCAGACATCTTTCTGTGATAATTTTTTCCCATTGATTCATCTCTACTGTGTATTTTGAATGGTACAACTTGAAAGCTTGTCTTTGAAAGGCATAACTGTATTGTGATGTCTGTAGCAAACTACTACAATTCATAAATGGAAATGACATTATTTTTAGATGCCAGTGCAATGCAGTCAGTCTGGATTCTTAACACAGTTGGTGTTTTTTGTAACACCCCCCCCCAGCGATTCTAGAGTTAGAAAGTGTGCAATTATTTCATTGATTAAGAGATTCAGAAAAGGATCCATCTGACTTTTTCTGAACACTAGCTCTTCAGTCTTAGCAGTGATACCATCTATTTGTTGATCTGAATAAGAAAGGATACAGTCTTATACAAGTTTCATCCCAGCACATTGAAGTTAATGGGAACTCTTTCATGAATGGAAATGGGAGCAGCAGCAAGGTTGTACAACACTCACTGCATACAAATTACCTAACTTTTGTTTGAAAAAAGACAAGGACAGGAAATAGTCAGAAGCAGAAATGACAGTAAGGAACAAAATTTTTACTATTAATAAAAGTTCCTTCCAGGTTTTTTTCTTTGATTTGGACATGGGGAAAAAAGTTTCCTTGCACTCTGCTGTGTTTATGGCAGAGATGGAAGTACTGCTTTAACTGACATTGTCCAATTTCCTTTTATGTGACAGTTAACAAATACTTAGAAATTTTGCCAAAACATTACTCAGTTAGGTTGATATATTCCATGTCAGATGTCTGCCTAAGCCAAAACACTTCTGCATCAAGCAGCAAGGCTGAGGAAGTACATTGTTTTGTCATGTTGTCTTTGAAGTGCTCTAGCTCCATATCCAAAACTTAACAGGAATCTAAATTCACTCTTTGTCATTACCTCCATACCTTTATATGGGAAGTAAGAAGAGGAATAAAATATATTCTACTATAGCTCATCCAAAGAAAATTGATACTTTTCCCCCCCCCGACCTAATGCTGTGTAGGTTGATTGTGATTTTGCTTTTATTGACATAAACAGTGGATTTCTGTGCTTCAGCCATTAACCTGATAACATAGTAGTGTACTTTGCAGAAATATGAATTCCTTCAGGACAGGAAAAAGATTTATCTTTCCTAAACTTTTTTTCTGATCATTGATCTGTCACTTCTTAAAAGTAAAGAAATGAAAATAAACCACAGCAGTGAAAAGCCACTCTGGGCCTATAAAAATTACTGCAATAACTTAACCTTCTAGGAAAATACCAGATGAACCACCTATTGAAGGGATCCTGCAATTGAAAGCTGGAGACTTTTTTCTTCCAATGATTTAAAACAATGAAACTCTTGTCACCAAGTTAACTCAGTGAGACTGGCTGCGTAGGAAGGTTTCATCTCTGGGGCTGACAAGATAAAGAAGGGGCAGGATGTCAGGACCATCATTTCCACAGTTCAAGGGCTTTGGCTCAGTAGGTTGTCAGGGAACTAAGCTGGTGGGCTGGTAGGAAACTATACAAGTTTCAAAAAACCTTATGAAAAATCTGTCCAGATTTTTTTTTTCCCAAAAAGTGCTCTGTTTTCAACAAAAGAGCAAATTCTAAAGGAAAATATTTTGTTGGATTTTTTTTCTCCCCAACCAGCTCTAGAATGTGAAATTACATTATGAAGGTCAGATTCAAGATGATGCAATAATGAAGTGTTCTTATATGTGTTTTAGGGGAAAGAATTAAGCCTTAAATATTGGAAATTATTTAAGACATTGTTGGTGCTCTTCTGGTATGCAGAACATAGTTAGCACTACCCAGAAAGTTAACTACTTATTTGGCCTCTTTAGATCCACAAACACGAATGAATTGGTGTCATTGTTGCTCAATGGGTTTTACAAAATTAATATTAAGAAAATGTATTGCCTTCAGTATGATCGATGCTGTGGCGCGAAGAAAGGATGAGGAATGTATGGAGTAATTTGCTTTCACTTGAAGAAAAATAGAGCTGCATTGAAAATCTATCAAGAGAAAATTAAAGAAAGGTTGAAATAAGCAGCCACGTTAGTCTTCTTCAGTAGCAACGCTGAAACTGAAAAAGTGAAGGCTTTGAAAATTTGAAATGCTAATGAATAATGGAAAAAAATAGCCAGTTTAATTTAATTTCAATACCGTATATAAAATGATGTTCTATCTTAATAGAATAGACCATGTGACACAATTTCTCTTTTCATTTGTATCGCAAGATTGCTTTCTTCCATTTTCCAAGAGTGCTGTTTTGTTACACCATAGCAACCATCCTTAGTGAGATGCAAACATTGCTCTCTATCCCATTTCATATACATTTTAGTGAATTTCATAGATTTTGCATTCAGGTCTTAATTACATTCATATGAAATATTCTGCATACAAGAAGGGGGGAAATCTGAATCTATTCCCTCAGTGATTCTACTGCATAAATCTGCTACCATGGAAGATCTAAATAGATTGCATTTTTAATTTGCCATGAAACAAAGATGAAAACTAAGTGTGAAAATGATTTTTACGTATTTGGAGACTGATATTAAAAAATAAAAGCCTTCATTTCTCATGAAAAGGCAGTGATGGCTGTTTTTAATATGAAAATGAATAGCAAATTGTTCTTCCATCAGTTTAATTATTTTTATTTAAAAGTATATAAATTAACAGGCTTTATCAAGCACGTGGCAGTCTGCCTATTTCCATGCTAAAGAAAATGGATATTTAAATATGAGAGCACAGTGCTGAATTTCTGAAAGAAATAGGGGCCAGATCCAGTAAACCACTTGAACTGGATCTGCAGAGACTGGGGTGTGACAAGGCTGAGGCTGCTTAACCCACTTTTTAGGCAACAGCTCTGGAAGTGAAAACTGCGTGCTGTTCCCAGGCTCCCTTTTACAACAGTTAGGAGGACGTATGTACCTCAGAATAAGATGCAAACCCATCACCCTATTTGGGTGGGAAGCTGCTGAAATCTGTGCAGAGGTGCTTCAAGCCAGGCAAATGTAAACACTGAGCACAGGCGTGTTTCTGCAGTGTCATCCCTTTCCACGATGTGAATGCCTCTGGTGCCTTTGAATCCAAAAGCCAGAGCCCCACTTGAAGACAGGTATCTATAACCTTTCTTCCAAAGGAGTAACTTCTCTCTCCTTGCAGGAGGGAAAGTTAGTTATTTCTACAGCTGCATATTTCTTCTAGCCTAGCCTCTTAGAGCAGCCACTCTGGAAGTGCTTCAGGCTATGAAGATTCAAACCTGCAGCTCTCTCTCCTAGACTCTTTTGACAAGTGAAGACAATTCAAGATGCCTTAGGAGAGGGAAAGAGAGAAGGAGAAAATAACTATAGACCTGTAGACTAATGCTTATCACACTCATCTCAGAGAATAGCATCCAGGTTTTTAGACTGTTATCTGACATTAATCACTCATGGTAAGGAAATGTCCTGGGCTTAAGTGCTGTTAAGTGTTAAGCTACTTGTAGGAAAGAAGTACATTTGGATCTTCATAGGCAAAACAAGGAACCATCCGGTTCCTCCATGAGTGCTGTAATGACTAATTAGCTGCACAACAGATAACAACTACAAGCTGTAGGGAACCAGCCCTGGTGGTGTATCTTCTGTGTGTGTCTTGAGAACATCTATAGATCAAACCTTCTGAAAGACGAAGGTGGAGAAGCACCTAGTTTATGCAGACATCAGACATTCCTAGTTCCAGTTCAGAAAATAAAATGTTGAGACTGAAAGTCCCTATTTTTCATGCTTTTTTTCATTACAGGAAAACCTGTAAGCTTTGGGATTGGGCCACGGGGAGTTCTGGTACAAATTCTAGGCAACACTATAGCTAGTTTATCAATAAAATGCATACTATAAAAATGTGATAACAAAGAAGGATGAGATCAGACCAAAAACTGGACATGTATAGAATTTGTGCTGTGGCCTCTTTACAAAGTATTTATTTATTACTATACATATCCATATGGACACACAAGCTAGCCCACTTAATTTACTGTATATACAGTCTTAGATTTATTGTAGCACAATAATTCTTATAGAAGTTTCTGGATGTACTGACAGTATGAAATGTAAGGAAAGATAAGGAGAAACTACAAAAGTGTCTTTCAAATCAAGTTTGCTATAAGCAACACCGCAGTTTTGATCGCTGCTTCTTTGTATTACAAAGAAGTTCCTAATGCTGCAAATAGCTATCCTTGGAATTAACTTTGCATGATGTGTTGTCCCATTGACATTAATGAGACAGCTTATGCACATAAAATCCAGCACAGGTATGAGTATGTGCAGAATCAGTGCTCTATATAGTTGCCTTTGGACACTTGATAATATTGATGAAGATTATTAATTCACATACAAGAGAGTTGGGTACAGCACAGCAGTGAAGCTGCAGAACAAGTCTCTATTTCATGGGTGTTGTGGCATTTACCTAAGATGTGTCTTTATTAATTGTAAATTTATATGTGGTATGAATTGTTCTACTATTTCATATTCTCTGGTTTTCTAGCCTTATTGTGCTGTAAATGATAGTGATGAATTTCGTTTTTCCTGCGTTTGTATTTTTTTTTCTTTTTGTGTATGAACTGAACACCTTGTGCTTTCAGCATGTCTCTTAAGTGGTACAGCAGATCTTTTGGAAAAAGCAGGGAAAAACTCTTAGAAAAAAGTTCAATAATATGTTTGGTAACTAAATAATAGAAATTCTTGTCCCCTGCCCATCACATTAAGGTATCTGCCTAAAACAGATCAGACTTTGCAATAAAACTTATCTGTAATGAGCCTTTTCTTCTAATTACCTTATGTGACTCAGCTCACTGTAGTTCATTTCCAGTGTTTATCAAGCAAAGTTAACTGCTCCGTTTTTGAAGTTGCTGATCTAGACCTGTAGTGCCAATTGGCAAAGACCTCAGCTGTACCAGTTTGTAAATGGGCAGAAAAGAAACAATCCTACCTCTTGTAGGAGACTTGAAAAACTTTCTCAAAGATGCAATGTGTCACAAAGAAGCTCAAGAGTGTCTTCAACTTAAGGCATCCAATGGAGAGGTGAGAGATGGCTTTCAAGAATTCTTGTATCCATCCTATTTTGTGAGCTGAGCAGTAATTTGTTTGAAAGCCAGGGAAATTTCAGCTATGGACATACCAAAGATTTTGTGTGAATCAAATGAAGTTTGGACAATCATCCAAATGACAGAGACCATTTGGTCCCAAAGGCTAGCTGATATGGCCCAGCTTACATCCATAGAGTTAATTATTTTACCCTTAACTCACCTATTGTTGTATTAACTTGGAGTTTGTGTCTGGGAGTTTTTTTGAGAGAGCGCTAATTGGTAGAAGCTAAAAGTATAACAGGGACTATGCTAAAAAACAGTGAGGATGATGATAGGATGGTGGCTGTAGGTTTGCTTTGACACAGTTTTGTTTACTATAGAGCACAAAAGGTATTGAAGAAAAACCCAAAGTCTCAGTTGAACTCTACCCTGTGGGCAAGTTTCTTTGTTCTCTTGTCTCTGTTCTAACCTGACCCATGGTATGTGACAGAATAGTAGGTAGACAGGTTGTGTAGGTCAGGCTGATTTATAGCATTGTTAACCACTCCTTTTCTGCTTAGCAAGAAAGTTTCTATCCAACTTGTGCAGTGAATTCTCCTGTAGTTGAGCAGATCCTGTGCAAGTGTGCTTGACTTGCATTTAATGGTTTGGAGGACTATGTCCTAAATGCTGAAATCCTGAAATAACTGTTCTTTAATGCCTGGAGCTCTAAACTTTCACCCTCACTCAAGCTCAAACCCCAAAGCTACCCTTGACCATTTCCAGCCTTACTCTCCAATAAGCATGAGACATTTACCACTGCAAACACTGTCAGTCCTATTAACTCACCACATCTTGCAGAATTTAGCAATAAATTGAACTCTGCAGCCACTTCTATCCATAGCATTACCCTAATCCTAGCCATATCTTTTCTCTGATTAGTATTCGTACCACCGTGTTAAATTTCCCGATCTAAATAAGTTAATCAACCTGCCTGAGAGCTCATTATGAAGCCCTGTAGACCTTGCTGTCTGAAGTAGTATAAAGAGATTTCTATCCAGGTTCAAGAAGCATGTTCTGCCAGAGGTGAAAGTCAATATATTAAGTTAGGCATGGGTCACAGTGATGGTGTAATGCTTAAGCTTAGAGTTAGCTTAATCTTAGGGTGTGGGGAAGAGTAACTACAACTTGGCTTACTGACGCGTTCTTTAATGCTTGTTTAATCTAGGAAGACTGGTGATCAGTCAGGATAGCTGGGTATAAGATGAGAGGCAGAGGAGGTGTTTGGAGGAGAAGGATTGTAGAACATTATTAATTCCTAAGTTCTTCAAATATGATGACATCAGGAAAAGGGCTGTTGCTGCCAGAAACTTAAGATCTCACTGTACTGATGGGATTGGAAAGTCTTACGTAACTAAAATGTGATGCTTATAGAAATCCATGAACAGAAATCTTCTGTTTAACTTCAGATAATGATGTTTTTGTAATGATTAAGACCAGCTTTAGGATTGGCAAGAGAGTTAGGATTCAGAAAAACAGCATCTGAGGAACTGGCTTGTTGCTGTTTTCCGCAGAGGTCACCAGGCTGAGGTAAGTGTGGTTGAGACAGAGGCCAATGTTGTCCAGTGAACAAGGTGGTGTATTGGGATCACTGGGTCATACACAAACTGCAGGTTGATCAGGAAAATATGAGCATGGGGAATATTTTTCTTTCGAGTTCAAGGACTCCACCCCTTGTGAAGTTGTCTGGCTTTGTCCTGAATGCATTTTAGCAGAGGAGATCTGTCACTTGGAAGTCCTCTGCAGGCTGCTGCTCTTTGTAAACTGTCCCAAGAGGGAATACTCCCATGCAAAGGTTTGCTGTTTAAAAGTTAACTGTGGCTTAACATGCATTAATTTATCAGGAAATTTACTCCTAAGGTGAAAAGAGGCAAATAACTGTAGTATAAATTGTCCTGTTGCAAAATTATATTCCATTTCAGTGGGAACTGGAGGCACTCAGTGTCTTGCAGGATCAGTAGTTTAATATCTGCAAATGGGATAGATAGTGAGCCAAGTAAAGTGTATCCTGTTTGTCAGGGGAATTTGAGCAACACTGAGCACTCCTAGGCTGAGAACTGTGTTTTTCCAGGGGAATGA
This sequence comes from Aptenodytes forsteri, assembly GCF_000699145.1. NCBI lineage: Eukaryota > Metazoa > Chordata > Aves > Sphenisciformes > Spheniscidae > Aptenodytes > Aptenodytes forsteri. Next base: position 5,237,868 of record NW_008794911.1, read on the forward strand.
AGTCAGTCCCATTGCTGAGCCATTTTACACAAGGCTGGGCAAGACCTTCCTGAGAGCAAGAATCTTGCAATGAAGGAAATGGAAAAAAGTTTCTTAGCTTTTTCCTGCCTCCTATGGAGTCAAATACTGTCTGCTGGGTAAATGACGTCTGTGACATTGGCATATGAGATCTGTATAAGAAGGCAAGTACAGAAATGAAACTTGGCAAAGTTCTTTGGCCTGATACTGCTGTTTGTGTGCAAGAAAGATTCCCAGAGCAGTATGAGCTCGTGTCTTTTGACTGAAAACTCCACAGATCCATAAATTGCTTATACAGATTTACTATTAGACTGCTTATTTAAATGGTTTTATTTATAAGTCAAAAGTTGATAATACATTCATAAAGAGATTAATAATTTCATTTTTAATAAAAGATTTGGGGTGTTTTATTTTTGAAAAAAACTGTTTCACATGAGGTCCAGAAAGTATCAAATGGGAGTTACACTGTCATTAGGTTTGTGCTCTTCCAAGCTGCATAATTCTGAAGTGTGAAAAGGCTAATCTGATATGCATTCTAGTTATTTTTAATGCATAAGTCTTTTGATATTGGAGCATTACAAATCTCTCAGAGGGAAGCCATTGTCCAATATTTATGTAAAGCTATGTGAATACTCTGTTATCCCTCTGCAAGCTTTGCTTCCTCTTGCTGGACATTATGCAGTGACAATAACCAGGCAGCATTCACTTGTGGAATTTACAGAGAGATTATGTATTCCCTAAATTGAGTGGACCACAGGCAGGGCTAGGATGCTGCTAGGGAAATAAAGACAAAGAGTGCTTTCTCTTTTGTCCCCTCACTAGTTGTTTAATATAAAATGCATTACTTTTGGTATTTAAATAAATTAACTGACAGCTGTAAGAGATCAGTTTTGTAACATTCAGCAAGGTGTTTGATATTTGCAAACATAAAGGTCTTAGTAGAATATCCATTAAAAACCTGAAAAAGTGAATGTGATACTTCACAATCCGGGTTAAGCAAGGTTCGTGGGGAGACGTAAAACCTTTTACTAGACCAGCTGATATAATTAGAAAAAACAGACAAGTTTAAAGGCATGAAAACCTTTTGACACTTTTGAAATATAAGGCATCAACCTTCAAAGCTAAGTACTAGTGGAGAATAATTGCTCCGAATTTAACTTGCTTATGTTCAATTAGAGACTCTGAGAAAAAAGCTGGTTAGCATCAGTAAAGCAAGAGGCTCCAAGGGAATATCATAGCAAGGGAAGAGCCCAGGTGGTGCTGAGAGGGGGAGAAGAGAGAATTATTTTCTAATGAACATTCAGTGATTAGTTAGAAGTTGAAAGGGGAAAAAAGAAAATCACAGTCTGACACAAAACCAGAACCTTTTTGTGTCTTTGATTTTTAATGTTCAGGTCAGTTACAAATTTGAGTTTCTGTGCAGTACAACTGCACTATAATACAGGTTACCCTTTCTCTATTTTCCTGTGCAACAATATATATATAGTGTTTGTATATAGCTAAAGAGGTATATTTATACAGAAAGAGCTGTCATCTTTGATACAGTTAAGAAAACAAGCTAAGCACATGTCACATTATGTACTCCCAGAGGCTATGCCCTTTTGGCATAGGCATTTCTGCAGACGAGAAGAATCAATGACACAGAGGATCACAGGGTTAAAAAAATAATTGTCCATCAGTTTTATTAAAGAGCTGGGCACTGGATGCATGCCAGATAAAGTGTAGCTTTTCCTAGAGTCACTGAAGAAGAGTTTTTGCAAACTGTGGATGCTATCTAAAAGAGTTAGAGACTCTTGGAAGGAGTTTTTCTTTTTGTTTTCTCTGGGTAACTCATCAATGAACCATTCCATCAGGTTTTCTATGTGAGAAGAATAATAACCTTGTAAATAATAAAACCAAAAGTAGTCTCTGTTTCCACCCAGAAGAATTTTTACCTGAACTGAACTTTTGAACTCTTCTGTGTGACACCAGGTAAAGAAACCAATGGCTCAGACAGAACGCTAGGTGAAAAAGGTACAATGACTAGATGTGGTTTGTTATTTATTTTGTGTGTTTACAGTTGTGTAGACCAACAAAAGAGACTTTTATTGCCCACGCCCTCCCCATCTTATTTTTCCCAAGTCTACAAATTAAACAAATGTTAGCTCATGGGTATATGTCATTGTCCATTGTAGTATCACAAAGCTGGTATCTGTGCGTGCATGTAAGAAAAGGAAGATGTTATTTCATGTGGGAGTGGAAAAGGGTTCAGCGAAAGCTGTGTGTTTAAAGGAAGAAAGGATCAGTCCTGAGGGACTGGCTCAGAGAGGAAGGATTAAGCCTTAATCGTGTCCATGTTCTACTCCTACAGAACTAATATTTTGTTTGATATATTGAAGTTAAAGTTTTCAGGAGAAAGGAGCAATAGCTGAGAACTGTCTGAATTTTCAGCTCAGCCTGAAAAATTCCCTCCAAGTGTCTAGGGAAGGAATGCTAAGCACAGATGGAGTGGTGATATACTGGGCTGGGGGAGCTGCCCAGACTGTTTGTTGTTCCGAGTATTTGATTTTGTGAATAACAATAAAGCCTTTTTCATTGACCTCTGAAGGATTAATTTCTTAATTTAGCACTCGGTGGCAAAGAAGCCTGCAGAAAAAAAAAAAAAATTGGATGTGCATAAAATGAATTGCAGTGTTTATAGTTTTGTATAAGGCACAAAACCCATAATCTGCTGATTGCAGTTGAATTTGAAAAGTGCTAATTCATGAGCTTTGACATTCCAATTATTTTGTTATTAATACATTCTGCATCCACCTGTGCTGCTGTCTTAGCATCATTTCAATAGCCCTGCTAAACAACACTAAAGACAGACAACGGGAAATGCCGTATCACTGTGCGTTTTTCTAAAGGAGGGCGTGGGAAGTTTAATGAGACTTTTATTTGATTTAAGGTGGCTGCTTTTCAAAGCAGAAATACAAGGTGTTGTTAAATTGTGCTGACAAAAGAAGGTAAAAAGTTAACAAAAGTTCAATTCCATTGAAATTTTAGACTTGTTCAACCAATAATTTTTGTGCTTGGCATATTTATCAGTGGCCTGTTGCAAATGGCTTAACATTTCTTAAAAGTGTTGCATTCATTTTTAGTTATAAATTATTCTTTTTCTTTTTCTCTCTGCTGGATGGATTTAGCCACAAAGATAATTATCCAAGTCATGTTGCCCTATAATTAAAACATATGAGAAGGGAAACAAATATAAAGGAATACAGACTATTACCTGAAAGTGCTTTTCAAGAAGTAAGTTTTTTCTGGTTACAGTGAAATTATTACAGAAATAGAACAGTGATATGACTTTAATGTTGTGACATGCAGCCTGTGTAATATGAAAATTCCAGACCACCTTTCCTGGAATGACTAAAAAAGCCAATGCATTGAAAACCAGACAGGTGTTAAGACCACGCAACTGCCAGGATTTGCATATGGTGGGGCTGTCAAAGAGAATACCTAAATTCTTTTATGTGAAACTAAAAGCACTTCTGGTGATGCGATTCAGCCAATCTGCCTGTGTCATGCTGGAGACCTGATGCTCCCAGGCCCTGGGATGCCACTCTGTGGCATTGCAGTGTACCAGGAGCAGGACTGCAACACATGACCCTCTTCTAATAGGCCTGCAACCTCCTTGGGCAGGATTTATTTCAATCCTGAATATGATCTCACTAAATCTAGGTTTTGTTTTCTCTGCTAGACAAACCAATGAAGAAGAGAGATGATTTTTAAACCACCCCTAGCTTGCCCTATTTCGCCATGTGGCACATGAAGAAAGAAATGGGAAACCAACACTATAGATCTTAATGGCAATATTGGAGCCCATGGAGATCCAACTTTTCCCCTCTGACCAAAACCTGTAAGATATGAGCCTTTGACAGCAAAGGATATGATTTTTAGTACTGCTAATAATTCCCCTTGATGGCATTAAAGATGCACTATTTGTGGAAATTTCTATTCTGAACACATCAGAGTACATCTCTTCAAGGTAAATACACTAACTAGCCAAGTGATAAGAAGCTAGAGCATGTACTTTTATTCTCTTCATAATCTTAAGCAATTTAGTGGCATTTTTTCAGGTTGTTATAAGTAATGAAACTGGGTACCTACTTTATTCCACGGATTTTTTCTTAGTGCATACAATGGTTACACAATCTTTCCTGGGGCTACTTCTCAAGAAAGTTATTTGTCTTTTCTTCCATGGTCCATGTAACATAAAGATCATTTTCTAGTGATGAAGCAATGTTCATATGAACAAATATTTTCATTAATGGGCTAAAAAATAGGCTTTTTAAAGACCATTACAATGTGATTAGTGATCACTTCAGCAATTGTTTGGGTTTTTTTTTCCCCAAACAAACAAACAAACTCCTTTTTGAGAACTTCAGTAGTTAGTTTTTAGTGCAAAGATAGATGTCTCACTTTAGTGGAAGGAAAGAACTTTTTGTCTTTGGGCATAATAACGCAGTAGGAATTGAATCATTAATATCAACATTCGTGCGTTTGTTACCAACCTATCCTGATGTCTGTGAGCGACTGTAATAACCTCTTTTCTGACATTTATGTGCATATTATATCAGAAACACATTTTAGAATTCATTTGACTTCTTCAAGAGCTGGAGATGGGAAAAGTAATTTTCATAGCTCTCTTAAAACCAACCTTTGTCTGCAGCTGCTCAGCTCGGGAATACTTCTCAAGTGAACAACAATTTTAGCCGTAGTCTAAAAAAACTCAGAGCCTTACAATTAGCCAGAACTAATGCCTAATATAACGTATAGTGGAAAAGTGTCATTTACAGATATTTCCTAGTCACCAAAAATATAATTTTCTTGAACTAGGTCTAATTACAAGTTGTGATCTTCTGTGATATTTTAAAATAAGTAGAATGATGAATATTTCCTGACTATATTGAAATTACCTATTATTAAATAGGTAAGGGATTAACAATTGTCTGCTCTCAATTTATGAAAACTACAATACAAATTATTATCAAGTTGTATCAATTTTGATAAACACCATCCAAAATTAAAAAAATAATGGAACCACTCATACTCCACAGAGCTTACAATCGATAGCAGAGGATAAGTTGATACAAATGATGATAAATCAATAGTAAAGAGATGCTTGTGTACTGATGATACACTTTAGAAAATTATTGGCCCTCTTATGGTTTAGCCAGCCCAGTTATACAGCACTCTCTATTAGCCAGCTTAAGAGCCCCATGCTCCCTATCAACTGCAAAGCACTCAGCAGGAGCTGAGCATTTTTTACTGTGTAGCCCAGCCACACCACATTACACTGGGGGCTGATGCACTCACAGGTGGGAAAGGAGAATTGTGAATTGGCACCAGTGGTTCCCCAAAACATGAAACACATTAGCATCGACCAGTGTTTCTTGGGAGAGGATGTAGCTTCCTTCTTGCTCTTCTGCTTCCATTCCCCCAGCACTTGAGAAAAAAATGAGCCCTTTCTAAGAAGGTGGGGTTTCTTTCAGATTTCCAGTGGACTGCATCTTAGTTAAGTTGGGCACATTTTTGACATAGTAAAATTAGGAATGCGATCATTTTAAACTCTTGCTGTAGTCAATTACAAGAAATACATCTCTGATGGCGATTTTCAACTTCGGGGGCTGAATTGTCTTCTCCACTGAATAGAAGAGCTTGACTTTAGAAAGACTGGGATAAATGGGAGCTAAAGTGTTTAGAATCATAGAATCATAGAATAGTTTGGGTTGGAAGGGACCTCTAAAGGTCATCTAGTCCAACCCCCCTGTAACGAGCAGGGACATCTTCAACTAGATCAGGTTGCTCAGAGCCCCGTCCAACCTGACCTTGAAT